>NC_089873.1:56575000-56891875 GCF_040182565.1 Anser cygnoides
AAAGGAAGAGTGTGCCAAACCTTAGATACTAAGTAACCTTGAACTGCCATTGATGTTCTCTCTACTTTGGATTCTTTTTGAAAAACAGACTCAAAGACATAGTGCACAGTATGACAATTATACACTGGTTTCAAGATTGGTCTCTACAGGTCACTCAGCTCAAGTACTGGCAGTAAAAGTTAACAAATGTTGCTGGTGCCCTAAATTGATAAATGGCCACTGTCTTAGAATTCTGCTAAGAGCAAAGTTGTTTTTAACCATGCTAAATCACTTTAGCCTGTTCTCTGTTTCTTTGATATTTGAGTATGAGAGAGTCATGTAGGAGAGCGCAGTCATGCTGTTGTTGGGAAAGCTTTTTAATGCTTTATATGCTGCTTGGAGGACTCCAGAAGGGACTGCAGTTGGCTGTGGAGAAAAGCGGGAGACAGTTCTTGTATGGCAAAGTATACTTTAATCACGAGAGTGTAAGAGAGAATAGGACCCTTCTTGATATTGTTTTTATACTGACTCACTGGAAGACAGTTATTTAAATTCTGTCTTCGATTGTCTTATCTGTGAAATAAATTGCATACTTAAACTCAACTTCAAAAGTACTCACCCTGCACAGAGCAGGTAAAGATAGTGAGCCTTTAAATCCAAGGAGAGGTCCTGAGTTCTACTGTGGTGTTTCCGTTGTAGGAGCTGCTGCAGGAGGAGACTCGCCTAAAACTGAGCTTCAGCACCAGACTGAAGCAAACAGAGGATGAGAAGAACGCTTTGAGAGAGCAACTGGAAGAAGAGGAGGAGGCAAAGAAAAACCTGGAGAAACAAATCTCTATTCTTCAGCAACAGGTACAGTCCCCATCCCATAAACCAAACACTTTTGAGAGGAGAGGAAATGTAAGTGCAAGTCTGACTTGAAGGAAGTAAAATCTCAATGCAGGATTGACATCTAGTAACAGAACCTTTCATGGGCGAGGGGTTTCCTGCTGACTTGACTGAGAGGAAGTTGAGGTCTCTGACAATAATCATATGAACTGCTTGTAGATTTCTACCTAGGAATTCCTTTGGAATTCATTGATATGGTATTAGTGGGTATAGATGATTCCTTCAGAAGTGAGCAAACTTATTTCCTCAACTCCTCTGGTGTCAGTAAGCCACATATAGTGTTATCTGTGTTGAGGCTTCACTTGCAATCTTTTCTGTCCTTCAGGCAATAGATGCAAGGAAGAAGATGGATGATGGTCTGGGCTGCCTTGAGTCAGCAGAAGAAGCCAAGAAGAAGCTGCAAAAGGACTTGGAGAGCTTAAACCAGCGTTACGAGGAGAAGATAGCTGCATATGACAAGCTGGAAAAAACAAAGACTCGCCTGCAGCAAGAGCTGGATGACATCACTGTGGATCTGGATCATCAGCGACAGACAGTTTCCAACCTAGAGAAGAAGCAGAAGAAGTTTGATCAGGTATGACTTCTGTCTCAGGCCATTGACTAGGTACATCTGACTTGCCAAATTGACCTCTAAGAGTACCTAAGCAGTGCTGCTTGGAGAACGCATATTTCTTTCTGAACCGATCATAGCATATTGAGTGTAGAAGTATATTTTTTCATAGAGGTATAGTACTCATTTTTGAGGCATAGACGGAAACAATAGCTTGGAGGCCTAGGGAATCAAAAGGTTGTTCACTTGGGGTCAGCACAGTTATTTATTAAAGGTGAGGTGGCATGCTTCATTCACTAAAGCTATGTTTTCTTGATTCCTCCTGTCCATGGCAGAATGCTACTTAGAAGGCACAGAGAGAAAAGATGCATGTTTACCCTCTTAAAAATTGTGAGTAAATTCTCAAAATCCCAATGCTGTT
Source organism: Anser cygnoides (assembly GCF_040182565.1). Lineage (NCBI taxonomy): Eukaryota > Metazoa > Chordata > Aves > Anseriformes > Anatidae > Anser > Anser cygnoides. The sequence continues at coordinate 56,576,839 of NC_089873.1, forward strand.
CTCTTTTAGCTGCTGGCAGAGGAGAAGAACATCTCTGCCAAATATGCAGAAGAAAGGGACCGTGCTGAGGCTGAAGCCCGTGAGAAGGAGACTAAGGCCCTCTCCCTGGCCAGGGCCCTTGAAGAAGCCATAGAGCAGAAAGCTGAGCTGGAACGAGTCAATAAGCAGTTCCGCGCAGAGATGGAAGACCTGATGAGTTCCAAGGATGATGTTGGGAAAAGCGTAAGTATGAAGTTAAGATGTCTGGGCAGGAAATGGCACGTGGGTGATCCTGTTAGTTTAATACTGCAAAAAGTTATGCTAGTGTGAACACAGGTGAATGTAGTAGAGCAAACGGAACACATAGTGAGTTTGTGAACGTTATATTTGCATTATGATAGTAGGCAGGAAAGATGGATTGAGAGAGCCTGGAAATGACCCGAACGAGGTAGTGGTGAACAGAGACTTGTCTAGTATTGTTGTGGCAGAGAAAGTATGATGTGAGCCTGGAGTGGAAAATGCAGGGAGTAACTAGGCAATGGGACATAGTAACCCAAATATTTCAGGACAGGAAAGGTGGTGATAAGCAGGAAGGAAAAGAAAAAAATCAGAGGCTAAAAAGTACTTTCTTGAATTCTGTCAGAACCAGAGGTATCCACCTCAGGTAAGTTGGTCAGGATTGAGCTAACAAATACTTTGCTCCTTCTCTCCACCACCAAGCATATATGACTAGCGCTAAGAGGTAATCATGATTTAAGTTGGCAGCTTGTGGCAACTGGCACTGAGGGATATCCCTGTGTTACAAGGGGGACAGACAGTGTCCGTGTATTCTGTTGTGAGTGGCTGTTGTCAGACTTTTTACTCTTAGTACAGGTGAAATTGTACTTTTTGAGGAAACCTCATGTGTGGTGCTGTGTTGTAGGTCCATGAGCTGGAGAAGGCTAAGCGAGCCCTGGAGCAGCAAGTGGAGGAGATGAAGACACAGCTGGAAGAGCTGGAGGATGAGCTTCAGGCCACAGAGGATGCCAAACTGCGGCTAGAAGTGAACCAACAGGCCATGAAGGCTCAGTTTGATCGGGACCTCCAGGGCCGTGATGAACAGAACGAAGAGAAGAGGAAACAGCTGATTAGACAAGTAAGAACTGCTTTGTAAATCCTCAAAGTGTTCTGCGAAGGCACTTCTGTCCAATGATCCACAGATCATTGTTAATGGTGATTCTCCAGGCAGTTCTGCAAAGCTGCGAGAGTCTTTCCCTGTGTGCATGATTGTTCAAACAGCTTTTGTCTACTTAAAGAATTCACGTTGATATATTAGTGAGGAATATTAGCCCTGTCCCCCTGCCAGGAGGAATGAAAACAAGTCACGTGCTTGCACTTGGGTACAGTTTGTAAGGGGGGTGTGAAAAATGGCTTTTGGGAAATTGAGGAGCTGAATGCCTGAATTTCTCTGTACAGGTGCGGGAGATGGAGGTGGAATTAGAGGACGAGCGAAAACAGCGTTCCATTGCTATGGCTGCCAGGAAGAAACTAGAGCTGGACCTGAAGGATTTGGAAAGCCATATAGACACTGCTAACAAGAACCGTGAGGAAGCCATCAAGCAGCTCCGCAAACTGCAGGTGAGGAGCTGCAATTGTTTAGCAATCAGTTTCAAGCTTTTACCCAGGGAAATGGGATACAAGATTTCACCTCATGAGAACCATGCATCAGTGTCACAAGAGCAGCAACCTTGTAGCAATTCACCAGGAAAGATTTATTGGCATTTCAAATACCCTTCTAACCCTCATCTGCCTTTTTATCTCCATAGGAGACAAGCTGTAGGGAAAGTCCACTCTAGTGCTTGCCTCATATCAGTGTTTCTGGAAAGGATTATGGAGTCGCGAAGCTAGAGGGACTTAAAAAGATGATGTAGGCCTTCTGTCCCAAGACAGTTCTGTTATACCTTTCTAATTCCTATTGGCATTTGTCTGATCTGTTCTTGGGAAAAATGCCAAATCCTCCCTTAGGCTATCCATTCCGTTGCTTCACTGGAAAGCTTCCTGTACCATCACCACCCCCAATCTAACAAGGCTTTTTTTCCCCTTACAAAAAAAAAAGCGGCCCTGTTTGCTTCCATTATTGCTTCTCCTCATTTCTTATCAAATGAAAAATGGATGATTCTTTTTCTTTTTACAGCAGCCTTTTAGGTAGCTGAAGACTAATGAAGTCCCTGTTTCTACTTTTCCTGCCCACGTTTCCTGTAAGATAAATTGAATTTGTTCGTGTACAGACTTGGAAATCCATCCTTTTTTGTTCTCCCTTTTTAGGCGCAAATGAAGGATTACATGCGGGAGCTGGAGGACACGCGCACCTCCAGAGAAGAGATCTTGGCACAGGCCAAAGAAAACGAGAAGAAGTTGAAGAGCATGGAGGCAGAGATGATCCAATTGCAGGAGGTAATGGAATATGCATGCAGCTCAAGGGTTTGTTCGTTTTCTTTGGCCAAGAACTAAGTGTGGCAGTCTAAGCTCAAGTGGTTATTTCCTTTCTTTTCCTTTCTCTTGTGTTATTTTTTGCTCTGCTCAAGTATAGGGTCCCCTTCCAATTGCAGAATTTGGCCCTTTCTTGACAGCAGCAATAGGAGTGATGCAAAACAAAGGAAGTTGTGGGGTGGAAGGGAAACTGTCTTTTAATTAAGTCTGGATCTAGCTCGAGACTGTACCACCCATTACCAGTAACTACTTTTTCCTAGGCTGCGTTAGTTGGTCGCTTCCCATTGCATCACTGACCGTCTCGTTTTCATTCCAGGAACTTGCAGCTGCCGAGCGTGCCAAGCGCCAGGCCCAGCAAGAAAGGGATGAGCTGGCTGATGAGATTGCCAACAACAGTGGTAAAGGGTGAGTAATGTTCCCTGCTCAAGGGTGGAGGAGCTGGTTTAAGAAAATACTTCGCAGGCTGTTATTTTTCTGCAGACTGAAGCATGTGCTGTATTCTCTGTGCTTTTGAAAGACAGACTTAATTTTATAAAATTAAAAGCAGCAGGTTTTCCCCCAAGGCATCACTTCTGCCAACATCACTTAAATGTTTGTGTGTCTTACAGAGCACTGGCCATGGAGGAAAAGAGACGCCTGGAGGCCCGGATAGCACAGCTGGAGGAAGAGCTGGAAGAGGAACAGGGCAACACTGAGATAATCAATGACCGGCTCAAGAAGGCAAATCTTCAGGTACCTGTTCAGGCTGTCTGTGTGAGCAGAGGCTCACTGATCTGTGTAAATTGCCAAAATGTGCTCTGAAAAATGTCCACAGATGTGAGCAAGGTGAAACACCTGAATACCACAATAGAGCAAATAGGATGGGCAGTCAGAGTAATGTTAACTCACTGATTTTGATCATGGAGTATTAAATGATTTTGGTAGCTGGAACCATCTTCAGAGTTTATCAGGAATTCCCAGTCACCACCCCTGCCTCTTTTTTTTTAAAAGGAGTTATGAGAAATATGATCTGAAGTATGCTTTCCCAACTTGGCGTGCTGAAAAGTGCCACAATGTGTTCGGAAAGTGACTTTTCTGCCAGTTCTATGCTTTTTCAAACGGACTAACCATATGGAATTTGTTAGGCTGCTATAGAAACCATGATCTTAATCTGCCTGTTCTCTGCTCTATTTTATCTGTCCGACTTTGAGGGTCAGGCGTGTTGTTTTGTTAGCTCTCTAAAGCCAGGGAGCTAGGCTGATGGTTTTCCAAATGGCTTCTTTGCACCAGAGAGCATGTCAGCCAGAGTCCTGGATTGGAAGTGGATTGAGTTCTTGCCCTTTCACCTTTGAAAGTCAGTAGTTTTAGGCTGCTTCTTTGTAGTCAAAGTAGACAGAGCAAATAAGTGATAAATTAGGAAAGCACGTTTATTGAATCCACTTGCCTTCAGGATGGATGCAATTCACTGGGACTGGTAATTACTCTGTTAAGTGCCAAACCATGGCCTTCACCCAAGAGGGCATTGTACAAGGTTGGCAAATTTAGTCCTAAGATGAGGTTGATAAGCTTGTTTTTCAAGTAATTACTTTGGAAATCTGAATAAACTAAGATATTTTAAGATGTAGTCTGTATCTCTTGTTTACAGACAGCTCCTTCTGTAGCAGAGTTATTCTACATATTCAGCTCACCCTGAGGGTTCTTTTTCTTTGCATGTCAGCATGTGTCTGAGAAATAAATCCTGCTTTCTGGCTGGAGCACTCGATATGCTAAGTACTACTTCTCTCCACAGATTGACCAGATGAATGCCGACCTGAATGCTGAGCGTAGCAATGCACAGAAGAATGAGAACGCTCGCCAGCAGATGGAGCGCCAGAACAAGGAGCTTAAGCTTAAACTGCAGGAGATGGAGAGCGCAGTGAAGTCCAAGTACAAGGCTACCATCACAGCCTTGGAAGCCAAGATAGTGCAGCTGGAAGAGCAGTTGGACATGGAGACAAAGTATGTCCTAGCAGAAACTCCAGTTGTTTTGAGTCTCCTTGCCCTCTGGGATTTTAAACCGTTCTGAACAAATTCTGATTTGTCTGAATGAGGGCTTCATTGTAGGTACAGGGCAGTGCAGAAGTAAGATCTTGACAAACCTTCCTTGTTTCTCACTCCAGAGACTTTTAGCTTTGACCAAACTTGTAAAGGTGCAGCTGTGATACATTCTTGCTGTTCCTCTGTAGCTTCAGTATCAAGTCGTGTCTTGTGACATCAGAATTTTTTGTCATCTCTAGGAAAAATTGCCTCCCATCCTCTTTTTTAGTTTTTTCTTTTCTACATTAGAATTCTGCTATCTTTTTTTTTTTTTTTTTTTTAACTTACCCATGTCTTCTGGTTGGGCACAAGAGGAGAAAGTTCTTGTCTGAGCTGTCACTATTTCTGTGCAGGGAGCGCCAGGCTGCCAGCAAGCAGGTGCGCCGTGCCGAGAAGAAGCTGAAAGATATATTGCTGCAGGTGGATGATGAGAGGCGTAATGCTGAGCAATTCAAAGATCAGGTGTGTATAGTTACCCTGCAGTTCGTTGACTCTTCTGGTGGGAAGATTTTCCTTCTATGATCGAGGCACCATCTGTATTTAAGAGGGTTCTAGCATTAACCTTCTTATGGGTTTCTCTTCTTTCTCCCTCACTATAATAAGATGAAAATGTAATGCTTTTAAGGAAAAGCTTGGAGCTGTGGAGTTTTAGGCAGCTGCCTTCAGGAAGGGAAGGGAGGCTTGGGAAACTCTGCTATTTTGCTGTGTAACTACTATGCTATGACTCTGGTTAAATGCTGATTTCTTCTCCCGTACGTCCTCAGGCGGACAAGGCGAACATGCGCTTGAAACAGCTGAAACGCCAGCTTGAGGAAGCAGAGGAGGAGGCCCAGCGAGCCAACGCATCCCGCAGGAAGCTCCAGCGTGAACTGGAGGATGCCACTGAAACAGCTGATGCGATGAATAGAGAGGTCAGCTCCCTCAAGAGCAAACTCAGGTAAGGCAGAGTGTTTTGTGCGATACCTTGGCAGCCAGCGCAGCACGGGCTTGCTCTAGCTGTCCACAGTAAGCGGTGCAGCCAGGGACTTCCTCTAGTTTTTCCAAAGCCCGCCATGTCTGGTAAGTTCAGTGAAATCTCGTTTTACTGACATGCTGTCTGTCCTTCCCTAGGCGTGGGGACCTGCCGTTTGTTGTGACACGTCGAATTGTCAGGAAGGGTACAACAGGGGAGTGCTCCGATGAGGAAGTGGATGGCAAGGCAGATGCTGGCGATGCCAAAGCTACTGAATAAGTCCTCTCATTTTACCCAAGTTACGTGTGATGGAGTGACCCATCCACCCTCCCCTCTTTCATTGGACTTTCTGCAAACCCTCTTTAATTGGCCAGGGATCAGCAGAGTAAGCCCAGCTCTTTGTATCTGGAGCCATTGGGCATCTGTGTTCCTAGTTTCCTCCTCTTTCCAGTTTCCTAATCCTCTTTGTATTTAATGCCAAAGAGTCAGTGCTCTGAAATCTGACCAGCAGTTTGGCAACTGCAAAGTCCTCTAGAACTGTCTGTGCCATGTCTGCTGGTGAATCCTTACACGATTTGGAGGGAGCTGGGTGAGGGAAAGATTTTTGCTGTAAATCTCCTTTTTGTTTTCAGATCTTAGCTGCAGGGAAGCTCCTTCCTGTATTCTTTCCCCTCCCTCTTTGCTTTCGGCAATCATGTTCAGTGACCTCAGACTTTTAATCTGCCCACCCACATGGTTTGGGAGCAGTTTCAGGAAAAACGGTGTGCTTTGGCCATGGCAATTCACCCTTCTTTCACATGGTTCCAGGGAGAGGTGAAGAGGGAAGCTCCTCTTGGGACAAGTCTCCCTGGCAGACTTGCCAAAGTTGTCTTTTTTTTTTTTTTTTTTTTTTTTTTTTAAAAACTCCTCTCTTCCTTTCTCCTCATTTTACTGTCTGGACAGATCTCTGAAGTGCAATGATGTCCTGTTAGTGTCTCTGCCTCTGAGCGGTTTCATCTAAGGTAGTGTGGACCAGTAGTTAATGACAGGCTGGGGAAGCAGAACAGTGTCCTCGTGCTTGTCTGAGAATCTCTGGGGGACCAAATATATTTAATGGTAATAGGATCTAGGGGAATTTAATAGGGTAGTGGGCAGAGGGGTGGGGATGAGGGGAGGGAAATCCCTCTTTTATTGACATGTCCAAGCCTCTTGCACCTGCTCTATAACCAGGGGTTGGGATTAGTTATTGTGCACCATTGACTAAGAGTATATTAAAAAAAAAACTTTAATCTGCACAGATATATGTAAGGCCTTTGTATCTCTCGTAATAAGTAATTAAGAAAAAAATAAAGGTCTTTATCACTGCCTTTCTATTGGGACCATGGTTATATATAGATAGTCTTTACTTTTCTACACCGTACACTGGTTGCTGGATTTTACGTGTATTCCTAACCGTATTGTATATGCTGCATTTAGACCTACTTATGAGCAAAGTAAAAATAATTAAATATGAAGCGCCATACTGTATGCCTGAAGCGCTCTAAATGCAGGAGCCTCATGTCCCAATTGCTGTCACAAAAAAAAAAATTAAATTTTTTTTTTTTATATAGTACAAGTGCCTTAGCATGTGCCTCAGCTGTGTGTCACCACTACAGTCAGTAATGGATTACTGGTGCTCCACTGATGTTACCAATAAAGATTATCCATGTGCTGCAGTCTGTGTGCCTGTGTTGCCGTTCCCTCCTTCTCTAGATGCCGTGAAAGTCGTGTGCACAGCTGCCCAAAGGTCGTGGCGTCAGAGCAGCAGCCTGTCAGGGCAGCAGAGCTGCAGGATTCCCTGATGCTGAAATGGGATGTCACCGTGTCCTTGGTGTACTACCTCGGCAGCTGGCAGTGGCCAACACCGGGGATTTCGCAGGAAGATAACTCGCCTTGGGGGCGTGCTTTCGGAGTTAACTGTTCAAAACATGAGGCTGCAAACTTGGGCTGAGCTGGTTCTTGAGCTGAAGACGGTATTTTTGATTTAGTAACTAACAACTACAAACAAATTCTCCTGTTTTTATTTCCTTTTATATCTCTAGAGTAACTGGAAGTTGAAGTTAATGGAGGAGGTGATAGATGTCTAGAAGTCTGTTTCACCAGTGGATTGGCAAAATTGCCTTTCATTCATCTTCCAGCCTGTTTCCAGTAGAAATTTGAATTTTGTAACATTTTGGCTAGAATTGAGTAAGGAATGTGTGGCTGTATTTGTCTTCTGGTCCAAGGCCCCTTAAACTGCCCCAGACACCGCTGAATTCTGGTATAAAAAGGCATAAAAACCTAGCGTGTGGCACCAGCACCTGCCCCTGTGACCTCCTCATTCAAGGCTGCGCTGAAGCTTGAGGATGCTGGAGCAGCTTCTGGGGCCCTGACCGCTGTCTCTGCAGCATCACACCTGTAGCTGGGCTAAGACCTGGGCTTACAGCTCACCCGTGGGCCTGAAATCGTCCCCAGCTGGCAGAGATTTAAGCCTCGGTGAGAAAATCCAAGCCTGAGCAACAGCCAGTGGGGAAAGGCTGCTGGTGTTCACCAGCTCAGGTGAGCACGGAAGTCTGCTGCCCCCAGAGGGTGCATTGGTCTCAGCAAATGCTGAGAAGGGGAAAAAGTCTCACTGAGAACCAAACCATCGAGCAGCGGCCCACGAGGTGTGGTTCTTGGGGCCCTGTAAAGCAGCAGAATAAAGGGACAGAGGTGGTCACGGCTCGTGGAACACAGGCACTGCTGCACTGACGGACACTGTCAAAACCAGGACTTGAGTTACTTAAATTTTACTCGTTCAGATACTTTTCCCTGGTCTCCTTCCAAAGTATTTTGCAGAAACATCCAGCTTTGTGAACAGCGTGCCCTTCAAATCACATTGGAATTGCTTTTGCATCATAGGCTCCTCTTGACGTAACGCCAGGCGCCGCTGTGATGCAGACCAGAGCCGCCTGCACACCTGTGTGCTGACAGCCTGCTGATCCTTACAAGCTCGGGCTGCTTCTCGTGTCCTTTGCGTAGCTGTGCGTGAGTCGGGGTGCTGCTTGGGTGCCGCCCTGTCCTATGCGAGACGGAAAAGGATGCATGTGTGCTTTTTTTTCCCACTGGCACAGTACTTTCCTTCAGCTTTCCACCTCTGCGCACCCCCGTGGAAGGGCAGAAGTCAGTCTTCCACAACATTTTCTGCTTTGTGGAGTGCAGCCTTGAGCTAGTAAGTTCTCTTGGCCCCCGGTTAGTTGCTCTTCTGTGGCTCTTCAAAGCTGAAAATACCCCTCACAGGCGTTTTCCTGAGATTCTGGGGATGGGCTGAGCAGCTCAGTGGTTACCAATGCCACAATAGCCAAGAGATTTAAGTTGGCCCTGCAAAAGGGTTGTTCCTGAAAGCTGGTGCTGGAGCTCTTGCCTGCGTGATCCAACCTCAGGGTTGACCCCAGCGGGCATCGGAAAGGGGCTGAGTGAAACTGTACTCACCTGGGTGTGGTTTGAGAAGACAGAGGGGCTGGTGGTAAAATTATTTTCAAGCATTCCTGTTCCCGCACCAGACTGCTGTGCCGGCACAAAGGTTTGTGGGCCCATGCTGTAAACCAGATGATTAAATATAATAACCCTGGCTAAAAATAGCACTTGTGGCGATGCGGGTTGCAGCACCTGCTTGTTGTAACAGCAGAACGGAGAGGTGGCGGAGCGGGCAGGACAAACAGCCTCGGGGTGCTGGAGGCGAGTTGCTAAACGTGCAGCATCTCATCCTGCACCCAGGGGAGCTGAGCGTCACCCTCAGCCTCCAGCTGGGCTCCCCGAGCCCTGGCTGCAGCCACCTGCCAGGTTTAGGGCAGGGATTTTGTCCTGCTCCATTTTTGTCCTCTTCCATTTCCTCCCCAAGCTGCCTCAGGTACCTGTGCTGGAGTTGCCTCGTCCCAGCCCTGCTGGCAAGACCCAGCTGTGCCACCTCCCCGAAGAGCCCTGGATGTGAAATTTGCCTGGGGCACCTTCTGCTGAACCTCGTCCCCACACACAGCTGGAGGCAGAGTTCCCAGCTCCTGGACAGACAGCTAACACAGCTTGCTGTCTGTCTGGACCATTTTTTCCTTCCCCTGATGCCAATAATTAAAATGAAAGCAGAAGGAAAAGGAGGGAAAAAACAAAACAAAACAAAAAAAAAAAAAACACCAAACCTCCGCTCCTAAATTTGTGATGCTCCAGACCTTGCTGCTGTGTTGAGCCAGTAAAAATGGAGACAGAATGATGATGATGGAGCGGCTGGCCTCGCCGTTCTGTTACACGTAATTTAGTTTTGTGCTGCTAATTAATCTGGAGTTGTGCTGTGGGTGGCTTCATTCAGCACAGCCTTAATTGACTTTTGATGGAAACTGTGTGAAACCCCCTGGAAGAGAGGGTGTTATGGCAGGGCCTATCACTCAGGGTAAACGGATTGCTCTCTTAAAGCCTTTTTACAGGGAGGGAGCCATCGCTCCACACCCTGATCTCGCGCAAGGCCAAGCTAAAGCAGGGCTTTGTGGACGTAAAAAGTCCCAGTGGGGACAAAGCCCCATTGGAGGGGGCTGCGGGGGCTCTGGGCGAGATTTGCTGAGATGCAGCGCACGTGCGAGGAGCTCAGCTCGGGAGGACAGAGCGGCCCCGCGCCAGGCGAGGTGCTCGGCTCGCGCAGGAAGCGCTGAAGCTGTCGTTAGGAATCGCAGCAGGCTTTGAAGCGGAGGCATTGGCACAGCCGAAAGAGGTTTTAACGAGGTAGTGGGCAGCCTGATTTGCTGTGCGGGCTTTTGATCCCCTCTGCTGTCAGTGTGGTTGCGTGCCGCTGGCTCATCTGTTTCGGCAGCACGATGCGCCCAGCTGCCTCGTGCTGACGTGCCCTCGTGGGTCAGGCACGGATACAACATCTTAGGCAGCTTTGGCCTGAAGCACGGCTCGCCCTTTCTGTCACCTGGGAGGCCACTGGGAGGACACCGTGGCGGAGAAGCTGTAACAGGTCCCAGCGCAGGGCAGCACCGGCCCCGCCGCCAGCATCCCTGCGAGCAGGCACAGCGGGATTGGGATCACACAGCGGTGTTTGGGGACCGATGGGGTCCCGGGGCAGGGCGGGTGAGCTTCTGGAGGAGTTCCTGGGGCACTCAGCCACCCTGGCTCCATGTGCCCTTGTTGGGGGGCATCCAGCGGAAGCAGGCAGTGCTGTCTGGAGATATCCTTCATGGTCCTGCTCGCTGGACTGCAGCCAACGCCTTTCCTGGCCGCGGGGCGGAGGCAGGAAACCGCCTGGAGCAGGCGCAGCTGTGGGAAGAGCCTTGGCGGGAGGCATCCGCACGCTCTTCCTCGCTGTCGCAGCCCCATCTAAAGAGCAAATCTGAGCATTGGTAAGGGAAAGATGGAGCTGTGGCACCCGCTTTTGGCCATGCGCTGCCTTACGCCCTGCAGGAGCACCCCACAAAGGGTTGCTTCGGCCCCCCGTGGCAGCCGAGAAGCAGCGCGGGGCTGTTTGATGAGGTTCTGGCAGCGGAGGGGTGAATTTGTGCCTGTTTGTGAGCTGAGCCCCTGGCTCCCGTTTCTCCTCGTGGCCCTTCTCCTGCTAATGGCTCCCAGGGGAAAGTTCCTGCTGCAGGAAAAGGGAGGAAGGGAAAAATAACAAGCGGATGGGCAAGGGGGGCCGCCTCCAGGGGGCCATCCCCCTGCCGCAGACACAGGGATGTTGGTGAGGGGCCTGCAGCAGCCCGACACCACCACCCACACATCTGGGCGGGGGTTTCCATCGCCCCCGGCCAGAGGGTAGCTGCTGAGGACGTGTCCCCATGTCCCCAGCCACCTGTGAGCAGCACCTGAGGGCTCGGTCGGGCCCCAGCAGCGTGCCTGGAGGTGTGGGCACCACGCTGGGCCTTGAGGAGGAGGAGGAGAGAGCATTGATGAGGAAGGAAGGCAGCTCACAAGGCGTTTTGTACCCTCACAGGTATGTGTGTGCACAGGGGCGTTGAGGGTGTGTACACGTACACGTGAGAGTCACCGGTGGCTGAGGTGGAAGGGAGCTGGGGGCCACCAAGCCCTGCTCCAGCAGGGCCACCCAGCGCAGGCTGCCCAGCCCTTCCTGGCCCTTCCCTGTCCCCTCTCCCCAGCACGGCCCTGGCAGCCCGGAGCTGGGCCCAGCGCTCCCAGTGCGGCCTCACCAGCGCCGAGCAGAGGGAAGGAGCGCCTCCCTCCTCCGCTGGCCGTGCTTTCCTTAACACAGCCCGGGATACCCCGAGCCTTTGTGGCATTGCGCGCTGAAGGCTCATGTCCAGCCCGGTGTCCACCAGGCCCCCCAGCTCCTCTTCTGCTGAGCTGCTTTCCTGCCGGCTGGCCCCCAGCTGGACTAGATGTAAGCGGACATATACGTGCGTAGAGGCACGTGTACGTAGGTTTGCGTTGTGTGGATATCATCCAGGGCAAAGTCCGTCACGCGGGTATTGTGATTAACCTCTGAGCAAACACTGCAGGAGGGGCGCTGAGGCCAAACGCAAAGGGAAGGCGGGCGTGCAGCTGAGGCACCCAAAGAAGCTGGCGGCTGCAGAATGGAAACCGGGGGCAGAAAAACCTCTTCAGAAAACCAGCAGCAGTGCGTCTGGGTGCTAAAACAGCAGTGACCTCCCTCAGAGTGACACGGTTATGGGCTGGTGCTGCACGCACCTTTATTTAGGTGCCCTACCTGCGCGCTCCCACTGCTGAGGAATGCGCTCGGATTGCTCCCGGCCTTCCCCTCCGCCCTAAATTGACTGAATTCATAGCGCAGACTTGGGAGACTGTTGCAATTTCCCTGTTCCACATTTTGGCCCGTTACCCAACCCACCCTAGCTCCCATCTGAGCGTAACTCGTATGAAGTACATTAATAAAGCATTAATAAAGCCCGCGGGGGGAGCGGGCAGGGGCAGCCCCGAGCCCCGCCGCGGGTTTTGGGTGTCCCCCACGCGGTCAGGGAATCCACCACATTCTTGTCACCAGCCGTGGGTGTCCCCTCCTGCATTTCACCCAGGAGGGTAGTGTTTTATCCTGGTTTGAAGCTACAGCCCCGCTCGCCTTCCTGCTCAGGAGTAGGAGCCGGGGCTGGAAAACATGCCTAAATATGGCTGGGTTTCTGCAGCCCGCGGCGCCAGCAGCCGCAGCTGAGGTTCCCGAGGTTTGAGGAGCACCGAGAGGAGCTGCGGCTCCAGCCCCCCGCCCCTTTTTGGGGCTTGTTTTCCCTGCAGAAATCCGCAGCCCATTGTCTGGGCTAGCAAACTTGGCACCCTTCGGCCGCCTATAAAATTGCATTAGGCGTTGATGTTTCCTGCAGCGGATTATGTGCCGTCTGGGTTTTCTGTAACTCGGGGGGAGAGGGTTAGGCTGCTGCGGTGGGGGCTCCAAATCGCATTTGAAATAATTGCGTTTTCCTGGAGATAAGAGAGCCCTGGCAATCAGCAGGGCAGGCTGGCGTGCTCGGAGCCTGCAACCCACCCGGCGCCACACGCGAGGCACAGCCCCGGTTCAGCCCAGTATCGAAGCACCCACCTTGCCCAGAAGCCTGCCAATTAACTCACTGATTGCAATGATATTTCTTGGGCTAGGGAAGCACCTAAATGTCACGCTGAATCCCGAGAAAAGGATTTCTCTGTGCACTGACAGTCGGTCCTCTTGACCCAGCTGGCTCCGTGCTCATGCACACATCAGGTTTTTATGCGAACTCTTAGGATCCGTGCAGATGTAGCACGTACAGGGGATTTTCCTTATTAAGAGGGGTTTGCCTAACTTTGAAAATATCCTTTTGGCTTGTACGCGGAGTATTTATTGTGTTTTTGTGACTCAGATACGAAGCCAAAGAGGCAGTAACTATTTCTAGTGTGGAGAAAAGACATTAAAAAAAAAAATAAAGGAAAAAAAGTATGCTTTCAAATCTTATTTGAAATATGTGCCGCGCCAGCAACAAATAGCCTTATGAAAGGGTAAAATCAGATTACAAGTGCTTATTGGTGCGTCAGTACAATATTGGTGTGGTGCTATGATAAATTCACACGGCACTTCTCTGTTCAAGGGAAAACCGATAATCTTCTGCAGAAAACACGCCATCCGAGGGTATGGGTTTGCGATGGGCGTGCGGGACACATCTCCCAGTCCCTCTGGTAGCAATGCCGGACTGCTGAACAGCCAGCAGGTGGAGTCAGCCATAAGGCATGGGCCCAGAGCTGGAAAGTTGAGCAAGCCCGCCCGGACACGTGGAAATTTCAGTTGAAAGTTGAGACCAAGGAAAATCTGAGGAATGGAACTGGAAAAGCCTGCGAGCGCCGAGCGCACAAAGGGCTAAAACTTGAGCAGCAGCAGCAGAGGAGGGGCCTGCAAAATGTTTGGAATAGCGAAAAGCTGGAGCAAGCCTGGAGACACGGCTGCGGCTCGCATCCCGAGGCGTAATCCATGCTGTTGCAATTTGCACAGCCTCGAGGGAAGGCTCGGACAGCTGGGAAGCATCAGGGCGCACACGTTGCCTTATCCCGCCTCGGGAGCGGGAGGTGGGAGGGGGACTGCCGGAGAAAATATCTGCGGGCTCGTCTCGGTGCCGGGGTATCGTTCCTCTCGCTGGCTCGGCCTCGTTAAGGAGCAGCTTAGGTTGGCGTTTTGTGTCTAACAACGCGCTCCGAGGTGCTTTTCCATAAACCCATTAGAGAGAAAGAATCAGCCTCGACTCCGGAGATCAGCCATGTAGCAAACTGAGTCGTAGCGAAGGGGCCCTAACAGACAGGGCGGTTCGCCAAAAACAAACAGGATTTACACGATAAAAACCATTCTGTTCCCATGATGGGTGTTTTGCTTTGTCCTTTGCTTTGTCTGCGTGTTCTGCTGCGAATGCAAGCTGTCCCCGGCTGGGCACTTGCCCTTCTTCAGCGGCACGGCCTCCGGCACACGTGGAAACAAGCAGTTGCAAATAATGATTAGCGCTGCCTGCCTGTTTGCCCGCACCACCAGGGCAGGAGCCCCTCCAGTGCTGCAGACTGTGCAAAGGGCTGGGGGGGACCCAGCGGTGCCGTGCTGACACCGCAGCAGGCGTTGCCCCGCCGGCCGTCACCACCAGCCTCTTGTTGTGAGCCTGAGACCCCCACAGGCTCCGCTGTGCTTTTGACAGGCAGCCGGGGGAATAAATGCCAGGTATTTCCCTGCTGCACGAGCGCTGGCACCCAGAAGGCCGGGGAGAGCCAATGTTGTCTTGCTGGTCTGCGTCCCCGTGCGCTCCCTGCGGCACCTCTGCAGGTCGCGCTATTTATTGGCCCCGCTGTCTCAACACGAAAGCAAAAGACCTTTTGTTTCTAGGCATGGTCCCCACACAGTTTCCTACATGTTTTAGGGAGACCATGGCTCTCACGGAAGCAGTTATAAGGCCCCTTTGTATTAGAGGTGCTGAAGCACCTGCTTTATTCCCTGTCTTACAAGCAGAAGCAGGGCAGGCAGAAGACATTTTTATGTTATCCGCGTGGAAGTAGATAACTGCATCTGCACTGCAGGTGTCGTGCAGCTTTAGCAGCATCGGCGTACTCAAAACGACACAAACTTAGTACACGATGACACCCCACAGAAGCACAGCCCAGTCGAAGCAGGCAGGAAAACAACGAGGCTTGGTGAGGCAGGGAAGGTTTGCTCTGAGCTCCTGGCAGTGGAGGTAGGTCGCTCAGGTGCTGGGTGCTCGCTGAAGCCAGGTGTCCTCAGTGCAAGCAGAGGCACTGGCAAAAGACCGGGCACCCCGTGGATGCTGACCTGCTGACTGACGGCTGCGTGAGCCCGGGATCGATACTGGCCTCCCGCCATCGCTTGAGGACAGGCATCCTTCAGGCAGATGGTTTAAGTCTGGCGACAAAATGACAAAGCCTTTGCTTGCTGTTGACTTACGTTACGTATTTTTGGCTGCGTGCGGATCGGTGACAAAAAAAAAAAAAAAAAAGCAACTTATGCAAATAAAATTTCGCGCCAAAGGGCCAGCCCAGAGATAAGCAAGGAGAAACGCTCGCTGCTAGGGAAAGCTCTATCACCGCTTCCTGCGAAGCCAGGACCAAAGGGCAGGCTGGAGCTGCACCCTGGCAGCACTTCATTACCTGTGGGAGTACGGCTGTCAGGGGGAAGTGTGGCTCCGGAAGCTTGGCTGCCAGGAGAGAAACAGAAAAAATGGTCAGGGTTGGGCAAGCCGCTGAATCTCCCCGAGCCGCTCAGCGGAGAGGCAGACCCAGCGGGAAGGAGAGGGGCAAAGCTGCAAGGAGGCTGCAAGGGCGAGAGGGAGCCGCTGCGGTCAGCAGGATGAGACGTGATGCGTAGACCACAGCAGCAGCGAGAAACCTTTCTCAGTTGTGGTGGCGGGGAGGAGAGGCTTGCTTTGAAGTGTCTCCTAATGATTTCTATGCCTTTGGGTCAAAGACTAATAGCTGCGCTTGTGCCTCATTTCATGCCCGTGCCTTACGGCTCGCGTGAGTCATCGCCTCTGCTCCATCAGGGCACGCAGCGGACCCAGCTCTTTGTACTCCGTGGACCTTTCACACCCCGAGCCCTGACGGCACCCGGACTGCAGCCCAGGGGGGGCACCAGCACATACTCGCTCCTTCGAGGAATCCCTTCACAGGGTGTCTTTCTGGGGAAAAAAAAAAAAGGCAAAACAAACCAAATCAGCTTTAATCTAAAACGACATGAATGTGTTCATATAGACGCTCTTCACGTCAGCTTCTGAGAGGTAACATTTCTTATAGTTGCCTCTCGCTGACCTGCCAAAGTCCAGGCACTGACAAGCGCTCTGCAAGCTCATGCGTAAAATCATGGTGAGTAGGAGCCGTAGGCAGGAGCGCTGTGCGGCAGAGAGAAAGGGTTAAGAGAAGAGTCAGCTGTCTGTTCAGTATGTCTCAGATGTCACATACAAATACCTAAGAGGCAGCTGGGTTGTGTGAAAGGAAACCAACAGATTAAGTTTGTAGTCCCAGCTCAAAAGCTTTTTTGTGACTTCAGGAATGCCTCATATCCCTTCTGTTAAATGGAGATAATACCTACCCCACGCGCATACTGTGAAGATTAATTCATTAATCTTTTTTTTTTAAGTGGAAATGGAAAGAGCCAGAGAAAACAATGAGATGAAGCATCATGGCAGTCATGTCAGAGAGCAAGCAAGGCGTGCAGCAGCTGCAGGCCTGTTTGGTTGTGGGGTCGTGGCAGCTGTCCTCGGCTCTTTGTGGGCACCCCATCCCAGGGCTGGGGGCTCTGTGCGGGGAACACCAGCCGAAAACAACTCGCCGAGGGACCCGCGTGCTCTGGGCGCCCACCGGGGCTGGCGGAGGTGGGAGCAGAGGACAGGGGGAAATGCCTTCCTCCAGCGGTCCTCGACGGGAGCATCGGGCATCACGGGGCGAGAGGAGCGCCCCTGGGTGGTGCCTCCGAGCCGTCTACTGCTGGCTTTGGTCCAGGCCGGCTCCCCAGAGAGATCAGCCGAAGTTTCTGGGGGTCCCTGGGGGGTCCCCTGCAACCTCCGCCCCCCACGAGGATGAGGATGGGAATGCCTTTCCCGGAACGAGCGGCACGAGTAAGACATTCCCCTGCCACTGGAGGAGACGAGCCTCTGTTTTCTGTCACCCCGTGACAGGAACGCCCCACTTTAAGCGCCTTTTAATGACAAACACCACACTTCAAGCCGCCGCCCGCCCCCTCCCCGCGCCGCGCCCGCAGCCGGCCCCCGGCGGCCATTTTCGCGGCCTCGCTCCCGGCCGCCCCGCTCCCCGCGGCGGCCCCGCCCCCTTCCTATAGTTCGTATAGCCACGCCCCCTTCCCCCACGGCCCCGCCCCTCTCGCCCCGCCCGCCTCCGCCTCCTCCGAAGGTTGCCGAGCGGGGGTCGCGCGGCTTCGGCTCCCCGGGCGGGCGCTTCCGGAGATTGCCGAGGGGCTTCGGCCCCTCCCCGTGCCCGAGCCGCTCCGGTGGCTCCGAGCCCGCCGCGCCCGCGCCGCCTCCGGGGCCGCGGCGCCCCCCCCCCCCCCCTCCCCGTCCCCTTCCCCGATCCTCCTCCTCCTCCTCCTCCTCCTCGTCGTCGTCGTCGTCGTCCTCCGGCGGGGCCGGGCGCCGTGCTGACAGCGGGGCCACCGCGGCGGGGGGCGGCCGGGGCTCCGGCGGCGCGGATGGCGGAGGGCGGCCAGCCCCCGCAGCAGCAGCAGCAGCAGCAGCAGCGCAGCTCCTGGCCGCCGGCGGTAACGGCGGGGCCGCCCGCGGCGTGAAGCGGGAGCCGGAGCCGGAGCAGCCCATGCCCGGCGGGGACGGCGCCGAGGGCGGCCACAGCAAGAGGCTGCGGACCGAGGCGGAGGCCGAGGGCGGCGGCATGCAGGTAGCCGGGGGTACGGGGGGAGAATCGGGCCGGGCAGCGGAGACTCAGCCCCCCCCCCCCCCCCCGGGCACCCCCTCGTGGGTGTCCCCTTTGTCCGCTTCTGGGGTGCTTCGCCCGCAGGGACGCGGCGCGGTTCGCCCATCCCGGCTCCTTGCACCCCTCTGGGTCAGGTCGAGGCCAGGTGCCCCCCAAAGGACCTCCCGCTGGAGGTGCCAGCAGGGTGGGTGTCCCCGTGGCATCGCCGCGTCCCGCCTTGGCCTCGCACCCCGCGTGGGGCTCGCCCGGCTCCGACGTCCCTGGAGCCACGGCTTCTCCGACACCCCGCTTCCCAGAAGGAGCCCAGGGAGCACCCACACCTTGTGCAGCTGGGAATTACGATGGGCGCGAGCACGGTGGTGTGAGGTCTGCCCAGCTCTGGGGGCACGCATCCCGCAGGAGATGCGCCCATTGACCTGCGGAGATGCACCCATTTATTGCAACTGGTGCTAAAACCTCTGGTATCGACACAGGCCGGTTCATCTGCTGGAGATCCCTACAAAGGGACTTCAACTGGTCTTAAAATTATTATTTTTTTTTTCCACAAAAGCTGGCACAATTTCTATACCCAGCAAAGGCTCTGCTCAGTACTGAAACGAAGGAAAGCGTTTTGCTCTCTGCTCAGCGAATGCTACGCGGTAGTAAGATCGCAGCGTTCAGACGTGGGACTCCCACAGCAGGCACACGCAGCAGTGTGCAGCCCTGTTAGCAGTAGCAGGGGTTAATTGTGGCTCCGAGCAGAACATCAGGCTGGGTTTCCATGTCAAACGCTGGCAAACAGCAGAGAAATTATGCAGAGAAACGCAATGAATAAAGTCCAGGTTTAAAATGAAACGTCTATGGTCAATATAACCGGTCTTCAGACCAGGATCCCCATACTGTAGTTACTTGATGTTCTTGGTGTAATTGGTGTAATTGTCATCTTTCTGTATGTATGCACATGAAAAGATTCTTCAGTCTTTTGAACATAAAGGATGAACATCTGATCTGTATGTGTACATAGGCAATGGAGCACCCATGCGCTCTATTTTGGCCAGAAGTTTCACTTGACGTTTTTTAGGGCTAAGGAGAGTGGTGGTTTGTTTGGAGAATCTCGTCCTGGTTGTAAGCACAAAACACCGAAGTCGAAGCCAGTCGTACAAACGATTTCTGCGCCAGGAAGATGTGTTCTCTAATGTTTTGAAATCCTATATCTTTGTACCTTAAAGCGTAACATAAGGTGGCCTTTCATGAGGATTTCTGTTCAGATAGTGTTGACTTTAGAAATACTTCATTTGAAAATAACGGGTTCCTTTTTAGCAAATTCTCTATGTTTAACTGTACGTAATGCTTACGAGAGGAATAAAGAGCCTATTCTTTTTTTTTTTTTTTTCATATGTACTAGAGGCTTTCTGGAAGCTGGAAATAACACCAGCAACTGTTGTACCTTGTTTTTCCTGCAGATCCTGTCAATTTTCTACTTCCTGCTCCAGAGCCACAGGCTGCTGCTGTGTAAACTCCGTGACCTCGTGTTTCGAGGCTGACTGGGAGGAATCCCGGGGTGCCGTGCTTGCTACGGTTCCTTCCGTGCATAACTCGTACATACTGATGGCTCAGGACATGTGTACAGCTTCTATTGCTGAAAGAAATAGTTTAGCTATAGCAATTAGTGATGCAACCGTAAGACTAATAGTGGTGTTTTTTTGGTCTGTTAACATGAAATATCAAACCTAGCCCGCAGGAGGACAAGATAGTAGCTGGTTACTAAGATCTTGGAGCAAAGCATGCTTTTAAGCTTGAAGTATCCCTTAAATTTTTTGGGCTGCTTGTTTTCTGCTGTCTCAGGCGAGCGTGCTCAGACAGCTTATGCAGTTAGGGTTTCATTATCTAATCCATCTCTGATCAGGCTGGATAAACGGTGCTTGGCCAGTGCTGATCTTGTTAGGAGGGTGGTGTAAAGCTGCTTGAGTTGGGATTGGGACAAATCGGATCATGGCTGCTATCTGCTCCTGGGACATACTTTAGTTAATCGCGGCGTGGGAGGAATAGGTCCAGCGCAAGCTGCTGCTTTTTAGCTCCCTGAGGTCCGTAAGTGGCAAAAATCGAATACCACCAGCCAGGAATGTCTCCTGGAAGTATTTGGATGTGTTTGTAAGCTTTGGAAAAGAACAGCCCCAAAGGTACTGCTGCTTCTTAACTGTTTAGATACTAGCTAGGAGCTGGCTCTGTCTGCTGGCTTGGGTGAGTTGAATCATTTGGATCAGCTTGCTGGTCTGGGTAAAAATAGACCCTAACAGAGGGGAAAAAAGTTATATTGGCTTAAGTCACTGCACCCAAGTGCAGTTGTTGATGCAGCTGTGTTTGCTGCTTTTTGGAAGAGGTCAACTGCTGCACAGATGGAAGTACCCTTGCGAGGATCTCGTCTTTGAAAGTCTCTTAGAGGAGGAGACTTAGAGGAGGAAAGAAATGTTGTGGTTAGCTGGAACGGGTCCCTTCTTTCTCTTTGGAGCTGCAGATGAGGGTGTCATGCCTCGGTGCAGTGTTCACCTTCCCCATCAGGGTGCTGGAAGCATACCAGCCAGCTTACGCTGCTCTAGGAAGTTATTATTGAATTATTTTCTGGTTGCATCGCACAAGGCTGAACGAGTTGATCAACTGACCATTCAGTACCCAAGGTGAATTTTGATTTGGCTTTGTTATGAGATCTAGTCTGGTTGGTGAATTAAAGTTGTGTCTGAGAGCAGCGTGGTAGGGCTGAGATGCAAAGTGTGAGCTGATCCTTGTTCCTCTTCCAAGAACGACTTGTGTTTGGTACCCTTGAGTACCTGGGGGGGAAATTGCTCTTCTGCAGTGGTAAACGTGACTGGTCAGGGAAGGCTGTTAGTGCAGCTTCAGGTCTGTACCTTACCTAGTCCCTGTCAACTTCTAAAGGCAGTGACGAGTGACTTTGTGTTGCCATTCAGGCAGGTCTGCGTGGGGTTCATAAAAATGACTGGTGTTGCTGAGATCAGTCCCCAGCGACTGTAAATAATGATGTAATAGACCATAAGTCTTCACTCTGCAAGAAAATCCATGCTGTTTCTCCTCCTGCTGTGAGCCAGAAGATGCTCTTTAACACCCCCTACCAGCTCGAATCTCTCTAGGATGAAGGTGGGAAACCTTGGACTGAAGGGAGGATCAGGGGCATTACTGGTGCTGTGGTGGGAGGTTGGGGAGATGGAGATTCCTGGTTGATCCCAGGATGAGAGCGAAGGCTCCTGCAGCGGGAGAGGGCAGGGATCCAGCAGCTATTGCCAATTTGACTGGGGAGAAAATTCCTGTTTGGTCTGAAATCTAGCTGTCTGCTTAACCTCAAGCAAAGCACACTAGCTACATGCCCAGGAAGGATATCAATACAAGCAAGAGCACCAGCATGCTCCACTTGTTGTCCCAGTTCAAGCTATGGCCCTTTAATGGTGCTTCAGAGGAGGGCAAGAAACAAATCCGCTAATAGTTTCCAAAGATGGGTTTGGGTTTTATAAGTAAGAGGGCTGACGGGGACCATAAAGCAGAAGGGGTCTGTGAATAACAGCTTTTGCACTGCGAGTGACCCTGTGGAAATCTGTATGTTTAAATCTCACGGAGGAGAACGTCGAGTTCCAGTAAATCACGGAAACGCTGTGCAGTCAGGTTAGTTTTTCCTCCCTCTTATTATTCACAGTGTGGCCATTTTCATAAAGACATGTGGAGCCACGTTTCAGAAAAGAAATGCAGTTCCAGTCTTTAAAAGCTGACCCCTGCCTCGGATCCAGGATGAGGTTTCCTGGGATGCTGTTTGGACAGACTATTGCCAGGGTGCTGAGGCATAATGAATCAATCACCTTCTAGCTTGTTGTTGCTTCTCTGTTTGCTTTTGTCTTATTTTTTTTTACCTAAATATTTGAGTGTTAGGAGTTACCTGACACAGTCTGGGAGGACTTAGAAAATCTCCAGTTCAAAGAAAACTTTTGGCGCGCAGGCTTGGAGTTGGGATTACAGAGATGCTGAGAGCACTTTAAAGTTGGCTCTTTTCCTGCCACGCTCAGGAAAATGGAAAGCTCGAGTAAAGTATTCAGGATACTTTAGTACCCCTACAGGCTCTGTTGGTATTTCTCTTTGGGTTTCAGAGGTTTGTGTTCAAAGGTGATGGCCAGAGTTGAGAGGCTGGAAGCCGAACAGAGGTCTGGCTCTACAGGAGATGGTTTCCTTCTGAGTGCGTGTACCAGCTGTACACATATGCTGGTTAATTTGTCCTTTTCAGAGTTCCCATTGAGAAACACGAGCGTGCTGGCATTTTGCAGGGAGCCTGGGCTCTCCCTGCCCTTTTTGCTGGGGCTGCCCACCTCGCTGTCGCAGCTGAGCTCAGACCGGCGTGCCGCTCTCCGGGGCACGTCCCATGAAGTACTCTCCGTCCTCTTTTCCACCCAGCGACCTCGCCAGTGGGGCTCCCACCTCGTCCTTTGTCATTTGGGGTTCACACCTCTGCTTTCAGGGGGTCAGCTGGGTGCTACGTGGTGGCTGCACCGAGGGCTGCCAGCCGCTCTCCTTGCAGGGAGCGTGGTGGCAGCAGGAAGACCAGGGCACAGGAGAGGCAAAGGAGGCAGCGGTAATAGAAATAAAATAAAAGAAAAAATTAACTGCTTCATTCGCATTAGCGGGAGGGAAGCCAGAGCCAGGTTGGGCAGTGGTGGGAGACGTGTGGAAGTGATACTGGGCTGGGCTTTGCGTGTGGTCCAGGCCCCCCAGAGACCGCAGCCGGAGGACGGGTCGCTGGTAGCTTGCAAAATAAGCCTATCGCTAGCAGCTGCTGGGCTGCTGCGCAGGGACCTCTGCCCCTCGGGAGGGCGTTTGGGGTCACATCGGTTGGAAGTGCTCTAAAACCCGTCGCTGTGTGCTGCTGGCTCGTCTCGTGACGCGGGGCAAACCCAAACTTTCATACAAAGTAAAAGAGAAGGGCCGGTGTTTTGGCCGACGGGAAACCTGTTATTTGATTTGCCCGTCTTGCATATTACTTGACCTCTCTGTGTGTGCTTTTGAAACGATGTGGCTAAGGGATCAGAGGGACGTCCAGAAGTGAAGTGAGAGAAGCAATTAGAGGTAACGAGTTCCAGTTCATTGAAGCATCCTGTTGATCTACATTTTACAGTGCTATTGAATGGAGGCTGGAGTGTAGCTGTCATGAGATAATCCCGATGTTTAGGGATTAGAGCTGCTTGACCGCGTTTTGGGCCTGTAGCTGCCTTTGCTCTCCAGTAAATTTAATTTTGCCTGCAATCTTTTCTAAACTCGGGAAAGTGCTATTTTGAGAGATACGTGATATTCTTCGAGAATACGAGCTATTCTTCCTCAGGATGCTCCCCCCTGCCCTTGTTTCTCTTTCACGAGCAAGCCTCTGTTCCTGCAGGACGTTTTGGAAAGGCTGCAACACGCCAGGCCTTGGTCCTTGCGGGGTTTGGACTGTATGGCCATCCTGGCCCGCAGTGCCCCTTGTCATGCTGCCGCTGTGCTGTGCTGCAAAATCCTGCTGGGGTGCCTCTGGGACCGTGTCCCTGGTTTCTCTGAGAAGGGGCCGTTGCATCTTGACATTTCCAGGATGAGTTCTCGCTTCTGGATGATGCCCGGGATGTTTAGGAAGACGCTTGTGAGCCATTCCCATTTGGCTCGTCATGCGTACGTATGGCATGTGTTGAAACCACCCGCAGCAGCTCGGAGGTTGGACCGAGGGAAACGGGACTCTGCGATGTGATGCATTGAAGTAGCTGCAAAGTAGGAAAGGTTGTATACAAAAGTCCCGTTGTTTAATGAGGGACAGCAGCTGAATTTGAGCCCGATCCAGCGTCTGTTTGGGTAGAGCAGTGCCGTTTCCGCTAGCTCACCCGGCGAGGCATTGGTGTTCAATCAGCTCTACCACTGCCACCTACTAACCTTCGGAGCGTGGGCAAGGCGGGCCTGTGATTCATAGCAATTAGAAAAGAGGCCGTGAGATCTCGCGCTCGCATCTCTTGTGTAGGACAGTGGGATGTTGGTAAAGTGGCTGCGCCTTCCCGTTGCCGTTGCTTGTCGCCGCCTTTGTCTAGGAGAGTTCGCTGTGCAGGAAAATTGGATGCTCGCTTCAAAGAGTGTGGGCTAGAAGCGGTTGTTGCTTTTTTTTCTTTATGACTTTCTTGGGTTTTATCTGCTCGTAATTACCTCGGCAATAATGCTAAGTATTACTTAGCATAGAAATGGGGAAAAACACGCGCCATTTAAGGGGAGGGGAAGGGGGGAAAAAAAAAAAAGCGGCGGCGCTTTTTACCCTGTGGCTGTATGTAGCTAAATTTCCTTTAATAGCGAGGCTAAAGAAGCAACCTTATGTGGCGTTCCTGCGTGTTGCAAATATCAAAATATTCTCCCTTGAGGCTTTGAGGCCCTGGGATCTGGATGCAGCTCAGGTTTCTTGCAGCGCGCTCCTTTTCGCCGCGGCTTTCCGCAGAGCTCTGCCCCTGCTGCTGCCGGAGGGGGGATCCTCGCGGGCACCCGGGGCGGCCCTCGCCGTGGGGTGCGATGCCCGGGAGTGAAACCCCGCCAAGGCTTCGCGTGCAAGGCCCGATTTAGTGCCGCGTGGGCTGGGAAGGGGCTGGAGCTGCGATCCCGGGCCTATAATTTGCTGCTGGAGGTTGCCGTTTCCGCGCTGGCGGTGGGGTGGGAAATGTCGGTTTTACGAGAGTCTCTGCTGCCCACGGCGGGCTGGCGAGGCGCTGGGAGAGCCGGGCTCTGCTGGGCGCCTTCTCCTTCCAGCCCTGGGTTTTGTAGGCGGTGTAGGCAGATGGGATGCTGCTCTTGGACGGCAGCGCATGGGAGGGTGCTTCTGAGCAGTTCCTGCCCCGCTTTGATTTTTTTTTTTGTTCTCTTTTGTGGCTTTGCATCCTTCTCATGGGAAGAAGAAATGAAGGGAAGAGCGTGCGTTAAAGGACTTCTCCATTTCCTTTCTTTTTCTTCTATCCCAGACTCAAATTCTTTCCAAGAGGCCCCTTTCCTGTGTTTGCTTCCAGTCCAAAGCCCTGCGTAGCCTTGGAGTGAAGCTGGGTGGGGATGGAGTACATTTGTAGGTGCTTCGCCTTGTCGTTGGGTTCTAGGCACTTGGGGAAGCTCAGCTTTTGAGGGAGCTGTGGTAGCTTCTGGGATCAAAGACAACTTTCAAGTGATGCTTCTCTTGGTCCCGTGAGTGGGACCAGGCACGCAACCTGGGGTAACACGTAGGAATCCAAAAGGCTCGGCTGGGGAAGGAGCATTGGGTCGTGCTGTGGTCACAGCAGGGCCTGATTCAACCATGGGGCGTCCCAAAGGAGGTGGAAGGTGGCTGCACAGTGTGGCAGACGTTGTCCTGGGGCTGGTGGGACATAGGAGAGGAAGCAGGAGCTTCTGTGATGTTGGTCCAGATCATGGGGGAAACTGAGGCAGTGAAACATGGACCTCGCTTCTGCTGTTCTGTCAAGATCTGAATGTCTCTTGTGATGTGACAAGAAGGCACCGTGTGGGGTCTGAATCTTGCGGTCGCACGCTTTAGGTTTTTGTAGATGACTTCATCTCTAAGGGCTTCAAATGGATAGCACTCACCGAAGTGCTATTAAATCTAGCAGGAGTTTTGTTATCGCTTAAAATGGGTGTGAGTTCAGGCTTTGGATTGAGAGCTGTTCAATATTTCATTTCTTCTTTTCATCTAATGCATGACCCCAAACCGTATTTACTGCAGATAATCTAAACCATGAGCTGAATACAAAACTATTAATTTTTAATGGTCTTTTCTGTGGTACTCACCACGGTAGCGTGGGTGCTTCAGAGATACTAATGATCTTATTTTTGCTGTTTTCCTCAGAGGTAGGAAAGGTATATTATCTTTTATTGTAGGAAATGAGGAGCTGAGGTACTGGTAATGCAGCCAGTTTTGCAAAAATCCTACTGACACCTGCAACCTGATTTTTTTCATTACTATTTTTATTTGTTTTTACTGTAGCTGATGGGTTTCTTTTGATGTTTAAACACTTGATCTACAGCTCTCTACAGCTTCCACCATTGCCACAGGCTGATCTCTAAACGTGTCATGTTGGGCAAATAAAAAGTGATGTAGTCTTCATCTGAAAAAAAAAAAAGTGGAAAAGCTTGAACTAAGTTACTTGGTCAGCATTGTAAAGAAACTGACCTTATAGGATGAGTGAGGTTTGAAATGAAACTTTCTAAGTAGAAGGGATGTTGCTGGCCTTTAGCTCCAAACCCCTGAGGCTCTCAGTTTCTGCAGTGATGGAGAAGCATGTTACACAGCCATTGTTTCTTCTCAGAGCTGGGCTTGAATCAGATGTGAGTCAGGAAAAATTACATATAATCTTATTTGCTTATAGGAAACCAAATGGAGTTACACGGATAGCTGTAACTGGTGTTTTTAAATGCGGAGCTCTCGACTTTCGCAATTGAAATGCTATTCTAGCAGAGAATGTAGCTACCTTGCCTTTTAAGTAAACCAAATAAATAAATAAATATTTTTTGCTCTTTTAATGAGCAGCAAGCTGCTGTGCAGACAGGAGGGATGGGGACCAGCTCCCCATCCTGGCTGCGAGGAGGACCAGGACCGGCACCTCTGGTCTTCAGGGCACTCTGAGCTGGCCATGACGGGTGCCAGCAATGGGTGCTTCTTCCGTGGGGACCCAGGTCCTGGCGTGGGTGCTGTGGGGCTAGCAGGAGGAGACGGGAGCGATCTGAAGCACGTTCAGACAGCAGAACAATTCTACTACTTGGGATTTGGATGTCTTGGGTGAGGAGTACTTGAGTGATCATGGACTTGATATCTCCCTCCTTGCTGGCGCATCCCATCAGTGCCTGCTTTTTGCTGCTCTGCGCGAGCGTTTGGTTCTGTTCTCTTCTTCTTGTTACCTGAGGATGGTACTGAGAAAATGGGGTATAGAAATGTGCCGTGCGGCTGGGACTCTGCCGTCTGCAGAGAGCCCTGGAGAACAGGGTGAGGATTTTGGACTGGATGCCTGCTCTTGTGGCCTGGATTGTCAGACTACAGCACCGAAAGTAGTATAAAGCTGCAAGGGAAGAAAAACCACCCCATCCCACTGCCTTTTCCCAGGAGGAGGTAAAGACCAACCTGGCAGTGCCTTCCTTGTGCATCAACATGTGTCTCAGGAACTCCTGTTGCCGTGAAGAGAAGAGGAGAAGATGAGGCAGGAGGCCTCCCAGTGCTCATGTGTAGCCAGTGAGCGAAGATCTGGCACCTGCTAATGTCACCAGGGGAGTCTAACAGCTTTTTCTCCCCATCCCCTTTATACCTAAGCACTTCTTGGAGACTTCTGACTCTCTGGGCTAGTTCAAGTCCCCTAAGAGTAATGGCCTTCAAGCCAAGTACCTCATGTTGTGGGTTGAGAGGTCACAGCCACCAGTCACAGAGGCAAGACCATCGTTTGCCAGGGTGGGATGGATTCAGCAGGAGTTGACGGCAGCGTTCGTGAATAGTGCTGGCCACGTCGTGGTTAAACATCCATTGTGGATCAGAGGAAACTTCATAAAAGAGGAGAGGGAGAGGAAAAAAAGTCAGTTTTGATTGTTTTTTTTTTTTTAAATGAAGAAGGTTATAGCGTGACTTAACTTGTCTTAACGTTCCCATCTCTCCATCCGTCCTTCCACTTCCCACTTCTGACCCACAAGTTAGTCTTGTCCGAGAACTGGGCTGTTGTGATGGACTTGGATGTGGTGAACGAGACCGAGGCTAACATTTGAGTGTGTGTTCCAGTTATCCATTTATGAGACGTGTGTGTGTGAGGAACATGCCAGGAAGTTGAAATAATGCATATAATTAGGTCTGTGTTGTCGGTGTGTCACTATCTGCTGACTGCATATTTCCAGGAGGGAATTCTTGCCTTTCACCACCATCTTCCCATCTCTTCCGTCTTTTTTTCAAGTTTAACAGGGGTGTCATGTGGTCGTGCTAAATATTGCAGATTTGGAAGAATAACTCTATCTGTTGATAAATCACAAAGTTACATTACTAAAAATTGTTGGTGCTTTATGTTTTGGCCTGAAATCTCTCTCTCTGTTGGCTTGGGAACATATCTGAGCTTTCTTTAAATCAGACTTCTTGACTGATGTGCAGATGCTCTCAGGGATGGGTGTTCTCCATGGGGAAGGCGTTGACTAGAATAGATGGAGGCACTGTGAGGCTTTTTCTGTGTTTTTCTTTTTTTTTTTCCTCCTATTACTCGGGGCTGAAGGGGTAAGTAGAGATTCCTCCTCCTCTACCGGTCAGTGAATTGCCGTGTTGATGTTGAGTAGTATCAGTTATTCCTGACTGCTTTGCTTGCCAGGAGGAGCACGGGTTGGATTCATAGCTCGGACCACGACTGTTTTAAGGACCGTGAATTTTTTGATGAGTGACTGCAGTTAACTCTGGGCTGTTAGTTGATGGATGTCGATGGAGCATGTCCATGTTGCTTGGGAAGGTTTCCTTAAATAGGCATGACCTTTCCAGTGAAAACAGGAAGATAGTTTTTGCCTTTTTTTTTTTTTTTTGAGCTTGGCGTTTGTTTCATTTTTGGAATTTGTGATTACTGCAGGCACTTACCATAGAAGAAGTAACTTCCAGTCTTGGTAGCCTCATGGGACAGGGTTTGGCAGCTTTCATGGAGTTTGGTAGGGGGATTGGCTTGCTTTGCAGTGCAGCTTTCTGTAGTGTGTCTGCTCATCCTTCCTGCACCAGCTGCTATTTTTCACCTTTGGTCATCCGGTTCTCTTTCCTTTTCACGCTGGCATCCGAAAATTGATGTAAAAGGAAAAGACTAGCCAGCCCATATTTTAACACGTGGGTGGGGAATGCGCAGCGCTTCGCCAGGTCTTTTTTATCATCCTATGGTAAAAAAGCTCTTGTTTCTGTCAGCTTTCAGTAGCTGTCGGTGTGGGTGTTGCAGTCGGGTGGCGGTGGTCCTGTCCCCGCAGAGCGAGGATCCTCTGGTGGTGCAGTGGACGTGGTGACAACCCGCTGCTTGAAGCAGCACCGGTCCCCGGGAGCAGGCGTTACACGAGGTGTGTGCTTTCGGGGCTCTCAGCTCTGGCGTGCGCTCAGTTTTTCCAGGATGCCAAATGTCTGCCTTTTCATCGTTGTCGCTGACGAGGTCTTAGCAAGCTCTTCTGTGATCTCTGTAGTGTGTCTGTCTCTAAATAAACGGAAAATCTCTATGCTTGGGATCCTATTGTGACGTAGCACGTGGGGTTTCTTCTCTTGGATTTGATGCTTGGTAAGGACATGGTGCAAAAACTCTGAAAAAGATGTAGTACAGTGGAGGAATTGACCAGCCTTGATGGCACAGTGGTGTCAAGTGTTTTTATTTGGTTTGTGTGCTTTACTTGATCGTCAGGGTTTGTCTGAAATGCAGTTCTTGTGGCCATCCTACTGAGCAGTTTCTTATTGCAGGTTGCCAGTTTGATTCCTGGTCTCTGAGATTTTGCAATGAAGATTGAGGGGTTGTGTGATCTGTCTGCTTCGTTCCGGGATTAGCAATTTTTACTTTTGTTCCCAGAATGGGATTTTAAAGACCGTCCCTGAATCTCTGGGCCCTTTGAGCAAGAGTAAACATGTGGCATTGTTCCCCTGCTATGGGTGAATTCCTACCATTGTAAGGCTCGCTCTGGCTCTGACTTCCTGGGCAGGATTTTGATGATGAATACGGTCACACTAAGTAGTGGAGAACTTTCTAATAGGCCACTGCTCAACTTTAATTCCTAGGTAAGTATTGTTCTGTCTCGTAAGGGTGCTCCTGGGGTGCAGAGGCTGTTGGGTGAGCAGCTTCCCCCTCGGGAAGGTCTGTTTCTATGTAGTTACTGCGTAGTGCTCGTTGTCGGAGGCAACTCTGCACCAAGTTACTGCCGGAAAATGCAGTGATTTTCATACAGGCCGCATTCGAACAGCTGCTGTGTGGAAATAAGGCTGCACTGGGAAGCAAGGATGGGATGAGGCACCTCTGATCTCCGTTCCAGCAGAAGAGGTGCTGCTTCCCCGGGGGCCTCAACGGCGACTTCCCCCTCGATTGAATTATGCCTGGGTCAGGAGTCGCTGGAAGTCATCTTGTCGAATGCTAATTCAGCGTCTTACATGTGAATATAGTTGGCTGGGTAGAGCACCCGATGTGCCTGTGGGATACTTTCCTCTCACCTGGAGGAGCTTAAACAGTAAAAAAAGTAAAACATCCGGCAGGAAAATTTCCTCTTCCTTGCGCGGTTGGCAGCAGTAACCAAAAGCAAATTATACAATGGTGTGTTCAGAGCCCTCTGATAGTATTGTCATGGCTTCTGCTTCTGTTTACAGATTTCCCATGTAGCTGAATTAAATTAACAGGACTGGTCAATTCATTGTTGCTGTATTTAACCCCCTGGGCAGCAATGAATCTGGCAAGGATGCAGCATCATTTTCACGTGCTGCTCGGAAAGGGAGGATGTACAGCAAAATGAAGCAGTGTTGTTGCTTGAGGGAGAGGTTCAGTCACAGCTGGGATGTCAGGGAAAAGGGAACAGAGGACATTTCCAACAGCTCCTTTTCCTCCACCGCTTCTAGGGTGGTCAGACAGTAGGTGGCCCGAGTTGTTTTTGTCATGTATTGCTAGACGGAGACTAATGTATCCACAGAGTTTATTCAAGGCAGATAGCTTTACAGGAATCAAAGCAGATCTCTTGGTTCCTGTCCATAGATTTAATCCTTTGTTTTTAGCAGTTAAACATCACTGTATTCTTTAGCCTAGCCTCCGTTATCATAGAATTGAGCCCTTCCTAAGTCCTTGTGCATGTAATCACATAACACCGATGCTAGGAAGAGAAATTATGGTGAGAGATCACGCACAGAGGGACAAAACAACTCCGCTGGGCCGTTTGCAGAGGAGCAGAGATCTTAGAGCACAGGTTCAGTGGGCCCTCCTTCCTCTGGTTTGAACTAGATGGCCTCCTTGCTTAATTGCCCCCTATCTCGTCGAAGAGGATAATCCTCAGAGGGTGTTTTGGGAATGCCAGATGAGCTGCTTGCTGCCACCAACTCGTGCTGCAGCAGCCCGGTGCCTTAACAGGAGGGACGCTCGGCAGCATTTCAACTGCACCATCCTTCCCTAGCCCCGGAGCTCACTGAAACACAGGTAGGGGTCTGCATCCTGTTGTTAGACTTCATGATTTCTTGTGTAAAATAAGTGGTACAGTGGAAAAGGTTGTAGAGATTTCTCATTTTTTAAATGCCTTCTCCCACGAGTCAGGGCTTGTGTCCATTGTGAGCTCCCACTCTGGTGTGATCTCAGAGATGGTGTGAGGCCCCACCTGGAGCACTGTGGCCAGCTCCGGGCCCCCAGCACAAGGAGGATGTGGAGCTGGTAGAAGAGGTCCAGAGGAGGGCCACAAGGATGATCAGATGGCTGGAGCACCTCTCCTATGAAGAAAAGCTGAGAGAGCTGGGGATGTTCATCCTGGAGAAGAGAAGGTTCCAGGGAGACCTCATTGCAGCCTTTCAGTACTTAAAGGGGGCTTATAAAAAAGATGGAGAGCGACTCTTTGCTGCGTCAGATAATGACAGGATGAGGGGGAATGGTTTTCAACTAAAAGAGGGGAGATTTAGATTAGAGGTTAGGAGGAAATTCTTTACTCCTGGTGAGGTGGTGAGGCACTGGAACAGGCTGCCCAGAGAAGCTGTGGATGCCCCATCCCTGGAGGTGTTCAAGGCCAGGTTAGATGAGGCCCTGGGCAACCTTACCTAGTGGGTGGCATCCCTGCCTATGGGACTAGGTGCTCTTCAAGGCCCCTTCCAACCCAAGACATGATTCTATGAAGATGAATTTGCCTTCAAATCCAGCTGACTCTGCTGGGGTGGATCTTGTGGCTGCCTGCTTGCTGGGTCACCTGTAAAAAGAGGGGGTGGCTCACGAACCTGCGGTTTGTTTGGGGAAGGTTGTAGGACCATGCCTTCTGGCTCCTCCTAGGTGTTGGGCTAGTTTGTCTGTAACGTGAAGCTTTCCCCACACACAGCTTAAGCAGACCTGAAATGGAGAAGCCGTGATGCCTCCCAGCAGAGTGCCGGGGGATGTGCTGTGCTGGGTGTGGGAGGGCTGGGCTCTGTGTGGGGAGCTGTGAGGTGACAGCGCGGGCCTGGGGAGCTGCCACGTCCCCGGGGATGCCGTGTGGCCGGGCAGGTCCCCTGCCAGCAGGCGGGAGGAGAGGGGCTGTGAGGAGGCGAGGAGGGGGATGCGTGTTCGCCCGCCCCGACGAGCCGAGTTTTGAAGTCGCCCCCTCGCTGTGCATCGGCACGCGCGTGCCGCCCTTGAAAATGGACCGAATTTAGGAAAATCGTCCCCGGTTGCCATGGCAGCCGATGGCGCCGCGGGCGAAGGGGAAAGGCAATTACTCGCCGTGGCCAAGGGGTGTGGGGGGAGAGAGGCCAGAGATGGCTTGTAATAAAGTTTGGCCAAGCACGCTGTGTTTCCACCTCCTGGGCAGGCTCGCCGGGGGATTCACACCCTTCCTTTTATTGTCCGGGGAGGTGTCTCATTTTAGATTGATGTTCGCAGCTGAAGGCAGCGGAGATCCGCGTGGTGGCTCTGAGCTGTCCCAGAAACCGAAACTGGGAGCTGGAGAACTTCCTCCACGTTGAAGAAACTCCTCTGGCCCCTTGCCAGCTGTTTCCTCTCTGTAAATATTCCTTCTCCACTCTTACCTTGCCATTTCCTGCAGGCTGAAGGTCGCGGTGTAAAATAACTCCTATTTTCTTGGAGCGAAGAGGGTTGGTTATGGAAACGGAGGCTAGCTCTGCATCAGGACGCTCACCTAATTCTTCTTCTTTGCTGTGGCGCTAGCAGAAGGCCAAAACCTTACGGTTGCTGCCTTGTGTGCAGACCTCTGTGGCTCTGCAGGTGTTGGGGTGTAATGAAGGCAGCAGATGCTGGTTTCTTGTGCTTTTCACGGTGCATCTGAAGCTAAAGGAGAGCTGCATCCTTTATCTTTTTTCGCTCAATCAGGTAGCGTGTGCTAAAGTACAACCAGTGCAAACAGCACAATGCAAACACAATGCAAGCGTGGGGAAAATTATATAGTGAAGAGCTGGTAGGAAATCAATAAATTCCTTGAAAGGTTTCAGTCAGGAGCCTGGTGAGAGCTCTAAGTCCCCTGCGTATGTTAAAACTCAGGGATACCAAAGTGTGAGTGCCCAGATGGCATCCCTTTGTCCCTTCCAGTCTGTGTGTCTTTCCTTTCCTGGGATGTGGCCTGAGACCTGGCTGTGGGGCAGCTCATCCCAGGGCCTCCCCATCCAGCACGAGCACATTGCTTCAGCTTCTCCCAGCTTTGGGAACCACCAGCAGAGCTCAAACGTGCCCTTCGGTCCCCTTTGATGGGGAGGCGGTGCTGGGGGTGCCGGGAGGTGTACGGTCCTGCCGAAGTGAGAGGGGTAAACCAGCTGTCTGGGTGCTCAGCGTCAGGATCTCGTCCGAACACCTCTGCCCCTTTGGGTTGATCTCAGCAGCTGTTTCCAGCTGCCCCGGGATCGTGCCCCGCTGGGACGGCGGCGGCGGTGACTCACCCGGTGGCTTCCGCAGCGCGCGGGAGCCTGGCGTCCCGGGGAGCCCAGGCACCGGTGTGTTTGATCCCTCGGTAAAGATTATTCTGCCTCTGTTTAATTGGGGGCCGCTGCTATCTTTGCTGTTGTACTAAATATAAATGGAGGAGCCGGTCTAATATACTCCAGGTTGCAAATGTCAGGAGTCAATCGTTTTGTTTTCCTCTCACCAAATCCGATTTGTTTTTAAGTACTGCCGCCAAATCTAGTGATGCAGTAATTCTTGCTTGTTAAAAAGGACGTGTGATTGAGGCTGAGGCTGTGTATTCTTCTCCCCTCTCTCTCTTCCCACCTTTTTACAAAGGAAGAGCCACTGGCGCACGTATGTTGGTGCAGTGCCATCTGAAATGTCAAAAGGCTTGATCTAAATACGCCCTGAACCAAGTTTTATTCAGCTAAAATACAGTTAATGATTTCCCCCTGCATGTTTTTTTTTTTTTTGCATGGATTTGTACATTTCAAACGTTACGCTTGCAACAGTCAGCAGAGTGCAAAAATTACAATAAGAAAAGCAGTGAGGATAATGAAGCTGCTGCTGGAGCCCCGGCTTGCAGGGATTTCCTCGCGGCTTCGTGTTGGGTTTGGGATTCTTTGTCTGCTGAGCTGCAGTCTGAGCCCTCGCGGGCCCCAGGGAGATCCGTAACGGGACAGACATCTGTGCATAAGATGCCTTGCCCTGTCTGTCTGCCCCTGCAGCAAAAAGAGTGCTAGTGAGTGAGATATCTTTTTTTATTTCTTTTTCCACTCACCCCCCTGGTCTATACGCTTCCATGTGCCTGTCCAGCAGAACTCATGCAGTACCACAGCGTGGACCAGAGCCAGCAGCAGCAGCATGGGGGGCCCGAGAGGCCCATCTCACGGAGACGGGGATGCTGCCACTGCGGTTTCAGCGCCCAGCCCTGGCTCAGACAGATGGGAAGTCCTTGGGAGCACGAGTGGTGGTGGTGGAAGGAACCGCGCTGGGTGCTGGCTGACTCAGAGCTGTTATCAGCTGCCCGGGATGTGCTGAGGCTCTGCTTCTTGCCGTCGGCTGCTGCAACTGCCGTCTGCTCGTGCCCCGGCTGATTCGGCGTGCTTTTGTTCAGTTGGCGTGGTAATGTGGGGTACCCGTTGTCAGGGCACATCTGGCCGCGGGGCTGGGGTAGGAGGGAGCTCTGGTGGTGTGCCCGAGGCGTCTTTGTCATGTTGCAGCCTGTGCTGCGGGAGGCATGCCTTAAAATCAGGAGCACCCAGCTCACCGGGTGGGTCTGCCAGGACTTCTCTAGCCTTGAGGATCACAGCCTAGCCCAGCGGTTTCGACATTAGGTGTGTTTTTTTGGGGCTGGGGGAGCCTGATGAGATTCTTGAGGTCTTTCCGTTCCTAGTGGTGGTGAGAGTGAATGTGCTTCTGGGGCGTGCTGAGTTTTTATCAGTGTCTTTTCTCAGCCTGGGTGGAGAAGACGGAGGGCTGGCCCTGCTGTCTGCGTGTCTCTGGTCATCTGTAGATGTTGCTGACCAGCACAGAGGACTTTTTCCAAAAGCTGTTTCCTCTGATGCATGACACAACGTCATGAGTCAACAGCCGTGTCTCTTTGAAGGTTAACATTTTTCATGTCCCCAAACACTTTTGTATTGTCTTTTGTTATCCTTTTCCCCCTCCTCCTCCCCAGCTTTTCCCATTTCTGATAATCCACTGCTGGCCGCTCCTACAGAAGACGAGGCTGCCGGGGATCTGCCCGTATCCTCGTCAGCTTCAGCCTGGGGGCCGGGCTGCTGGCGAGCACATGATGGTCCCGGCGCCGGTCCCCGTGCAGCGGCACACAGGGAGCTGTGTGCGGGAACAAGCGACCCTGTGTGGCTCCCGCTCCGCTGGTGGCACCCGCGGGGTGGCTTTGCCTTTCCTTAGCTCCGTGTAAGTGATCGGGGCCTGAATTATTCACTGCTGTGGGTATCGAGTTCCCTAGGGCTGTGGGTGCCCTGGGGCATCTGCGAGCCTTGTGGCTTTGAGTCCATGAAAGCAGGTTGCCCTGCGGCCTGTCCGTCTGTGGCCTTTTTGCTGTTTAAACAGCTGTCAGCAGGTCTGCTTCGGTTTCCATCCACCTTCATGCTCCCTTCCTTCTGGAGCCTGCATGGATTCCCACGCTGTAATCATTTTTTGACCTCTCTCTGCATGTGGCATTTGCTGTCCTGCCTATATTTTGTCTGTGTGGCATGGGTTTCACTGTAAACCACGTCCTTATTTTTTTACATCCAAATTAAGCCACTCTTCGTTTGCATATGCTGCATTTTCAGGGCTGTTGGTGCTAAAAAGCAATCACCTCTTTTTTTTTTTTTTGAGGGGAAACATTTCCTTTATTGTCCTAATGGAAACCGTTTCCCATCTGCCTAAGATACTAGTCTTACTAATCTGAATAATTTTATTATTAAATGTTTAAAAAATCTGTAGTGCTCATGTTATCTCAGCTCCTAAGAGCTCATAAAGAGTGCTTTATACTTTTGGAGGAGTATTTCATACTTCTGTAAGAACTCCTGGATGGATGCTTATTTGTTACCACCATCTTCAGTGCGTTTATCCCAGCCCTGCATTGGTCTTTTCTTTTTTTTTTCCTTTTTTTTTTTTTTTTCCCCTTACAATTACAGCAGGTGGCCGGTCCCTGGGGAAGCTTTCTGTGACCAGAGTGCTCCTTGGTCCTGGCTGATGGTGCTGGGATGGAGTTTCAGGTCATCCTCCTGGCTGCACAGAGCAATGTTTTTTCGCCTCTAATTGGATCATGTAAATCAGCCCTTTCTTTATCTCTTCCTCTTTGTCCAGAATCTCCTTCTGGTGATTTTGTTGAATAAATCAGCATCCTTTCTTGTTTTCCCTATTACTTCTGTTGATATTTAAAAACTACTGTATCCGATGAGAGCAAAATAGGAGTATATAGAGTTGTAGCCAATAATGTCCCTCAAAAACTGACTTATGTAGTAGAGGTGATAAATGATGGCAAATGCATTTTGTTTTTTAAATCCTGTGCTGTTACAGTCTGCTGGGATTTTAGTGTTTTATAAAGTGCCTTGAGGTCCCTTGGGCCTGACAGATGCTAGGGAAAGTGGAGCTCCCTCCCAGGGAGAAACCCGCTCCTTTCACACCAGCGCAGATGCTGGGTGCTTGCAGGGAGCCTTTCTGTGGGCAGGGGGAAATCCTTCCCTGCCAAAAATGCTCCACACAGCTAAAGGTGAGGTCTTCCCTAGTCACTGCTTATCTCCCCAGCTTCAGCTCATGGTACGTGGCTGCGGTGGATGAGCCCAGGAAGGACGTGCTGTTCCTCCTTCCCCCCTCTGAGCCGTGGGGCATGCTGAAGAGATGGTCGCAGCGCCCCTGCTGTGACTTCTCTGCAGCAAGTGGCAGAGGGGACTCAGTGTGGTTCCGTGGAGCGAGAAGCAAATCACAAACCCCGGGAAAGCCTGGATCATCGCGTGTTTCGGTGAACATTGACCGGTGATCGAATCAGAAAGGCTGGAAGCAAGGGAGCAGAGGGTGGTGATGCCCTTTATGTCCTTCATGCAGCCAGAGAGGAGATGTGTTCCCTGCCGACAGAGAAGAGCAAGAGGAGAGGGAAATGTCTGAAGCAAGCTTCCTACAAATACTTACAACGCTGGGCGAGTGGAAGGGAGACAGCAAGCTGCAAAGGCTCTGTGAAGCCTGTGGTGGTGGCTGTGCAGCAGCTGACAGGAGGTGATGTGGGGCTGTGCTTTGCCGTCAGCACGCAGAGCATGGAAGTGTGGTTTTGCTGAGGCCAAAAGCATTCAGTCCATCCAGAGGCAAACACAAGAGGGGGTGGACTGGGGCTCTTGGATGGCAAGGCCTAGATATAGTGGGTTGAGAAGCTAAGTCTTGTTGTAACATTTGGCTCCCAGGCTGCAGGAGAGAGCTGGAATTTGCCATCCCCCATTTGGGTCCAGACACTTTTATATTATCTTCCTGTTAGTAGATATTTAAAGTTTTGGAACTTCTCATTTATATCCATTTTTGACTTTGATAACAGCAGTGAGAGAAACAGACCTTTTCTTCTTCCTTCCCTCTTTTTTTTTCTCCCCAGGAGATTTTTGACTGTTTGCAGAAAGCAGCAGATTTCCAGCCCCTTCCCTTGTGCTCCTGATCTGACTGAAGAGCAATGGGAGTGAAAAGCAAGCTCAGTCAATCTGTGATTTGCATGTGTTGAACCCTTCTGTCCCAAATATGTATAGTGCCTTTTTCTGCAGCTGACAACAGCTTTCCCATGCAGCAGCATCTGTGTGACATTCCAGCATCTTCTAATTTTTTTTCGCTGCCACTGCTTTAAGGCTGCAAGTAATCCTCCAGGCACCAGCGCTGTCTTTCAATAGACTCAGACTGATGCAATGCTGTCTTCGTGTTGGTTGGGATTTGGGAGGTTTGGTGTTTCACCCGGGAGGATTACAAGCTTCATTTTGACACAAACATTTATATGCTGCAAGTGGTAGTGTTGGTGCTTCAGTACTCGATTTTTGGCACTGGGAAGATGCTCTGTAAATCGGGCAGCTTTTCTAGGCCTTTCTTCTTTTCTGTGACAGCTTTAGCTGCAAATCCCCACTGGTGTTGGATGTTGCCCAGGAGGTTCATGGATCTGTTATGTTTCAGTTTTGGCCACGTTTATTTGCAGATATGTTCAATATGGGTATGCACATGTGTATTTAATATACACAAACATTGTCTTCTGCAGTCATAGTTTGGGTATTTTCTTGTAATGCATTAAGCGATGTGGCTATTACCATGAGAAGGTGTTTGTGTTTTCCTCTCCTCTCTAGGAAAAGCAGTATTTGTTCCTTCAAGATTTGTTTTTTGAAGAACTTTTGTTCACTTTTTAAGATGTGAACTCAAGGTTTCACTACATGTTTTTGTTAGAGGATGTGAAATCTGTAGGTGACTACCACTCCTGGAAAGTGATGAAGGTTGCGATGCTCCTGGGCTTCAAGAGCAGCATGTTTTGCACCACGAACTGTGTGAAAGCTCACACTGAGATGTGCTCAGCCATTTGCATGGAGAACCGCAGTGTGCCAGGGGATGAAGTTGTCAGCTCCGGTTCCTTTGAGATTTGGAGTTTCCTAAAAGCTGAAGCCTTGTGCTGTCACTGTGTCACCACACTGTATGTAGTCCTGCTGGGAGGTAATGAAAGCATTAATAATTGAAGCTGGGTCATATTCCGTGTTGAGGTTAAGTCTCTCAGCTTTAGGATGTGTGCGGCTCTTGGATGTCACAGATCTTGTTGTTGGAGGCTGTGGCATCAGAAAGAGATGTGGGAATACTTATAAGGATAGCTCTGGTGACTGGAGATGTGTACTTTTAGAGTGCTTAATAGTGAAATCTGCAACATGCCTCATCTTACCATCCTCCCCAGAATCAGTGTCAGCCAATGCTTCTGCAATTGGGCTCGTCAAATCCTTGACACCTCTTTGTGACAGTAGTGTGTGGTCCTGCTGTGAAGAGCAATGACTTTTGTCTGAAAGTCACAAATAGAAGCCCTTAAAAAAATAAAGGGGCTTATGCACGTTTTTCTAAATACAATGTGGGGAAAAAAATTAGCATCTGTTTCTATATGTCCTTAGTAATTACTGATCTGAAAACTAGCTTCCAAGTGGGGCTGGATTTAGTTGATAGAAATGCCTTTTTTCTCCTGGATTCTCCCTGCTTTGCCAATAACTACTGGAATGAGCACGATGGCTTGGCTTTTCATACCTGTTGCTACTATCTATGTAGCACCCCTTTGCTCATGGAAAAGTCACTTAAATGCCTCCACTCGTTGGTAGAATGGCAGCAGACTGGAGTTGCTGCCTCTTGAGGGATGAAGACAGGAGAAGAGTGTGAGTGAGCAAACATCACCATTTATCTATGTAGTTAGATAGTTGTTATCTAGTTAGGTTGTACGGTACCGGGGATGTTTTGGCATCTGGAAGAGAAGCCGTGAAATGTGACCAGAAACAAGACTTTCTGCTGCTGCCTGGGATGAGTGCTTGATGTTGCTCGTGGTCAGCTCTTCATTAGCATAAAACCTCTGAGTCTTAAAGGGCTGTTAAAGATGCCTGTGTGTGAGACTGAAATGCTTGGAGGTCAGGTTGGATAGTTTGTAAGGAGGCAGATCACTTTGTTGCAGTTTCATTATTGGCTTAACCTGGCACAAGACTATGCTTCTTTCACTGAAAGAAGAGCCCAGCCTTCTCCCTGTCTCCAACCATGTGGACCTACAACCTTCTGTGTCCACTCTGAGGGATTACGTGGCCTTTAGCGACCACCTTTGTACATGAAGCTAATCCTTTTCCTTTTTGAGGGATTAGAGTCCAGGAGGACGTGCAAGCTGATCTGATCTGCTGTATTCTGATGTGGTCCGTATCACACATGCAAGAGGTGAAGTGCGGATGCACGCTTGAGAGCAGGAGGAGAAAAACAGGGCGATCCCTTTTCCTGGCAGTATCATCTTGACGTTGGCTTAATCTGGCTCTAAAAACCGTGCTCTTAGAAGAAGATGTTTCATATCACTCTGTAGCTCAAGAGGGCCAAGGCTTAATCTCTTTACACCTGGGCTGAGCAGTTGTTACCAAGTGTGCAGCAGGAAGGAACAAGTAGAGCTGAATTCATGGGGCTGCAACGAGAGCGCTGAATACAGACGTTGGCTGTGTTTCCAAAGAAACCTTGAAAGAACAAAACAAAAAAGGCAATGGTGCTTTGGCACGGTTTGAAACTTTGACTAGCCCTCCTGTCTGCTTCTTGTCGTGGTTCCTTTGGTCTGCTCTGGTTCAGGAGACTCCTGCACTGACACTTTCTCTACCTAATTTAAGATGTTTGCGTGTGGTGGGAGGGTAGCTCCCTTTTTTGTTTCCTTCACATGGATGTGCCGCATAGGAAGAAATGTGATGTGGTGATTTCGGGAGCTGAGTGTTTTCAGATCTCTGCTGTTCTGCATTTCATCTCTAGACTTGGGGAGGGAGATGGAACTTCTTAATGCAAATAAGTCTCCCGGGACTGCACACGGAAGAGGTTTTTAGACAAAATTGTGAAGGAAACAAGATTTACGTGAATGTGCTGTGATAATCCCTTCCCACGCGTGCACGCTCGCGAACCAAGTGGTAATTTCCATCGCATTTGCAAGTTGGTAGAATTGCAATGCTGCCGCACTCCTAAAAGCTTTGTGGAAAAAATGGAGACGGGGTCGGGGAGACCTTGAGGGAAAGGCGGTTGGGATCAGGGGTTATGCTCCTGGTCCGGCTCCTGCATGAGACTTGCTGGGGGCTGTGGTTAGTGCTGCAGGAGGCCTGGCTAGTCCGAGGGCACGGGTCTGTGAGGAACTAGTTTGGGTTAGCTCCTTTGCTGGACAAGCAGCTGGTTTATGGCATTGTCTCGCAGGCGGGGAGTGGATGGGGCTTTGATGCCTTTGTGTGGTGCTCGCAGGAATGTGCGGTTCCAGGGCGTTGAGACCTCTGGGGGGTGCGGGGTGCGTGTCTCTTTCCAGTGGCTTTAGGCGATCTGTGGAGGCAATAGGGTGGAGCTGAGGCTCTCTGAGGAGGCTGTCTGCTGTTTCTGAGGACTTCCTGGGCTCTAACGGACCTTTAAGCTGTTAAAATGAGAGAGAAACGCACTGCAGGATTGCGGGGTGCTGCAGGCAAGAGCTGTGTCCGTGTCCTGCCTGGTCAGCAGACATAGGCCTCGCAGGGTGCAGCAGCCTGGTGTTTCAGCGCTGCCATGGCCACAAAGGCCTCTGACACCTGCCTTGATCTTTCCAGGGCTTGATTTATTCCTGTGACCTCTTGTTTAATTGCAGTCTTATTTTTGTGGTTGATGGCTGCGTTTAAACTCGGGCTGTACAATAATGGTATAAGAATATCCAGTGCCTGAGACTGCTGGCAGTCTCTCACTTCATTCTTCCATTAATACATAAGGTTCTTGGCCTTTCGGGGTGGAATACGAGCAGCAGCAGCTTTTCCCTTATAAGCAGGACTCGTGCTCTGATCTGGGCCAAACGTAAGAATTCACACCACTTACAGACACCTCGCTGGATAACTGCTCTCCGCAGTAACACGATCTTTCTTAGGAACGCCTTCAGAACGGCTTGCCTCGTGTCTGCCTGCAACAAAATGGGAACAACAACTTACTGTAACTCCCTCGTTTTGTCCCTCTAGCAGGGCTGGGTTTTGTTTTGTTTTTCATCTTCCTTTCTTTGCAGAGTGCTCTCCAAACTTTTTGGATGCGGCCTCCCAGTGAAGGGCAGGTCTTTCTTCCTTTCTCTTGAAGTTTCGAAACAGAGCATCTGAAACTCCTCTCAGAACTAGCCTAGAGGAGGTGTCCTTCTGGGAGGGAAGGAGGCTCGTGGCTTAATGCGCCCTTCCTCCTCATTTTAACCCCTTTCTCCCTCTGATCATTGTCTGCACCGTGACGCTTGGTTCTTCCCTTAAAGCAAGGACGAGCTGGGCTGGGGCATTGGCTACAGTCTGCCGCACTGGGCAGCTTGTCTAGGATGGGTGTTTCTGGTGACTTAGGCAGGATTTCTCTCTTTCATGTATTTGGCAGAGAGGCATGGCCACATCTACCGTGCTGGCGTCTCAGGGCAGCTGTGTTTAGCTGTGTTAGTTAGCTTTGCAGGAGCAGCGAGGAGGTTTGTATAAAAGAAGTGGATTCCAAGGAGTCCTCGGTTAGCGGTTGCGAAAACCTGTTATTTTAAGACTTTTTTTATTTTTATGAATTGTCCTCTGATTATAGAGGGCCTTGGCGTGTGGCCACATCTCGTCCAGCCTGCCTGCGGCCCATAAAGAGGTGGCACTGGGTTATAGGGTGGATGTGAGACGAAAAGCAAAGGCGTGTTTTCTGTAGTGCAACGGCATTGTGTTGTAGCAGGAATCAGTCATGTTACCCTTCGTATGTAATTGCTTAATTGGGATGTTGAAAGGTTAGCTTTGATTTTGTTTTGATATGTTTCTACGTTTTTGTAGGCAAGCGTGTAGCACTTGGGTGTCTAATTAGAGGAAAAACCCTGAAAAATGCTGATGTGTGGGAGAGAGGCGAATAAAGGTAAAGGCAAGGAAGGAAGGGTAGGAGCCCTGCGGGCTTTACTTGGTTGTGGAGGTGGCAGCCGCTACAAGCTGTGTGCAGGGGCGTACCTCTGTAATAAACCGTTCCTGGGTGATTTACTCTGGTAAAATTCAACAGTCCTGACCTCTCCTTTTCCCTTTTAAAATACCAGCACGTGTCATTTAGGCGACAGACAACCTCTTGTCTCCAGAGCATGTGCTGAGGCCGGGGAGGGCTGTGGCAGCCCTTCGGGGTGGAAGCTGCTCCTTCTGTCCGGGGGCCCCCACGATTCCTGGTACCCCCGAGGCAGAGGGGGAGCATCTCCCTAAGGGTGTGCTCTGCACTGGTGTCTTCCCGTCCTCTTCAGAGGGGATTAAAGCTCATGCATGCCCCTCAAGTATTTGTCGGCATCCCTCCTGTTGGGGGATATTCTAGCTGCAGAGGGACTGGGTGCCCAAGCCAGTCTCGTTAGGCGTGATTAGTGCCCTGGGTACTCTTTCACAGTGCTGCTCATGAAACATTGTGCTGCCCGGATGCTGGGGGGGTTGGATCTTCCCATGCCCCTTGCGATGGCACCTTGGGACACCTACAGTGAGCAGGGAGAGCTGCTGCATGTGTGTGGGTTTCCTTCTCCGTTATGGATGCCCTTTTGTTCACTGCTGTTGCAGGGAGAGGAGCTTTCCAGGAGGGGGATGAAGGGGCCAGGCTTAATGGTCTTAAGAGTGATTTTTTTTTCTTTATTCTTTTTTTTTTTTTTTTTTGAGGGAAGGCCTGGGAGTTGTTTCTCTCTAACTGTTTCCAGATGGTGCTGCTGGAACACAAAGATTACCAGTGTGTTTGGGATGGCGATGACTGAGACCCCCCCACCCCCAGCGCTTCCTGTGCAGCTCCACAATCGTGCAGGCTTAATCAGAACCAGCCGTGGCCGCGGGGCTCGGATGAAGCCCGCCTTTTCTTCACCCTGAGTCCCGCTGCCTGCATCCCCTGGGCTTTTTTTTTTTTTAACCCCTCGACATTCCAGCTCTGGCCCTTCTGGCTTATGCCCTTCTCCTGGGCTGACCAGCGGCTGCAGGCACTGGTATCCGGGAGATGGAGCTGTGATTGCCTGGGCAATCCTAGCAATGATGTGTGCGGGGAAGGAAAGCCGGTTTGTAAAGCAAACCTGGGAAAATCATTTCTGTAGCTATCTAGGGCAGCTTATGCAATCAGGTCAGGATGTCCAGGGCACAGAAAACTTATCTTGCACCTATTTGCCTCCAGGACTTTTGGTATACAGCATGATTTTGGCCGAATCATGTGCTGTTGTGCCACTCTTCTTCGTGCCAATTTCCCTAGAAGTAAGGCAGATTTAATTTTATGTTGCAGCCTCTTCACAGCCAACCAAAAAATTAGTTTATCTTCTCTTCTGAAGGTAATATAACAACTATAGTTTATTTCTGCAAAGTAAGAGTAGACTTCTTTCCTTTTAGCCTCTGAGCAACAATCTCTGAATATCTGCAAAATCAACCAACAGGTTTGTGATCCACTGGCTTCCCTTCTGCGTCTGAGATTTGTCTTCTCCCTTGCTCTGTTCACTTCCATATTTTCCATCCTGTGTTTCTGAGAAAGCATAGGCAGTGAAGCTGTCTGCTAAGGCAGAACTCTTTCGTTCTCTTTACCTTGCAAAAGCTTACAGCTGTCGTGTTAGAGCAAGCTGGATTTTCATGCCATGGGCGTGTTGCCCTCTAATGAGTGGCTTAGCATGTGTGAAATGCTTCCTCAGCTGCGTGTGGTAATTGTGGCATGCAAAGGTGCCCCCACTGCTGGATTTTAAAGGCTTACTAGGAGCCCTGTTCGGTTCCTGTTGAGTAAGAGTGGAAGGGAAGATGAGCTGCCATTTTAAAATGCTTCTGCCTACTAAAAGAGGGAAATCAATATTCTGTGCTATTGACTTCTGTGCATGCAGATTGTCCTTGTATTCGCTGGATCATAGACGTCACGCTGTGCACAGTATTCCCAGGGGCTTTAACTTGCGCTGGATCTATTGTTGCCAGCGTAGGTCATGGAGCAGCAGAGGCAGGCTGTATTTCCTTTATGCCCGGAGCAGTATGAAGATGCTGCCTTATGTCATCCAAAAAAAGTGTACACTTTCAACATTTA
This sequence comes from Anser cygnoides, assembly GCF_040182565.1. Lineage (NCBI taxonomy): Eukaryota > Metazoa > Chordata > Aves > Anseriformes > Anatidae > Anser > Anser cygnoides. Next base: position 56,621,446 of record NC_089873.1, read on the forward strand.
AATTACTTTAAATTACATTAAATTAATGAAATCTCATCTCTTTGAGAAGCTGAAAACACCCCTTGGCTGATCTGGAAAATGAAAACCTGGTTGGTGGAAAGCGGATTCTAACCTTTGGAAAGCCACTTCGATTATTCAAAAAGAAAAAAAGAAAAGTCAGAGGAGAATCTGCATTGTTATAAATCTCAGTAATATGCTTCGATTTTAGCTCTTCCATTTTAGCTGTGGAAGTGCTTTCTGTGTATGAAAGTCTCCATTCTGCAAAATTACAGATGTCTGTATTATAATGTCGTATAGATGCTGTCAGCTTAAAACCCGCATGTGTATTTGTAAACTTCTTGAATACTACGTTTTTAAGACTCAAAAGTTTAAATGCTGTCTTTGTGTGGTTTGGTCAAACATATGTGTGTGCATTCAGTTCTGCAGCTTCTGCTCTACCAGCTAATTGCTGTTCCTTAGTATATGCAGGATTTCTCCAATCAGAAGTGCCCCAAGGTTGGAGCTAAGAAGATATATATTTTGAATGAGTATGATTAAAAACATGACTTTAAGAAGCAGAAATCATGGGGCTGTTTTTTTTTTTTTGGGGGGGGGGGGGGAAGAGGTGGGGGAGTTAAGCTTTTACTTTTATTTGGGATCCACCTGTAGCTGTAGGATTTGGTAAGGGAAGCTAGGAAGACAGGAGGAAATGCCGTGGTAAAGCAAGGAATAGCAAAGATGTGGTAATGCCTCCTTCTGGCCAGAAAATCACACCAATTTCGGGTGATTTCACCATTGCTTTGTTCATTGTGCTCCCCTGAAACTCACCCTGTTTTGTCTTACTGTCTACCTCATAGGCTTGCCTGGCTAATTCCTCCAAACTATTCAAATTCTGATCAGGGCAGAAGGCTATTTTTATTAATCTGACATCACCTTCTTTTCTTGTCTACGCTATGTCACTGGGTAGCAAAACAACCTCGGGCTGGGTCTCTGCCTCGGAGAGTGTGTGTCTCTTGGCGTGCTGTTTCACAGCCTGCTTCCTGCTCGGGGAGCCCTGGCGGGACTGGGCTCCCTTCTGCTGGCCCCGACTCATGTCCTGCCTGCTGATTATGGCCGAGAAGGGAGTCTGGGAGCTCTGTGGCGAGTTACGGGCTACAGGGGACTCCGGGTTGTTGTACGGTGATCACAGGGGCGGGCGATGGGCTTGTAGGCTGCTAAAGCCTCTGCACCATGTGGGTCTGCAGCAGGGACTGTCTCCTCCTCGTGCCTCTGTCTGCATCCCCCGGCTGTCCCCATGGCCATACAGTCAGCCAGGATAAGGAGCAGATTCAGCTGAAAGCACACAGGCAGAAAACTTTATGGTTATTATTTTTTTCTTTATTATCTGCCTCAGTTGCCTGACCCAGCTCAGCGCGCAGGGAAAGTGAGTGCTTGTACTGGCACAAGGGAACCAAGAGGGGGAGGTGAGTGGCTGGGGCTGCCTCTTTTTATTTTATTTTCTCTATTTTTCCTGGCAGCATGTCTCAGCCTACCACCTTCAGCATGCCTTGAGTTGCGTCCCGATGGGAAGCGTGTGGCGAGACGGCCGCCACGCGGGGGAAATGCACAGCCCTCATGGCGCCGCTTCCCAACCAAGTGCCCGGGGACGAGAGGGAAGGCCAAATACCTTTTCAGGCTGTTTTGGGAATCTCGAAAAACGCCTGTCCCAGGTGGAAGACCCCAGTGCTGCTCCCCGAGGGAGCCATGGCGCTGTGAGGAGGCAGGAGACCTGCTGCAGCCTCCTCCCACAAGGGGCAGCCTCGCTGCCTGCTCTCCCTTCCCACCCTCTCTGGCTCCTCCTGAAAATGCCATATTTTTAGGAAAAGGGGGGGAAACCTTGCAGGGGGGGCCCAGCCGGAGGCTGCTGTTGCCATGGCAACGGGGCCAGAATTCCAGGAAGGAAGAGGGCCCGGATGGGCCTCCGGCCTCCAGGCCCTGGGGACGCAAGGCCAGCCTCCGGGCCCTCGCGGCTGGAGCGTGGCGCTGGTGGCGGTGCCCCTGGAGGTCCGTCTGTCCCTAGAGGCACGGCCTCGGTAATTTGGGCGTGGAAAGATGGGGCCATGCCAACCAGCACGAGTTTTCCGAGCGATCACAAGGACAGCAGCGCGCAGCCTACTTGGCGTGGTGCCTTTTATCAAAATCTTTTGTCAAAATTGCTTTGAGCCCCCCAAATACGCTCCGTAATAAAAGAGGACGAGCAAGGAGTAAAGACTTAAGTCCTGTTACTCGCGTCCCCGTCAGCACGGGTTGTTGATGTCGGGACGCTAACGAGGAAGTGGATAAATGGAAGTCCTCTGCTGGATGACGTCTGCGTGGTTGGAGCCCGGCCAAAGCCGAGAACCAAATTTAATTGAAAGTGAAGACAGCTGAAGGGAAGTGTCCCACACTATAGATGCAGTTATTGGAACTGCAGAGTGATTAGCGAGAGCTATATATCAAATTAGGGTAAGTATCAAGGGAGAAGGGTGACATTAAGATCCATTTAAAAACTACTTTAGTTCAGTTTTTTTCATTAATAATCGGTAGTTCAGACGTAGATGCTGCTTTTCCCATTAATTTTATCCACAGATAATTTGAGGTAGGGAGACGGCACAAACAATCGAAGGCAAACCGATTGCATCAGATGCACTTGGGCAAAGAAACAGCTATTTTCTGTTTGCTTATATGCAGTGATCTGTACAGGGAAGGGTCTAATGAAGACATACCTGTTTTCCCAGGAGCTGGTAATAAGGTCAAGGTATTTACAGTTTTACTAGTGCACTGCCACAGGTGAAGTACTAAAATGCCTTTTTAGAGCTCGCCCCCCTCGAAGCCCAGATTTGCTGTCTTTTGTGCTATGCAAGATGTATAGCAAAAAGGACAGTGAAACCACTGAGCTGCGGAGAGGAGTGCTGGGATTTCTGCCTGGCTCACAAGCTTTACTTTTTCGCAGCTGTCACTTTCAGATTAATAGCTTAGTTGCCAGTTTTTTTGCAGCCTCTTTTTGTAAACATCTTATTCTCAGTGTTCTGGAAAAGTGGCTTCTGTTTGTCTAGCTCAAGTCTCTGATAAATGTGTAGCTTGTGCTATCTCACCACTTCAAAATCCCATTTTGCTTTCAGGAGGAACAAGTAACTTTTTGTCACCTTTATTTCGCTGCTCTGTGTAGCTCCAAGGTTTCTGGCTTCCCGGAGCTCTCCCTCTCCGTGTCTGTCCAAGACACCAGGCTGCTGTGCTGGTGGTAACTCCTGGGGGCAGCCAGAGCAGAGGGTAATGAGCTGTTCTCATCTACTGCTGTCATCGCCCAGACCCTGGGAGGGGGTTGTGAAACTTGAAAAAAAATTGCATTAACTTCACTCTGAAGTTTTTCCCAGCACTGTCATGAAGCCAGGCATCCTGCAAACCCAGTGAAGAGAGATCACTTGGTCTCATTTCTGAGGCTGTCTTTGCAACCAAAAGGGCTCACTCAGTGCTTCAAGTTGAACTTTGGATTCAACAGGAATTGATTCTCTGGCTGGAGAAATATGGATGAATTTACTGAGCTAATGGTTCCTAGTAGTGCAATTTTAACCTGCAGGCTTTAGGCTTAGTTTGGCAGTCAAGAAACAATTGCTAATCAGGCTTCTCTGATTGAGTCTAGCAAAATGACTCTGAGATGTAAAATTAATTTGTTCTGGGGTCAAGTTAGGTCAAAGAGAATTATTTCCTCTTTAAGCTAAATTTTAGCTTTACTTTTAAGGAAAGGGTGAGGAGACTTTTAGACCTCTCATTATCCATTGCAGCTATGACATTTCTTCTAGATGATTGACTATGCTCCGGTCCTCTGTGGCCTTTCATAAGCCAGCAGAACGTGCAGAGCCAGTCATTTCTTACTGCTGTCCTGGCTGATGGAAAACTCCATCTGTTTTCAAGTTTTGTTCAATTCAGTGATTTCTAAAATTTCTCAAGTTGAGAGAAAAAAACAGACATTGTCCACCCCCCCCCCCCCCCCCCCCCAAAAAAAAAAAAAAGGCAAAACAAAACCCACCCACAACAAAAGCCAAACCCTAACAGCGTCAAAGGCCGGGTGCTCTGCAGTGCAGGATCATCTCCTTTGCTCTTGAGTGATCGGCAGTCGGCCGTGCTGATCTTACTTCATGACCCAGGGGCTTGCACTTTGTGGCAGACCCTACTATTGCAAATGCCAGTGGAATTGAACTTGTGTTAATGACGCTGGGATATTCAAAGTTGGGGAATATGTGAAGTGAAGAGAGCATTTAAGGCTTAGTGGACTTGTCTGAGTTGTGACTTTTATTTCTGTTAAATCCCCTTGGCCAGCCCAGAGACTGTTACCAGAGTACAGCAGCAATGCTCACATGTCCTGTGGAAGTGTGGAAGCACGTGTGAGGTTGTCAGTACGGTTTGAATAAAATCACAGCGTGAGCTGCAGAAATCTGATCTGCTGTATTATCATCTATTTTTCTCTCCTCGCTCTAAAGCAAATTGCAAGTACCTGAGAAATGCCTTTCAGTGGTAAACAAAGTAATGAAACATCCCGGTGGCAGCTTGATTTGATTTGGCAGGCTAGCGCTGCCTAACTCAATTTCTTTATGAACGTCTGGTTGCATGTTGGTAGCTAAAGAGAAAAGTAGTTGCCGGGAGAAATGGAGTTAGCTGGGGCTTCCCTCTCCCACCAGGCCATTAGGGGAAGGGGGAGTCCCTGCGTGCTTGAGGGCAGGGTATTTATCTGTGATAAATATTCCCCCCTTCTCTTTTCACTTCCATTTTGTGAGATTAGTTTTGTGTGCGTGCAGGTGGAGGAGATGCTGCTGTATCCCCAGTCTCAGCTGCCTCAGATCCCCTTTCTCTCTGGATGTGTCGGACTGTCCTGTTCCAGTCGTGAGTTTAACTCCTTCACTTCGTGCTCTGTTTAGATTTCAACAAAAGCACGCCCCGTATGGAATAATCGTGCAGCAGGCCCCGGATTCACCATTAGTGACCTGTAAAATTGGCAGCACTGGAGATTATTGGCGGGAGACGGTTTCCCTAGGCGCTCGCTGCCTTCTCTTGGAGAGCGAAGTTCAATTAGAGCAATGATATGCACAGCGGGGATTTTGCAAATAGCCCAGTACTTCGTGGCAGCGTTGCTGTATGGAAGGCAGAGATATCTTTGGCCCTTGTGTGACCTGACTGCTCCAGCTGCTACCCTCTTTCTAACCTCCGCTTTTTCCAACCTCTTGCTTCCAGAAGTAACCCTCTTTCACCTCTCCCTTTACCTTCTGCTGAAACGGTATCCCTCAAACATTTTTAGTTGCGATTTGTGGGTTTTGTCCTCCAAAAAGCAAAGTGGGGTTTGCCAGCTGTGTTTTCTTTCTTCCACTTATTTTTTTTTTCTTGTTTCTTTCAGACATCTTACAGAATGTCTGTACATCTCTCTAGTCATCTTTCTCTTCCTTTTCACACTCTTGTGATTTGCTTCTGCTTATAAAACCGTTCTGTTTCTGGAGGTGATTTCTGTGCATCCAGGGTCTTTGATTTCAGGAAACCCACAAAGTTTTTAGTTTTGTCTCTTTTCTGCCACTGCTTTGTGGTGACAGGTCCTTTCCTTAGTCCCTGGGGTGTTGAAGACCATCATCCTCAAAATAATGATTTCTTTTTTCCTTTCTTCATTATTACTTTCTGCTTATGTTCACCGTCCATATCTTCAGCATCTGTGGTGGTACCTTCTCCGTTTATTCCTTATTCACCGTGTGGAAACCTTCCTGGTTTCCAAGGTGTTGTTGAAAGAGATTGCTGGCACACGAGCATGTTTAAGGTACAGACCTTGCATACACGTGTACAATGTGCCGTTCAAACCAGACCTGGAATGATCTAGCAGGAGAAGAGAAATAGGAGGTGGACATTTATTGCACTCATTTAGGTTGGTAAACTGTTGTGTGTGGGAGGAACAGCAATCAAAGTGTTTTCTTACAATGTGTACTTACACTGAGGATGCAGGGGGAGTAATAGCTGCGCATTTCCATCGTGATGTTGCTTGGTTTTTAATTAGGTTCACGGGTAAAACTCAGCAGCTAGGTTACACTGTAGTACCGCAGCTGTCAGTCTCCGCTTGCTTCTTCCAGCCTGAGTGTGCTTTCTGCTGTTTCTGTGTTTGTGGAGTTTTGTGCTTTACCTGCTTGTTGGCTGTCAGTGCTTGAGAAGAATGTACTCGCAGGGTGGTCAACTTAATGACTGTTAATCCCCCAAACCGCTGCCAGGAGTTGTGCTGTCCTTGAAGCTCTCATACCGCCTGCGCTACCCGAGCTTTGCGTGAGAGCCTGGAGATGAAGTCTGATGTTTCCTGGCAAGTTTCCGCGGAGAATCCCCTGGGCAGGTCTGAGGTAAAAAGGAAGAGAGGGGAGGACAAATACAAATTTAAAATAGCATTGCTAGGCCCTGTATTGGATTATTTGCGTCTTGCTTTTTAGAAGAAGTTGCACTTAGGTGTTCGTGTGTAAACTGAAATGATCCCCACGGTCGCATGCCCTGCAGAAGACTTCCCTCTGGTAGGAGCTGGCCACTTTGAGCTGAATAACCCAGCAACACTAAAAGCAGGACCCGAATCATCTCAACCAAAACCCGTCGTAAGGTCTGAAGGTAGCTGGGATACATGATGGCTGTCAGCTGCAGGCCCAGCGTATCTTTGCTTTTGACCATTTGGGATTGTTTTGCTGTGTTTTGTCAGGGTCTCTCCCCTCTGCAAGAGCTGCTGGAGAAAGCGCAGGGCTGGCTTAGGAGTTCCTCCTTGTCAGCCATAACAAGAGATAGGAACGGGCTTAAAAACTGATTGCGGAGGACTGCTGGCCTCCTTTCCTCCTAGCCCTCTGCAGGGAGCTGCTCGCGGGTGAGGAGGGGTACCAGGGCGGAATTGAAATAGGCTTTGTCTGGTTTAGTTTAGTCTCTACCCGGGGAGGAGGATGCATGGGGCACCTGAGTGCCCTTTCCCTGTTTTGAATAGCGAGCGTTGGAGGGGGAGAAACGGAGAAGAAATTAAGACATAGAAATAAACAGAAATGAATGTTTAGAAATTATTATGAGCTGTGCTATCTTAATCCCCAACGCATTGCTAAAATAGAGGAGGATCTGGAGATTTCGTGGAGAAATTCCAGAAGTGCTGGAGGTTCACGTGCTCCAAAGAGCAGGGTGACAGGGCTGCCAGTAACACAAGGAGCGTAGGCTTAGGGTCCCTTCTGGGGTGAAGGAAGAAAATCTAAAGGATTGGTTTCCTATCGTGTGAGGTATTGTTCAGGCTTGCCAGGGTAATTGAAGTTACGCTGACTGCTTTTTAAGTTCACGTTAAACAATTAGTCTAGTTTTGAAAAGGGGAAAATTAACACTTTTATGGCTAATGTTTAGGGAAACATTTCGTCAGGACTGGGCGAGGTGGGCAGCAACTTCTGTAATTTCTTGTTCTATTTTGTTCAGTTTTCATGATGGTAAATGATGTTTGCATATAAAAGATTCTTTGGAAAATTACAAGAATTATACACAACTGAAATTATAGGGGGTGAGGTAGGATTACTTTATACTTATTGTATGGCTTTGATTTCTTTTTTTCTTTTCCTTCTGCACAACTTGGCATACGAAGGTGAAAATGAATCTTAGGTGTATTGGCTTACATGGATAATAGGAAGTTAGCAGAATGCTTTAATCTTGGCTCTTTCTTCCCCCATTTCATGCAGGTTCTTCTTTTTGGCTGAGTTAAGACAGACCTATAATTCCTTGCTTTCCATTCCTTGTAACCACTACATTCAATCTTTGTTTTCTTGTCTTGCAGAACGAACCTCTGACTTCAGGTTATCATGGATACCCAGCAAGAGACAATCAAGTAAGAGTCTGATTGCAGTAAATGTGTCTGCGTGAATCTGTACACTTAGGGATGTTTTGTCCGATAGCTTCCTGACCATCTTGTTGAGGAGTGGAAATTTTGTTCTGTTGTGCAATGCTTGTGGAGATATATATGGTGAGCGGAATGTTTTTTTATGGCCTCCAGCACTATGTGGCAATGTGCCTAGTAAGGGGTTAAAAATGTTCCACATTACCAACGGCTCAGGAAATTCTTTATTCTTAAAAAATCTTGTAACATAAAATCCCTATCCTAAGCTCCCACTATATCTCCTCAGCGTTAATGAATGTAGATGTTCAGTGCCAGTGCATGCTCGGCCCTGTTTTATTGCGGTAATTCTAGCATCTGGGGAGCAAAACAACGTTTACTTTTTGTGAGAGCCTGCTTTGCTAGCTTTGCCAGTGTGGTGGGGAATGACGTGCCCCATTGGGTTGTTTCTAGTGTCTGTGAACTTCTCTTGCCTTCCTTTCAAGTCCTTCAGGGCCCCTGCCCCTTGCTCTTGTTCAGGATGTTCTCATTCTACAGCAGTAAAAAATTACACTGTTTAGTGCATTGCATCTGTAAGCATTCTCTCGCGTCCTAACAGAAGACAGAGAAATCCCAGTTGATGGATTTGTGCAAAGGAAGGAGGAGGTGCTTTGGAACAAATGAAATTTAATGGATTACAAGATACAACTGTCACACATTAAATCTCCCTTCTTGGAATGGAGGTTTTTTTTTTTTCAGTGTTATGCACTGCTACTAAGAAGCAGAGTATGAGCCAGTGTAACATGAGATTAATATGCAAAGAAAATCAATAATGCGTCACGTTTCAGTAATGAACAAACAGCAAAGCTAAAATCAAATTCTTTAATACTCTCAGGTACTCCTGTCTAAAGAAAGGGATTTTCATTCCGTCTGGGTGAGGCCTGTGTGTGTGTAGCAACAGCTCAAAGGGAGATGTTTTTATGAAGGTAGGGCAGCATACTGCAGCATCAGCAGTTGAAGAGCTTAAGCCTCTGGTGCTTGCAATGTGTGTATGAATTTCTGTATAGGAGGGAGTTGCTCAGAATGTGCATTGGGATATACTAAACTGTTAACCAGCAGAAATGGATAATATGTGCTGCAGTGCTATGGGAGTTGGGTTCCTACTCTGTCCAGGCTAAGTAAGAAACACAACTTTTGAGAGTCAGAGCCAGTCCCAGGTCCTTAGAAATATTCCTATCTGCTTTCAGTTTTTCCATTCTGGTAGCACCGTCTGCACCGTATTTTGTGTTTCACTGTTCCCATTTAGGGCTGGTTTGGGGTTGTCTTGGTGTTTCGTTTTGATGTCCTGCTTCACAAGTTTCCTCTTTTTCATCCCTTAATAACTCTTCTGATGTGAAAGTCCAGAGCTGCTGTTGCTGACGGGTCACCAGAGCAGCGGCGATGGGCTCGGGAAGCTGTGCTATGGACTGGGCATCTCCAGAGGGCTCTGTATGGCTGAGCAGGAAGGGATGGATGTATGTTAGCCGGTGTCCTTATGTATTTCAGGTGGAACATAGCTTCACAGAGATTTCCCAGTGGGCAAACAGCATCAGCAACACTTTGGTGTTTTCATTTTAGCAAATAGTTGTTCAAAATAAATAATTAAATCTCTTCTTGGTGACATTTTGATCTGTGGTAAAGGTTTTTTCCTTCCTTCTTGCTTTTGGCCCTGAAACGGATTAAATTCAGGTCTGGTTTTCACTAATGAGGTTTCAAGGCTTTTAGCTAATCTGATTGGGAACCTCTAACACGACAGCAGCAGAAAGAAGCCCTCTGTTGCTACAGATGGGCTGGTGTGGGAGAGAGAGTCCTGCTTGATGCATCACCTGCTTTTCTGCACTGGGGAGGGAGGAAGGAAGTGGTGTGGGATTGTGTGCAGTAATCCTGACCCTGTAACAAAGTTAATTACGAGATGCAGGAGCAATTGTGTCAGATTTCTCCATTTCATCAGATTAGGAGCTGGATTTGAGTTGGAGAGCGTAAATCTGTGTATCTTGCTCTTTGCCATTGCACTTATTTATTGCAAATCCCTGTACTGTGCTTTTTACCGCAATGTTTTCCTTAGCAGAAGTAGCAGAGCGGAGGTTTATTTTCAGGCACCTCATCGTTTGACCACAGCAGTCCTACTAGAAATTCTCTGGATATAACCTACCCTTTCTTTCACCTTACTTAGCATCCTACTCCTTCACTTATTTGTAAGTCCTTCTCGCTCCTTCCAGCTCTCTGCCACTAATTGCTGGCTGCAAACCTTTCACTATGCTGTTTTTACACCCTCTAGTGGTTAAAGCGTACCCAGATGTTCCAGATTATTACAGTTTTCTTTCTGCTAGCGGGGATATGTGATTGGTTTGAGTCCTTGCTTTGGCCGTTTGGGAGCGCTTAGGTCTACAGTCCAAAGTTTATCTTGTGTGCTCTCCCAAATATTTAAGTGTTCTGTCATCATCACGCATGGGCAGCAGCACTGAGGCAAGGGAGATGAGTTCATGTCGAGGCTGTATTTCTCTTCATTTGGTGTTGCATGATTGCTTTATGATAACGCACAGCACAGCCCCCCTGCTCCTTGCCTGTCCTGCCAGGGTGCTGTCCTGCTGGGCTTTTTGTGGTGGCAGGGCTCGAGGAGCATGTGTGCTAAATCAGTATGGTAACAGTTTGCCTAAAACGAGAGAGCTTTCTGCCGCTGTTAGTGCGGCGCTCCTGGGGCTGGTACAGCTGTATGAGGAGCTGCAGAGCTCCCTGGGACTGTTCTCAAGAATTCGAGGTTTGCTCTGTGGATCCATAATGCCCATGCAGGCACAGCAGGATGCCCCTGCATTTCTGCAGTGCTAGGATGACAGCACAAATGAAGGCCTCCATAAAGGGAGAATGCGGGAAGCGTTAACGTAAGGCTGTTAACTGAGATGAGAACTGAGTCTTTTGGTGAGGAGAGCTTTTTCTCTGGAGGCTATTCGGTGCTGTATCCCTCTGTCGGGCCTGCTAGCAAAATGGTGTTTCTTTTTTTGTAACATGAGTGCCTGCCTGAAATGCAGTGAACCAAGACTTCTTTGCTTCATTTCCCAAGCTGTGACAAACAGCTCTGAGATCCTAGGAGTTTGTCTCCGTGTGGAAAATGGCCAGTACAGCTATACTGACACAACTTTTATATACAAACTCGTCAAGAATAAATACTCTGGCTCTGGAAAGTTATTCCGTGCTAACTATGCCAGCTTGTTTTATATATAGCCAAGGTCTATGTCGAATTGCTCTAGTGCTTTTCATGTGTATTAGAAGTGATATCTAAAATTCATTTGAATTGCTGCTGAATACTGGCACTTCTGTGGCAGCGTTTGGCAGCTGCACAAAATAAATATGTTCTCCAACAGGAAACGAAATGAGCAAGAACACCTTGTTCGGCTCCCACTGAAGGGATGAGAGGAGGAGAGAGAGTTTATGCAAGCAGGAGGTAATTGCACACACCAGAACTGGGTCAGGATGTTAGAGCTGTTACACCTCTTCTGTTATGGAAAGTGATCCGCAGCTATCATAACAGGTTAGGATGTTGGTTTGAAGCCTCTTTTTAAAGCTTACGCTTCTGTGAGTGCCATTCTTAAATTAAACTGGGCCATTGGCTCGGTACTAATGTGGTGGAAATGTCATTACCTGTCACAAATGACACTTCCTTCAGCGGTGTAATTTCGGTGGCTGGTTTGCCATCCGAGCACTCACCGGGCCTGACCTGCTGTTCTCATCTATGTAGATGAGCCTGCAGCCCTGGGTAGCCTGAGTGCCCATGGCAACTACTAGGAACAGCTTTATCACTAGCCCCTCAGTTCGAGTTCAGGCTTGAGGTGAAATGCTGTTAAATCCTCTCCAATTGTCAGCCTGTTCCCCTGGGCTGCTGCTCTCTTGCTGCTTTGGCCTATCTGGTGGAGCATCGCGGGAAGCAGCAGGCTGCATGCGCTCCCTCACTGCGGCTGTGGGGCTGCTCTGGGTGAGCGGTGCCGGCAGGCTGTGACAACAGGAAGCCTCCCCTCTTGCTTTCTTTCTGTTTATTTTCCTTGCGTGGGGAGCTCGGCGAGGAAGCCCTTCATCCCAAGATGTGAGGGGTGTGTGTGAGCCCCCGCGGGAGGCAGGATGGTGGGCAAGAGGCTTCCTCTTGCAGCTGGCTGCAGGCAGGCACCGCTGCTCCCCTCCCTTGGTGCTGTCTGCCCCGAGCAGCAGGCTTTTGGCAGGGAGCTCACACAGGGAAACCTCCGTCCCCTCCTCTGGGTGGTCTGGGTCTCCTTTGTCTGTCTCCCTCCTCTCCATCACATGGATGAAGCATGAATTTGGGGATGTTGCCTCAACTTTGTTAGCAGCTTGGAGTTTCAGCATGGATTAGGGTATCCACAAAAATCTCTTGGTTTAGTGCAGTGTTAACATATCAAGCTGCCCTTGTCATAAAATAGTAACCTTCTGGAGGAAAATGGCTCGGTTACTTCTCTGCTCTTACTTGTACCATGGTTGCACCAGCCGTGGTCTCTCCAGTTATAAAGACTTCTTGTCTCAAGAGTTTAAATTTTTAGGTAGTATTCCTGAAAAGCATTTTGGTTTTTAATTTGTTTCCCTCCTTGTAACTGGCCATGGAAATACACCCTCTAGTGAGTATGCTAACTTGCTGGGTAAATGGTAAGTGTGTGGCAGCAGAAGTGTTGTTATTAGGGAGCTGGAAGGGAGGGTTAATGTTTGTGGGTTTTTGGTTTGTTTGCCACCTTATTTGCACTTTTGGTTTGAATGAAGTATATTAAATGCAAATCCTTAAACTGAGTGACAGAGAGAGGGAGAAAGGCCTTCAATACAATTTTAAAACCGTTCTCTTTGAGCGAAGAGCCAGGACAAAGATCAGGAAGTGTCTGAAGTCCTCTGTATAAAATGGAGAAGGCTTGGTATTCCTGGTGCTTTGGGGGAGTATTTCTTTGCCTGAAAGTAAACAACCCAAGGCTTGGGATGGAACCAAGCTAACGAGGAGGGACTTGTCTAAACATCTTCCTTATGTCTAAGATTGGGTGAATTAAGGGTAAGACTGCCAAATCTTCTGCTTCCTGGCTTCCACAACCTCTCCTCAGGCAAGCAGTGAAATATTTCCACTCTGTGCTAGACGGGACCGATGGGATGTTCTGTTATTGGCCTAACTGCAATGTCCCATAAAAAATAACAAGCGTCATTTTAAAGAATGCAGTCTGAGCAAAAATCTAAGATAATCAAGAGATGGGAAGTATCTGTGAAGCAGTTGCACACGGAGGGATCTGGTGGCGTGTACTGGGGTAACTGCTGGGGGTTACTGTTTAGCACCTAGGCAGTAAGCAGTGTGGGGATAGTTTAAGGTGTGCTATGGGAAGGTGGTTACCACTGCAGCCGCGGAGGACTTGCAGAGACATCTTTTACAGAATTGCATCCAACTCTGTCAGTGTTCAGAGGGGAAAATGTTGATGATGGAAAGAATTTAGTGAAAAGTAACGTAAATTGAGATACTTGGGTAGGAAAAAAGAAAGCAGAGTGGAAGCAAAGTTGAAGGAGGAGTTGGTTACAGACTGAAGTTCAAGCAGATCCAGTCATGTATGAGTTGGAAGAGGAAAGATGAGCTCCAAGACCACTCTAGTAACCTTTGTCCTCCGAATTCAGAACCGTCTCGGAAAGACACTTGTCTGGTCATTTGAAGTGATAAGAAGTGGTTCTTTCTCAAGGTCCAACTATATCCCTATAAGAAACTTCAGGAAAGTTACAGGAGTTGGGATTAGAAAAAGTTGTAGCGTGTACACCGCCAAGTACTGAGCTTGTTAAAAAACTGCTTTCTAAAATTATATTCTGAACTGAGTCATGATGGCCACATTCCCTAGATCTCTCCTTTCTGTATAGCTGATCTCTTACTATCAAAACCCATCCAAAGGTTTAAGTAGTACATGAAGCATACTGTCATGCACTTGACACAAGTCCTGTAAACGGATCACTCTGACTGTATGTTTATTTCTCTTTTCCATCATGTCTGTTGCTTTCCTAGCCTCTGAATACAAGGCAGGGAATCGTCTTCTTGTAGAACATTGAATATCTTTCACAAACTCCTTCAGCAAGCTCCATATCAATGTGTGCCTCACTGTTACTCAATAGCGAAACAAAAACAGCAACAAAGAAAGGAGAAAAGTTACATGAGAAGATGAAATTAGAAAAGAGAGTGCATCTAATTCGAATACATGGGAAGACTTCCTGACAATAAGATCCTTTAGCCCTATAAGCAGTCTCTCAAGGGAAGTAACGATTACCTTGCTGATGAATAGTCCGGCCAAATTCTGGGGCTGTAAGGCGTTGGCAGGAAATGGGCTGGATGATGTAATATAAATTCCTTTCATGTTTGAGTTGTCCGATTCAAGCGATTTCTCATCTCTTCTCGGGGTTAAAGAGAGGAGATATGAGTCATCCTTCTTGGGAGAGGACCAGGAGACCACTTTTTCGTTCTCTGATGTACTTTTTGACCATTGAAGTGTTACCCAATGCCTGCAAGTCTTGGAGACTCCCAACCCCCTGAGGTATTTGGGCTAGAGGGGCAGTATTTTTTTAGATTTCCCTCTCCGAACGGTTACAGGGGTGCTAGAGCCTATGGCGTGTGTATTAGAAGCAGTCAGTAAAATGATCGGTTGGAGGACTGCACGGTAAAACCAAATGGTGTAGAGAAAACAGCTAGTTTGTGGGTATTAGATCATACTGAAGAGCATAAGCACGGCTATTCTGGGTCGGGCAGAAGGTCTCTGCGTTCCAGCATCGTGTCTTTGACAGTGTCTAATGGCAAGTACTTAAAGCACAGGGAGCAGCGCCAAGATTCGGTGATACTTCCCCTGCTATATACTCTTTAAGCAGTCTGGTAGCTTTGGGATTTCCTGGCCATAGATTCCTTTTTTTTTTTTTTTAAGGTCACCTGTGATAGATTTTTCTTTATTGAACTTGTTTAAATGATTTCTGAGGCTGTCTTTGGCATCCACAACATCCTGTGGCAACGAGTCCTGCACTTTAGGTATGTTTTATGAGGAGGGGGGGGAAAAAGTCCTTCTGTGCACAGCTAATTTAAAACTGAATCGTTTGGGGAGCTGTCAGGGGAGGGAGTGGAACAACCTGCGGGCTCAAGGCCTCAGTTCCTACTGCATACACAGCTGCACTGACACCTATGGATTAGGGTTTTCTTCTTAACTGGGGGAAAAAAATCGCAACAGAGAGCAGAAAGAAAATGTGAATAGTTTGTGTGTATTTAACACCTTTTTCTTCCTGAAAGGCTGCACTGCCTTTGCAGAAGCGGCTCCCAGGTCCCCCCAGGCAGGTGTACGTGCTGATGAAGGACAGGCCAGGTTTCTGAAGCATCCTGGTGTGGTGTGGCGGTGAGCGATGGGATCTGGGGCTCCGTGGAGGGCCCAGGAGGAGCAGGGAGGGTGCCCCGGTACCTGGGCAGCCTGGCCGGGCCCAGGGCCTCTGGGTGCCCGGGTCGGGGCTGGCCCTGCGGCTCGGGCTGTGGGCTGCCAGAAGAGGGCACCCAGCGCTCAGCCAGCGCCTTTCTCCTGCCTCCGCTCGTTTTCCAGAGCGAGTCTTTGGGGTTATCTCCTGGCAGCGGTTTCCAACCCTTGCCGTGAAGCAGGAACACCTCGTGCTTTGGGGAGAGCAGGGGAGGGCAATTCGGCGCCCTGTGTCCAGCTTGGTTTTGGCCTCTCCGTGTTCCCTGGAGGCTGTCGTCCTCGGCCAGCAGGGATCCCTTGGGAGGGCCGGGGAGTGAACGTGTGGCTGAGCGCTGCGACCAGCCCTGTGTCCCATCGTGATGCTCGCCCAGTGCTCGGCTTCTGCTCGGCGTCCCGCTGAGGAGGCACAGGGGAGAGGGGCTTCATAGTGCGAGTCTTCCTTCCATTCCAAAAATCTCACCCGGGGGAAATAACGGAGGGATATTTGACGAGGAGTGCAGCTTGTCTCCGGTTTCTGTTCTGCAGAGCAGGAAATCTGACAGAACCACGGGATGGCTGGGGTGGGAAGGGACCTGGAGGCCCCCTGCTCCACGGCCTGCTCCAGCAGGGCCGCCATGAGCAGGCTGCCCAGGGCCACGTCCGGGTGGCTTTTGGAGGTCTCCAAGCAAGGAGAGTCCACAGCCTCTCTGGGCAAGCTGTTCAATCTCAGAGCCTTCAGGGAAATGAGGGATGTATAAATACATAAACATTATTTCTCCTTCCTTTTTTCTGTCTTTTATTTTTTTAAAGGGAGTGTAGAGACCCCAAGGAATAAAACCAGTCAGTGTAGTTACAGAACCTAGGAAGATGTTGAAAAAGATCGGATGCTTACAGTCAGATGCTTTACCAAAGGAAATTAAGGCAACAGCAGACATAGATTGCTAATTTTTAAGGACCAATCATGTCAGATGAATTTAATTTTCTCCTTTGACATGGCAGCAGGCCTGGCAGATGGAGAAAGCTACTGGCTTTGGGTCTAGTCCGGCCTGACCTTTACATAAACTAGGCAAATGAAAGGTGAAATTAAGAAGCGGCTGAGCACCTCATTGGAAAACTATGTCTGGAGTAATTATGTCATACTTTTCTGTGTGTGTGGTATCTGGAGTCTTAACATGGTCTGTCCTGGCTGCTGTGCTCTTCTGTGCTTCTCATCGAACATCAGGGTGATTCAGTGACCGAATATATATGTGTGTATACTTACACGTGCATGCGTGTGTGGAGGTCTGGCAGCCTTTGGAAGGCAGCAGTAGGTGTGAAAAAGATCACGGTAAATTGAAGAAGTGGTTTGAATTTCAACAAAAGCAAGCTGTATTAATGAAGGGAACTGAATTCACAATGTAAAATGGAGAGTAGCTGGCTAAGCAGTAATATTGAAGGAAACATCTGGGGTAACAGGAGATAACAAACTGAATACGCGGTGCTGTTTTTTGTGGTCTTAAGAATTTGGAATGTATTTCCAGGTGTGTCAAGTAACTACGGAAGGTAATTATTCTTCAGAGCTCAGCACGGTGAGTGGAGCACTGTACCCAGTTATAGGTGCTTCAGGAAAGATGCAGGCAGAATTTGGAAAAAGTCCAGGGAAACAAAAAAAGGAGGCTTCGATAGCATGATATATGAGGAAAACATTTTTTAAAAGCAGGGAAAAAAAATAAAAGAAGAAAGAACAGAGAAGTGTGGAGGATGGGGACTGATTATTTACTGTGTCCATTAAAGACAGCATAGTTTGCATTAAAGAAGACCTAAATTGTATATTACGGGGTGAAACATTTTCTGTTCTGAGTGTAGTGAAGCACTGAAACAGGGTAATTTTAGGGGACCAGAGTTCCTGCTTCTCAGAGTCTGTAATAACAAGTTAGGCAATTCCTGATGGATGCTTGTCTAAACATGCTCTGCGTTGCCTCTGAGCACGGAGGACCTCTCGTCTCCCCTGCCCTGTACTCATATTATTCTGTGACAGTAAAAAAAAACACAACAGTTGTTACCACATGCATAATTCCACAGCTGTATGACTGCTGATATATTGGACCTTTCTCTTTCTCTTTTTTGTAGGGAGGTCTAAATTGTAAAATAAGGAGTCTTCTGTGCTGCTGTATGATCTTACAAGTGCCAGAGGTCCTTTCTCTGTGACATCTGCCTCATAGCTCTGTTTCTTCCTCATCTTGCTTATTACTCAAAGGGTGCAGGATGTTCAGCATCTCTGAGTCAGTCCTTCCCTCTGCCTCGCTGTAATAACAGGTATCGTGTATGAGCCTCGGAGCTGTTTGCTATCTTGATTTCTCTTTAAGTTCTCTGGCCAGATCTCCTTCTCTGGTGCTTAGAGATTTCCTGTTTTCTTTACATAAACACCTTCTTGCTACCCTACCTGCAGCTCCCGCTGCACTAAAAGAGGACCGAGAGAATTGGGCAGGAGCCTCCCTGCTGTCGGGAAGTGCAGTGGGAGGGCAGCCTGTGCGTTAACTGCTTCGCTGCCCGGCTCGTGCTGACCGCTTCAGCGGGACCCCGAGTCAATGAATGGGATCGCTCGCTCTTCTGCCGACTTCTCCTGCATGGTGAGTGAGCAGCTCTGCATTTGCTGCTGAAGGATGCTGCAGGCAAGCAGGCTTCCTCAGCAAGCTAAGCAGATACTCCCCGGAATAGCTGGTGGAGGGAAGATGGTTTCGTTCTCCTCAACGTTAAGGGAGAGGTGTTTCCAGCAGTAGCATAACGTTGCTTGGAGCAGGCATTTGCCAGATGGTTTCAGCTCCCCGGAGGCTTTGGGATGTGAAAGGAGAAGGGCCAGGAACACACTTTTGATTCATTCCATTAGTAGATTAATCGGCACTGTCCTGGCTTAATAAGTCTCCTAGATTTCCCAGTGGAAATGGCACACGTAATTCTGCCCAGGTCACGCTCTGCACACCTGTGTTGAAACTTGCACAGCAAGGAGCTGTGCTGCTGCAGGCGACATCTGCACGAGAAGGCTTTGCGGGAAGGGCAGGCTTGTCGGTGGGGGGAAAGGTGAGAGAAAGTGTTTTTAATGAGTACTGTTAGGTAATGCTAGTGGGAGTGAGATGGCTTGTGAGAACATGCTTGAATTCTTCTGCCATTTTGGTGGGGGGTGTATTTAAAAATGTTGCAGTGCTAATACGATGATACGGAGCCTTTTTTTTTTTTTTTTTCATTTTGTATTAATTGCTGGCTAGATTGCATTTTCCAGGAAGTCTGTGATTAGAGGACAAGGGTGCTCTTCCTGATAAAGGTCAGAGGCTGCTGTCTCCAGAGGCTGGTGGTGAAATGAAGGGACCCGACTGACAGATTTCAGCTGAAAACCTGAGCGGATGCTGTGCTGCTATTTACTTGGGGGGGGTGGGGGGACTCCCCCATGACCCGTCTCTTCCCCGCCTCTCTTTCCGCAGGCCAGCCAATTGTTGGGGAGTGGATTTAGTTGCTGCTGCCGCCCACACAGGAGAAGGTTTGTAGCTCTTGGCAGTTTTAGCAGGAATCTGCGTTTTTAACTCTTCTGGTGCCTGCGGATTGCGACGAGCCGCTCTGCGATGTCACGGCAGCTCCGAGCTGCGCTTTCCGCAATGCCTAATAAAGTTTTACTGGTAGGATTGTTTCTGATGAGACCCATTAAATTCCTTCACGGCTGGGTTTTAATGAGGAGAGACTTGAATTACTGCCAGCAAACACATCCTGTCCTTTTCTGGTCCGTCATTTCCCTGATACACCTGGGGAGCACAGGCTGCCCTTTCTCACAGGTCAACAGGACAGCAGTGGCTAATGTTGGCAACAGCTTCATCATCATCTCCATTTCTGGGGCACCTGTCACCCTGGCTCCTCGCCACTGTTTCCCTAAGCTAAAACAGTGCTCCTCAATTTCAAGTGCTTGGAGAACATGTTGTTTTCCAACCATTTATGGCAACTAGCTCCAATCCTCTGCAGGGTCTGCAGAAAGACTGACGGGGCCAAAGGAGTAAATGTCATGAGACTCCGGAGCTTTCTGCTGAAAGCTGAGATAGAGATATTTTACGTCCCGCGGTATATGTAGCCGGATTTAGGCTCTCTGGTATTTCCAGTAGAATGGCATTTCAGAACTGGGAGCTGAACTCTTGACAGCAGCGTTGTCCCCAGTTGCTGCCAACTTCACCCCAGACAGAGAACTGCTGTATTTCTTGAGCAGCTGTTGCTGTGGAGCAGAGCAGGGGAAGAGTGCTAGTCTCTGAAATAATTTGAAATATACTGGCACGATAGACAGATAGAGCCAGCCCTCTGAATTTCACTCAAGAATTAATCTAATCACTGTGTAATATGTTCTTACTGGTCTATCCTACCTAAAGGGCAAAGTTAACTACATTAGGCACAATTTGGAGCATTTGATTTCCTTCAGACTTAGAATTAGGATACAGCCGACTATCCATGTACATATTTCGAGGTTTCTGGGCGTCTCTAATCCAGTTTGTAGTGACATTAGCATTAGATAACCATAGCGAGGCCTTTATCTGAGAGGAAACATGCATTCTTCAGGTCACACAAGGATGAAAAAAAGATTGTTCTGGTCACTGTTGCTCGCTGGGAATTTGGGAGCAGAGAGGAATTTCGTATTCTGTTGTTGCTGGTGGCTTTGATAACAAAGCAAATAGTTTCTGTGAATGGTACAGGAGTTGTCAGAGGGTATGTCTACACTTCAAAGCTTAAATTTGGATTAAGAGAAGTTGAGAATCTATTGTGTAGGACCTTTGGCACAATAATTCCATGCGTTGACTGGTCATAGTCACTTCACACCATTCATCTCATCTGAACTGAATGTGAGGGAGCTGCTGCTCTTGCAATTTGTCTGCCTTAAAAAGGGATTAGAAGAGTAAGGAAGTTGTAATCAATCTGTAATGGAAGAGCCTAATTTTGCCAGGATTTTGTCAGAAAAGGCAGCAGAATGGAATTTACAGTGCTTTTTTTTTTTTGTAATGGTAGGGAGTGGGGAAAAAGGGAAAGTGGAACAACCTTAATATGAGTTCAGCTGGAAGTGTTTGAGAGCCCCAGTATGTTTGTACCCGGCAGACTGCAACGATGCTGAAGACCAGATCAGTCTGCTCATACAAGAGCCAAAAGCTTCCTGATGCAAGTACATTTTCTTGGCATCTGTGTCAACTATATATTTGAATATCCCATGGAATATCCTGTGTTACCAGTTCTGGGTGTTTCAAGTACCCAGTGTCTGTGAAATCTGCAGAATGGCACAATGTCCTCTTAAAAGATACAGGTAGATGCCTGGCCAAGTGTCTTTTTGGAAGTCTCCCATATTAAATATATACACTAAAAAGACTTTGACCAGTGGAGTATCTTTTGTGGGTCTATCAGAAAACAAGTAACGTAGTTAGCCGTTATACATACACACACAGATTTCTAAATCTTCTTATGCTCATCATACAGCGAGGAGCCAGGCGGATGGCAGGAGCTGCTTTCTGCAGCCATTAGAATAATCCGGCTCGATGGTGGTGGCAGAGGTATTGTTAAGGACTGCTTTGCTCAGGATGAGATCAGAAGCAGAATTGCTTTTCTGACAACTGACCTTTTCTGATCATTCTGAATTGAAGTTTGGGATATTCTATTCTATAACATTTTTTTTTTCCAGTAGCATTTCTGTCCTGTAGAAATCTTCCTCTGTATTTTATATCTGTTTATGCCTTTTGTCTTAGGCCTTATTAATGCCTTTTACATTTGAACAGCCTGCTGTTCCTTTATGTGGTTTGACAACTGCCAATACTCCCGCTGAAATATTTTGCTTTTAGTCCTGTTAATGGCGATTTCGCCTGGATTTTCTTACTGCCGTTATGTAATGGAAGTATCTGCAGTCCCCTGACACGTGTGTTTGGTCTCTTTTCACCCACCCTTATTTATCTTGCTGATGCTGTGTTCCATCAAAGTCTTTTAGCAATTCAGTTTTGTTGTTTCTCAGGAGATGTCTTTCAGTGTTTATCAGTGTTACCTCTTCATTAGCTGGAGTCATTCCTCTCTTCTTTGCTGATGATATGCTCGTGTCATTTCTCGTACTGAGACCGTACTTCAGGCATTCAGCTAACAAAAACATCATAAATTTAAGATATTTTATCTTCATTAGGTGCATAAGGCTCCTATGTAATGTTAAGGATTATTTTTCTTCTCACAGTGTCAACTGGAATAATGTTATTTGAATAAAAGAAGAAATAAAGCTCCTATGATGACAAGATTAAAAAAAAAATTGCACGATGTATAATTTGTTAAGCTGATTCCTTCGCTCTCATCGGTGTATTTGCAGTCTCCTTGTGGGGTTTATTAGTCTTTCAGTCTTTCTGAGTTGGAGAGAATGCATTTTATACTCTTCAGGAAAAAAAAGGGATGTTAAAATCTTGTCTTCAAACCAAGTGATACAAGAGAGAATTTCATTCTTCAGGTCTCTAGCAATTTTACTATCCTAGGATTTGTAAACTGCTTTCTAAGCTGTAGTAAATTAGATCCCAGCAGTACAGGGCCTATGTAGATAAATATAGTAGCCATTATACCTTGATATAGTTGTATTGTCTAGGAAATTACTACTGTTATTGAAAAGGAATTTGCTCAGGGCAAGAGAGTATCCATTACTTCCTGAATAACTCGCTAATATTGTTAACCTTCCTTTGCACAACAAGCCAAAAGGAGTCCCTTTCTGCGAGGGACTGCAGGGTTTTGTCCTTGGTTTGCATTTCCCATTATCAGCAGCAAGCCTAACCCAAAGTTTCACCATATTAATGAGCCCCTGTGTGGTCTAGGGAAGGGAGCTATGCCCCGTCTTCTCCTTTTCCCACTGTTGCAATACTCTCACCTTCGTATTGTTTCTCAATTTGCTGGATTGTTGCAGTGCTGGTGGATCGCTCACGCGGTACAGCCACTTGACATGGTAAGCACGGAGACAAAAAATGGCGTAACAGTGCTGCAGCTCTATTGATGAGATACTTGAAGCAGTTTTTCTTGTTACTTGGAGCCTTATACTTTGAATAGGATAACACTTGGATGCCATCAGCTCATCCTTTGGTGTAACTACCACTGTGAACTGCGTTGAGGCAGGAGCTGAGTTCAGGCTTTTAATTATGGCTTCCTCTTCAGAACCCACAACCAATAGGTATCCTACTTAGCACTGACATAAGTCTGGGGCACAAAGAATCTTTCTGCTCTTTATCAGTTCAATGGGATGTTGTACTCCCGCTTTGATACTAAAAAATGACTTTTTCAGAGTTTGATACTGTTTAATACTTTGTGCTATTTCATAGCGGCTGGAAAGACTGAAGGGATAGGAATCTTTGATTTCTGAACATTGCTAGTGAAGATATTAAACATTAGGGTTAAACTTTACTTGACTAAACTTAAGATTAAGTAAGTATTGGAGCTTATTTTGATTCCTTCTTAAGATTGCCTAAATATATTTGCCGTATGCCAATTCAGTATGGACCTCAGACTATACCCAGGAATGAGAGAAGGGTAAAGATGTGGCTTGAAAGTACAGCTGTGTTACCCTTGGCTTTAGAGATGCAGACCTTAAGCTTGCTAGTTTTTCTTCAGAAGGTGGTGGAGGATTGCAAATTTTGATCCTGCTCCTCCATGGTAAGACCGACGGGTGTAATTCATGGAAGTTCCCAGGTGGCTGCCCAAACTCATGTTTGCTGTATCCTGGGAGCAGTTGCATCGCGACTTCATTTCTGCCGATGAATGTCCAAACCAGTATACCACAGCTTTCTGATATCTGAGAGTTTGCATGGTCTTGAACGTTTAACTTTGAATTCTCTGGCTTCTTGGTTTAGTTTTGTTGATGTGGGTGTTCTTTATTTTAATTTAAAAGCATATTTTTGTGTGGGAACACATTCTTAGCAAAATACTTTTTATAGTTACTGAGCTCATAGGGCTTCTCTTGAAGGACTGACAGTGCCTTCCAGAATAGTGCTCTTGAACATACTTGTGAGAAGAGGAAAATCCCAAACAAAGTCTAAAAAGCTTTCCTTGGTATCCATTTCCTTTTTCTCTGCTACGTACTTGCCTGTGAATTAAGACCTTCTGAAGTTTGTTTAATGACTTAAATTTAATTACTATGTGAAGTCAGCAGCAGGACAGTCCCTGAGAATCGCTGGTTTTGTTTGCATGTCAAGGTGTTTTACTGCTTCAGGCTTTCTGCTTATTTTTTTTATCGTTTTTTTTTTTTTTTGTGTGTGGAAGATAAACTAACCCTTGATCGTTTGCTTTTAAATAAGTAATCTCTTTTCAGGAGCCTCTTTGAGCATAGCCAAACCATACCTGCTGGAGATGGAATAGGGAATCCAGTTTTCCAGTAAATGAGTGAGTTGCTCTGTGACAAAATGGCTTTTTTTTTTTTCTTGTAATATGCCAGTGTTGGGCTCATTTGCTTGGCAAAACATCTAAAAGGGATTGTGGTGTTTTTCTGGGTGATTTATTGTATGCATTTTGTATTTGTGTTACTTCCTTTCACAAACAGGATAATGGAGGAAGAGGCTTCCTGGAGTCCTTTTGGATTTTGAGAGGAGATCTATGTTGCGGTTCAGCAATTCTGATAATCAAAGATAATGCCAGGATCTTGAGTGGAGGGAACCTTCACAAAAACGAGCAGTAGTCTGTCACAAGGGTAGTCTCCAGCAGCACCCAAAGGAGTAAACCAACCTCAAAGAAGATCCTCTTATCTCCATAGGAACTGCAAGTGTGCCCAGAGCAGCCTTCTGTGCCTCTCCCCGGGTAGTTCCCAGCCCCATCTCTAATCTTGTATAAAACAAACAAATAAAGAACCAAAACACGAGGCATGCCCAAACCCCACAAATAGCGGGAGTCAGATTCCCAGATTCTCTTGCCGGGACATTCTGCCAGGGTCAGATAAGCGGTGGAACACAGCCATTTAGTCAGAGAAATCTGCCTTTGAGCATCGCAGAGCACATCTCCCATCCCATCTCTAGTCAGACCTTTGTGGGTAGCCCTTGAAGTTTTTACCGTGGTGGGACAGTGAGCGAGTCTTCATCCTCAGTCTGAATTCACGTTCTGCATACAACGTGAATGCCCAGTTTGCCTTTTGGCTGAAAACAACTGTTTTCCTTTGGTTTGAAATGAAATTTCCTTCTTCAGCCTGTCCCAACCTCAGAATACCTCCCCTCCCCCTTTTTAGCCAAGGAGAGCTGCACAGTGAAGAGGAACACATGCATTCAGTAGCACTGATCGATCATAAAAGAACTTCATCTTATCTTAGAGTTCAGGCTGTTTTAAAAAGCTCTTTTACAGTTCTGTTTTATAGGACAGGTTGCCAGAAGACACATTAAACTTCAGGAGTAGATATTTTTATGATCAGTATTCTTCATTCATGTATCCGAACGCTCTCCTAGATGTGTTCAGGTGCACAGGCCTTCAGCCTGCATCTTTGTTCCGTGAAACTCCTGCTATCAGACCCCACATTGGTGTATTTTTTGCTTTGCTCTGCACTTGGATGTTATTTGAGATCTCATTAGAGGAAGAGTTCCCGACTGGATGCTTCTAGGAAAATTCAGATGCTGTGAAAATTTGTATTGGTGACTTCATCGGTAGCACTGCTTCCCTGATGCAGTATTCTGGAGTTGAGAGAGGAGTAATCTTTTGGCCAGGCTCAGCTAACTGCAGCAGGGCTTTCACAATGCAGGTTCCAACAAACACCTGCGTTTGGGGATGTCATTGCATCATGGTTGTGCTTTTGGCCTTACAGCAAGATCAACGTTAGTACCAGGGTTAGGGCTTGTTAGTGCTGGGAATGCAGACCAAGCAATTAGACGCAGACTGCAGGCCTTTTGAAGCGTCCACACCTGAAAATGTTCACAGCTGTAGTTTGGTTAAAACCCACTTGTTATCTGGTTACACTCCTCCTGTTTGTAAGCTCTAGCTAGATAAGAGGACAACGGCGCCGTTTGTTGGGAAGCTGTTGGAACATCTTCCGTAGTTACTGCTGGAATGGAAAGCATTCTGTTATCACAGGGCCGCAACAGCTGACTTTCCTTCCAAATATAGAACAGAAATACGTATTGAACGCTTTAGCTCTTCCTTCAGTATTGGTGATGTTTCTACCTTTTTCCCATAGCAGCACGTCAAGCTGATTGCTGGGGTTGCTGTTCCTGAGAACCCTTGACAATCTTGTTATTGTCCTTCAGCTCTGGCTGTGAATTTCTCCTCCTGTCTTTAGGGCTCCCTTGTCAATTTTTTTTTCTTGCCCTTCCTAGTTTCCTTTCTATTTCCTTGTCTCAGCTTTTCTTTTTTTTCACTTGTTAAAATATGTAGCAGTGGTCAAGTGTGGGGATGTGACTGGGAAGCCCAATAAGTGATCTGTTTGTCCAGGAAAAAACACGCCAATGTATCTCTGGTCCCACTCGAATGCCAAGTATGTAAGTAGATGCACTGGCTTGGTCTCTATTCTCCTTCCATATATCAAAATGTGATTGTCACAATCATTTTTACCTAAGCTGCCACTAATTTCTATTTTTACAATTGATTGCTCTTTTCTGTCAAGATGAAATCTAATGCGAAATTGCTCATTTTGAATGTAACACTTCTTGAACTAAGAAATTGTTTTCTATAATTTAGAAATTTCAAGGGTGTTCTTTGGCATTAGCTCCATGATGCCTCCTGCGTGTGTCATTCCATTTGAAATTCTTGGTGATCGTATGGGTTTTTTTCCTCCGTTATGAAGAGGCGCTTAGCTAGCCACTCATCCTGCTTGCTATCTAATGTGATTTCAGTAGTGTGTAGCAGACACACTAGCTCATACCCTGTCTCGAGCTTTATCTGCTAGAATGTTAATCCACAAGCATTTGAAATCGTATGCCTCTGAGACACAATCAGCTAGAAACAGATAATGTCATTTTGAAATGGTGCCATACCTGCTCCCCGTTGGCCCACTCAGATTGTTCCTGAATAGGTTAGAACTTATTAAAATTATTATTTTTTTTAACATTTGGCTTATTTGAAACTTCTCTACCAGCAGTATTTTGGGGTTGAACGTATGCACATAATTGAGCAACCACAACTCTTCTATATACTCAGGACTCTTGATACAGAAGGAGGTAGATTTTTTTTGTTGTTGTTTTACCAGTGCCTCTTATTTTGCCAAATACTATAATATTAAATGTCTGGTTACTTGCTCCCTTTCTTTCTCTCTCCCCTTTTGTTATTTGCTAACACCTTCCTTACCTTAGGCCGCACCTCGAGTACTGTGTTCAGTTTTGGGCCCCTCGCTACAGGAAGGACATGGACGTGCTCGAGCGAGTCCAGAGAAGGGCGACCAAGCTGGTGAGGGGTCTGGAGAACAAGGCTTACGAGGAGCGGCTGAGGGAGCTGGGCTTGTTCAGCCTGGAGAAGAGGAGGCTCAGGGGCGACCTTATCGCTCTCTACAGTTACCTTAAAGGAGGCTGTAGCGAGGTGGGGGTTGGTCTGTTCTCCCACGTGCCTGGTGACAGGACGAGGGGGAATGGGCGAAAGTTGCGACGGGAGTTTTAGGTTGGATGTTAGGAAGTACTTCTTTACCGAAAGGGTTATTAAGCATTGGAACAGGCTGCCCAGGGAGGTGGTGGAGTCACCATCCCTGGAGGTCTTTAAAAGACGTTTAGATGTAGAGCTTAGCGATATGGTTTAGTGGAGTACTTAGTGTTAGGTCGAAGGTTGGACTCGATGATCTTGAGGTCTCTTCCAACCTAGAAATCTGTGATACTGTGATACCTCTCTAGCAAGCATTAGTGCCTTTGCAGGCTGTGTTTTCCCCTTTCACTTTGATTTACACAACAGCCTTCCTTCGGAGATGGGCACATGTTTCATTAGGCTAAAGCTCTCTGGACATTTTTCTCTTAGCTCAGTCTATATTAATTTTAAAATGTTTTTCCTTCTCTTTTTAATCCTTTCTGAGACAGGAAAGATCCCCAAGAGATCATGTGTATTTCCACAGACAGCAGCCTTCCAAGTTCCCTGGCATATACATCCTGTAAAGCGCTGTCGTTAGGATTAAGACAAAGCATTTGCCAAGGATCCTAGCTACCTGTTTCAGAAGCCTGTCTTAGTGATGTCTTGCTTTGTGTTTTTCTGGAATTAGACTCATTAACATCGTGTTGTCCTCTTGCTACTTACAGAATATTTTGTGTCTTAGTATAAATTTTCCAGCCAAAAAAAAAAAAGTTTTCCGCAGATGTCTCTTACAGACCAGCTAATATAGCTGAAATTCAGTATACTCTGGGAAAAAAAAAAAAAAAAGCTTAAGTTTGGCCTATTAGTTCACCCGCTCCCCCCACTCTCAGCCAAATAATGCTTTATTTTGCTTATAATCTGAAGCTAGCGTGGCTGCCCAGCTGCCACCAATGCTGTCTGCAGCTGTGGACAGCCTTGGGAGCACCCTCCGTGTTCTTAGGCATTGCTTTGAGCATCTGGGCAGCGCTCGGCTGAATCAGAGCAGCGGTGCTGCTGGAGGCATCCTGCAGCTTTGTTTCCCGACTGGTCGCTACCCTCTCATTGCTTGAGCGTAATGAGCGTTGAGAAACCCGCTCCTGCAGTTCATCCAAAAGTGCCCCAGGTCCGGGGTATTTCATCACCAGAAGTCTGCTGCTCTCAGTAATCTTCTCCTGTAGCTTCCATGGAGAGGTGATGGCTCACCAGCGGTGGTGGCAGGTGAGTTCCAAGCCGGTATTTGGATGATTCGAGGAGAGTTCATAACCCTTGCTTCACTTTGGAGCCCGAGTGCAACCTGTCCAGCTGTGGAGCAGCTGGGATGACTTCTAACCGGTCCCTGAAGCTGAAACTAAACTTTCAGAGTAAGGCTGTTCTTTCTCTTTTCTCTCCCTTGGAAGAGCCTAAAGGATGAGAGAAAGGGGGAGGACTGTGTGTGTGTGCTAGGGAGCTTGTTGCCCACTCTTCAGCTCAGTTTTAAGCACTCGTCTTTTTCAAGTCTTTTATGGAAATACCCATGAAGTAAGATTAATTTGGGTTTGCTTGCCTAGTCCACGTGTCTTCTCACTTTCTTCTCTGCACACAAGGAATCTCAGCTTTCATTAAAATGATAGTAAGATCGTTTTTGAATCAGGATCCTGGATCAGAAGAAAATCTTGAAAATCTCTTCGAGTCTATTGGGTGCAGAAGTGCCTGCCTGAGTCTGCAGGTGGCTTGAACTAGGAGCTACCACTGGCGTGAGAGCTTGCTGCTGAAACGTTAACTGAAGCGTCTAGTCGTGGCGTAAACGTCAGCCCTGCTGCTGTTTCGCTCCTTTCGGAGCATTTAAGAAAAGACACGTGGGCCACATGCGTCGCTCTTTGGAGACCGTGCATCAGCTTTGGTGCAGTAAGTGATTTTTGGGAACATTGCTTTTCACCTTTTCCCGACCCGAGCTGCCGTGCTGAGAGGTGAGAGCAGATGGGGGAGGCCTGGGAGATGCCGGCATCGCCTGCTTGTGTCCCAGTGGAGCCCACTGGAGCGGGGCAGGCCGCGTTGCTGCCCCCTCTGCTCGCAGCCCGCTGCCATCACGTAATCTGGGAGCAAAAGGAGCGGAGGTGAGACGTGAAAGAGCACCCTTTCTCTCTCTTTGCCGGAGATAAAAATATTGCTTCAGCGTTCATTTCCAAGGAGACCAGTGCCTCAATGAAAACACGATATTTTTTTTTTCTTTTTCTCTCCCCACTTGAGGAGAGGCCAATTTTAACTTAGCATTCAGAGCCCAGCGAGGCAAGTCGATTCTTCATTTTGAGGCAGGGAGGGAAGGGGTCACGAAACCCGTTCCCTGAGTGCGGCAGAGCCGTGTGTGTGGCTGACGAAGGGGACGAGAGGCGACGCTTGTCCCTCGGTGCTGGGCCGAGGGCTCACGGGTGCAGGGCTGGGCATGTCGGGCCTTGTTGGCCTGGGGCAGGAGCTCCTCCGGCTGCCAGCACCTGGCAGAGCCCAAAGGGGAACAGGGGTGGGAAGGAGAAGGGTGGGAGCGCGGCGCGGTGAAGGGGTGCTGCCTCGGGGGAGCTCGCCCGGCCACCAACACCCGATATGCTTGGGGGGACCGGAGCCAGCTGCTGCTTTCCCCCCGGCGGTACGGAGCCTGTAAAACTCTTGCAGGCAGAGCCACCTGCAGAAGCAGGTTAACCCCTGTATCTGAAAGCCGCTTCTCCCTCCGAGCTCGCCCCGCGACGGCGTTCGCCTCGCCCGTGGCAGCTCGGGGGCGAGCGGCGCGCCTCAGCCTTCCCCTCAGCGCCAGGAGCGCCTCGCTCCCTGCCAGGGGCTGGTGATTAAGTGCGGCTACCGAGCCGTGACGGAGCGCTGGGTGGTGGCTGCCGGTGCAGGTGAAGACGTGCAGAAGCCCCGTACCGTGCTGCACGTGGCGCCCGGCTGCGGGGACGGGGCTCGGAGAAGCGTGAGCGTGGGGACGGGGTCCGTCCCCCAGCCTCAGAGGACGGCTTTCTGCCTCCTTGACGCTTAGAGAGCCCTTTCCTAAGGGAAGCGCGCTTGGGCGCCGGGAGCTGGGCTGCATTTATTGCTAACCCCACCCATCCCTGCCTCTTGCAAGAATCTTGCGAGGCCGAGATCGTGTTTTCAGAAGTAGAATGACAGAGAGAAATTCCCTGGAGGCAAATGCAGAGTGTGTGCTGTGCACGCCAGTGCAGACACACGGGCTGGGAACTCCCAGGGAGAGATTAAGCGCGAGAGCGCAGCGCAGAGCAGCCAGAGCTGGAGGAGGGGGGAGGAGGAGGCGAGACGCTTTCTAAGCCTCAAACTGAGCCGTTCGGATTTTTTTTTTTTTTTTTTCTAAATCTCAGTCTCGACAATTTTCCTGAAGTGCCTCTCGCGTTCCCGGATCATCTCACTGCTGGGTTTGAGCGACCCAGGCTAACATGATGTACCTCTGGGTGAGTAGAGAGCTGTGTGTGCGGGCTTGCACACTTTGCACATATAAGGAATGGAAAGCTGAAGGGCTCCGCGCTAACACGAGCGGCCTTCTCTCTTCAGCTTAGCTCTCCCCAGCCTCTACACACAGCGGGCTTTAGTTTCCCCTTTAAAAAAAAATAAAAAATAAATAGTGTGTACTGTTAACCGGGTATTGAGCAGGCTTCTCCTGCAGTAAGCTCCTCTGGAGAGAACAGCTTTGGGCAGGTGCCCCACAGACAAAATTTTCTGTATAATGCTGCTCACTGGCTACCATCCGAGACCTGTATGTATTTTTTTTTTTTTTTTCCCCCCCCATGCATGAGACTGCACCCATGTGCCTCTGCTTTCTGGGCTTTTGGTGTTGCTGAGAGACATCCCAGGTAGAGGAAGAGCCCTGCTGAAGGGGCCCTGGGATCGCCGGGTGCGAGGAGAGGAGCGGGGCACGGATACTTTTGTGAGCTGGGGGCCCGGGGGCGGAGGGAGAAGCTGTTTTGACAAAAGTTGGACGCAAGGTTGTTTTTCCAGAAGTGGCACGTTTGCTCGAGTTTCTGGTGGAATATGGAAAATAATGTCAGGAAAAACATGTGTAAAATGTTATATAGATCCAGCAAGCAAAGTAAAAGCATACATAGGAGCATATGTATTTTCAGCCTTTGAGCAAGGACTGGAATTTCCTCTGGAGCAGCCAGCTGTTAGGCTGCTCAGTCAGTCTCCTGCGCCTAGCTTTGTCTGCTTCTGGGCACCCTTGAGATCAGAAGTTTGCCCTTGGGCTCCTCACCTAGATACACGGGGTTACGAGTAATCAGTTCCAAAGTTTTTGCTTTTTTTTTCACCTGTCCATAACTCCCAAGCTGGGGGCTCTGCTAGCTGTTGCTCACAGAGCCTCCCCTCCCAGGAACAAACAGGGATTTATTTTAACAACAAAACGAGCCCTTGGAGCGCAGGCAGAGGGATTTTTACTTCCCTCCTTTGCGTGCACACACTCTATCTTTGTTGCAGGGTAACTTGACTCTGCGCCGGGGTATGCACAGTTGCTTGTTCGTGTACAGCAGCCCTGCTGGCAGGCACGTCGCCTCTTCGACTCCCCCCCCCCGCAGCCTCGCAGGCAGGACCCCGGGTTTGGATTTGGGTTTTTATCGGGGCTGGCTGGGCAGGCCCCTGTGGCTGGGCTAAGATTTGTGCTTACTGCGGTGGGTGGGGTAAGAAGAGGAGTAGTTCAGCCACGCTGTTGCTGATTTGAGATAAGCAGAGATGTTCCTCACCGGGCTGAGAAGCGGAGGATGCCGGCCGGGTGTCCTTCCTCCTGCTGCTGGCAAGGGGTGCGTGAGAGCCCTGCTGTGAAGCAGAGGTGTCAGCCAGCAGAGACCCTCTTCAGTGCAAAAGATGAAGTGCTGTCCTGATTCTTAAATCGGGTTTTGGAGCACTTTCCATTGAGTAAAGGAGGGTAGCCCCCTGCTACCCCCTGCACCCTAGACTTTGGGCAGCGCTTCTGCCTTGCTCGCGTTGCAGTTAAACTTCCAGGGGAGTGGGGAAAATAAGTGTTAAATACCAGAATAGCTGAACGGGTTTTAAGGGCATCATCTGGGCACTGTGCCATGATAATTAAAAAAAATTAGTAAATCCGTGCTATCTGGGTAAGATCTTTCTCTTCCCAGCACAAGTTATCCTGCTACTTTCGGGGAATCTTCCTCTCCTGGCTCTTTTCAGGAACCTTTTCCTCTGTGCCCGTTTGTGTCTCTGCTTTAAGCTCTTTTTGTCCTGATGGGCCATGTAACCTTTCGTGGTGAGAACAAGGAGCCCGGAGCGGCGTATCTGGTCTGGTGCGGGGTTCGCCGTGCCTCGGCTGTGCTGCTTTCTTGCTTCCATGCTCACAGGTTCCCCTTCGTGCTCCCCGTGCTGCGGTGTTCCTGCTCCGAGCCTCTTGCCCTTGGGACGTCAGGACTTCGGTAGATGCATGGAGATTTGTACTGAGTCATTCCTTAATTCAGTGCATGAAGCTACATTAATGCAATGTTAAATTTGAGGTTTTAAATATGCAAGTCCTGAAATCCAGAATTAAGGTTCCCACAGCAACCGTACTGCTTCTCCCCCCCTTAGGGGTGCAAGTTACAGAATTATCTTCCTTGAAGAGACCGTGCGATACTGAAGGCTGTCACGTTTGACAAAGACTACAATAAAAAGGAGAATGCACCTTTCTTTGCAGCTGTAGCACGTTGTGGGTACTCGACCTAAAAGTACAGACTGCCTGCAACATCGGAGCCCCTTAATTATAACGCTCGTTCTCTAAAATGAAGCAGCTTTGCATCCTGTGCTCAGGCTGACATTCCTGCTTGCTGAACTGTATTCCCTCGAGTGAAACTCGTTGCAGGATCCTCTAAATGAGGGCCTTGGAGGCTGCAGGGGATCGTGGGCTGTGCAGACCTGGAGAGTGGGAAACTTTAAAAATATCTGTTGCGGTGACCTAATGCTTGGCATTGTGCGGGAAGTGAAGGCGGCAGACTAGCTGTGCCATTAAATATCAAGAGAGACTATTTATCTTAACACGTTTGTCGTGTAGGATGCGGTTGTACGAAGCCTTTCTGAGGCAGAGACGGTATGAGAGTCTCTTTCTGATGTTGCAAACTGTTCAAGTGTGTACATTCGGTCATCCGTGTTGAAGCTCAGGGTGGGAACTTCTTGCATATGGCAGCTCTGGTTTTGCAGAGTGTTTTGTTTGTAGGGGACCACCTAAATCTACCAGTGTCTCTGCTTCCCCTCGTCTGCAGCTGTCTGGGCTCCTGAGTTGCTCAGAAAGGCTCCTGCTCATCGGTTGTGTGGACGGGCTGTGGGGTAATTGGGGATGGGAAGGCGAGAGGGTCCTCGCTGGGCAGGAGGTGTCCTGGTGAGGCAGGGGCAGGCGTTCTGCTGGCAGCAGCCAGGAGCAGGCTGGTTTGGGTGTGGGAAAAGCATTCAGCCCTTCCGTGGATAAGAAAGCCCTCTTTTTTTTTTTTTTTTTTCATTTGTGAGCAGATGAATCTTTGTGTACTGTGAGTCATGAGATACAATCTAGAGTCATTTCATTCCAAGTGTTTTCTAAAGAGCATGATGTGTTCTGAGAGTTGCATGTTTGAATGTTGCCTTGCTGGAGGTCTGTTGTTACAAGAAAGGTTAAAAGGAAGGGGCAGCGGCCCTAGCAAGCAATTTATCAACCATCCTTCTCCCGTGCTCAAAGGCTGCTGAAACCATCAAAGCCAGGAGGGACCAAGGTAGGGGAGGTCCATGCTGTTGCTAGGCTTCTGATAGGAAAGCGCTGGAGTCGTCCCTCTGATCTCAGATTATAGTGGGTATGGATAATTTCCTCGTTTCTCACAGCCATGTACAGAGTACATGCTGAGTACTCGTGAGAGGGCTGCCTGCCTATTGCAACTAGAAATGATTTCTTTCTCCAGAGCCCTGTGAAAGTGAAGGTCTTACCTAGACCTACTAATTATCTACTGTACAAGCAAGAATAGGGCTAGTAACCTCGCCAAGCTCATTTCGAATTATTTTTGTTGGTTTTCTTCTTGACCTGCCTTTTACTTGCCGTTTTGTCACTTAAAAGCCTCCCTTTGCAGTCACTGGAATAAATTTTCCCTCTAGGCCCCGAGCTCATCAGCCTTACCACCAAGGGACTGGAAACCCAACCTTGCTGCCAAACCTGGGTCTTAGCAACGTGCTCTTCCTCACGCCACGTCCTTCTGTTATTATTATTATTATTATTATTTTTTGTTTCATGCGAGCTAGAGGCTGCCGGTGAGAAGTCAGGTCATTATGCCGTGGCTTTCAAAGCATGCGTTTGATAGCAGCAGAGCAAGTGGCTATCTGGGAAAATGTCCTGCCTGCTCTGTTCTGGTGCCAAGCCTGGGGCAGCTATTACGAGGGAAGTCTGGCTGTGCCTGTAGGTCTTTGGCTGGAACCTGTTTGGTAGGAATGGCAAACAAATGCTCCAGCTGTAAACCGAAGCCAGGAAGGGATGGAGAACGTGCAGTGTGGTCAGGGCGAAGAGGTTAAGATGTGGTGGCCTCTAGGAGGCTGCACGGAGGTTTCCCTGCGTACTGCGCTCTTCAGGGGTCAAATCTGGGTGGATTGCTGTGAAGGTGGCAACAAGCACTTCTTTTTCATACAAACGCCAGTTTTAGATTCTAGCTCCAGAGCAGGGAAGCCCTGGAAAACAATATATTGGAGCTCATGCAAAGATCCCCGAGCTAGTAGCTGGTAAGCCGATTCCCCAGCCTGCAAGTCCCCGCGGTGCCATACTGTGGCATGCATATGGAGCAGCTTGAATCCAGGAGTAATACAGTTGTGTTTGTCCAGCACTGCAACTGAGATAATGAGTTCTGCTGCTCGATAAGGTTTATTAGCTTTGGTGCAGCACCTCGTGAACACACCCGTACTGCTTCCAGACCCGAGCTGCTCTTGTGCACGGCTTCTTTGGGGACGTCCGCACTGCGTTCCCCTGGGAGGTGGTGTGACAAAGCAACTTGCGTCTGTTTGCATCTAGGATTTTATGCAGGCTTCGGGGATCTGAGAAACGGAGAAAGAAGACTGTAGGAAAGAGACAGGCGGTCACATTATACAGTGTTATTAGGGGACTAGAGTTGATAATCCAGGCGATCTTTTCCAGTTCAGTGTTCCTGCAGGCCTGTAATCCCAGAAGATGCCAAGGTCACTACTGGGACAAGAAAGCCCAGCGCAGCTCAGAGAGAGAAGGCATTTCACATTAAGCTACCGGCTTCAGAGAAGGGAGATTGGGAATCATGATGATGTGTTCTGTACACTACACCTGATTAATATTAAAACCAGGTAAAAATGTCACATTGCCATCGCATTCAGGAATTTACTTCCTTGATGAGTCTAACCAAAAGAATCGCAGGGATGTAGGCTGGTTGAGCTGGTATGAATTTCCCCTGCAGCTCTTCTGCCTGTCTGCTCTATTCCCTCCTGTCCAAACAGCGGTGAGCACGGGGGACTCTGCTGTAAAACTGCCCAGGTCTTGTGAGACTGACAGGGACTGAGTTCTGTGTGAGTTAGTTTTCCACAAACAGCCTGTTTATCTTGGAAGGAAGAGAGGAAACCTTAAGAGAATAAACCTCAGCCTTCTAGTTCCCAGCTGAAGGCCTGAGGAAAAGCACAGATAATAGCGACTTGAGACTGAACATCTGTGTTTCTTGCACTTCCCATGGTGCTTACTTGCAAATCTTAATTCTTGCAGCACCAGAACTTCACTCCTGTCCTAAACTGTCAAGGTTACGGTGAAGGTCTTTGAGTGGATCTAGATTTGGATGACGTTTTTGCAAAGCCCCAAGCAGTCCATTTGGGTATCAGCTGCATGTGTGTGTGTGCTTCCCCAAAAGATGACTTGCGTGGTTAGCTGGAGGAGATATCACACTCCTTCAGTGAGGGCTTCTTGGTGCAGCAGGGGTCTGAGTCAGGTTGTAGGGCCGGGCGAAATATTTTCTTTAGGGAGCTGTCTGTTTGGAGGAGGATCTGCAGTCTGTGTGCAGCAGGGCGGCTCTGAGTGGTGCCCCTGTACCTAGTACAAGATGCAGTACGAGTACACCCTGCAGCTGTTCACCGGGGAGGCTGGCTGTGTGGACGGACCGGTGCAGATAGTTCCACGCTGGAAGTGAAAACAGGTTTGCCAAAAATTAAGAAATCACTTGAGCATTTGCATTGTGTCCTCTGGTGCTAAATTCTTCTGCTGAAAGTGTTAAGGATTCCTCAAAGCTGTGAAGAAGCTTAAGCAAGTAATTAAGTTTCCCTTGTCTGTCCCTCAAATTTAGGTTTCATTGTTCTCAGAGTCCTACGTCTCATGACTAATATGCTGCCTGCACAATGCTGTTGATGATTTTTTACCAGATGGTTCTTGGGTCTGTAGCTGAATCCAGGGCAAAGGCAGTTAGTTTTTCTCCTACCCGAGTGAAACATGCTGTCCCCCACACAATGCTCTAATTGAGTCTTGGACATTAAGGCAACGATGATGTGAAAATATTTTGACCAGATGACAATTATTTTTTAGATATTCTTGGGTATTATTATTCATCGTGATTTAAGGAGCTGGCATTGGATGATACTGGAACACTCCTCTGTACTTTTTTGTTTTTTTATGATTTATAAATCATCTAGTGTTGAAACAGAGTTTAAATGCATAAAAATGCTGAAGTTCAAATATGTATACGTGGCTCGAAAGTAGAAAATGTGTGCAGTGTGATCTGACTGCTGCTGTTTTTTAACTTTTAATTTCTGTCACGACAGCCTGCTTTCTAGTCCCGTCCTCAGTCACTGCGATGATGTCTGCTTGCATCGGTGCCATACCTTCTGGGCTGAGAGCACTTCTGAGTAAAGGCAAAGCTTCTCTTGGGAAGGTGGCAAAGCCTCTTTGGCAGCCCAGGTTGGGTGCGTAGCTCCATCAGGACCGTCTCAGTAATGCTCCCCACTTCATTACACTGGGATTTTGAGGAGCAGTGAATGATGATTACTGTTTTTGTTGAACCAGCTGAAAAGGAGCAGCACGTTCAGCATAGATGAGGCTATTGATTGTGGCATCTCTTAAGAAATGAATGGTATCGAGGTCTTAAAGTCTTGGTGTTGGAGAAATTTCTCTTCAGATGGAGCACAGTGTCCAGCGCAAAGCGGACAGACTTTGCTGGAACGTTTATGGTGTGTGTATAACTACTGGTTTTAAACATCCTTAGGCCTCAGAAGCGCTGTAGAAATATGAGATGCTTTAATGCTTTTTCCTTGCATGTGGAGCATGGCTCTCCAATGCAGCTGTTGGGAACAGGTGTGTGATAAACACTCCTTCCCTCTTCAGCGGAGCAGGGTGGTGATGGATACCGCCTAATTTAAACATACGTGTTTTTCCTCTCCTACAAGAAGAAGGACTTCAAAAATAGTACACGTGTCTAGAAAGACGCGAGTGCCTTGTCCTGTCTCCCTCCTTCCCTCCCCCCCGCTACCAACTCAAATTACCGGCAAGCTTTGGAAACTTCGGGGCGGTGGAATCGAGGTGCAGCTGGCCCGCATGTGTTGCACCAGCTGTAATGCAAATGCTGCGTTCTGAAAGAGGCTTTTCTCACTTTTGTAATTCTTGGATATTGTTGTGCAATGGGGACGTGCGACAATTTGTCTTTAAATGTGTTTGCTGATACGTCCCGCGGAGTATACTGCTTCCTTTGTTCCTCTTCGGCAAGAGACAATATCAAAATCCAATTGCCCGTCTGCGGCGTGTCTGGGTGCAGCTGGGACCGTCCTCCTGGCTTTCCCCTCCGCCAGTCACCGGGTGATCCCCTTGCACTCCATACCAGTTCGTGGAGAGCTGGCCGGAGCCCT
The DNA here is from genome assembly GCF_040182565.1 of Anser cygnoides. NCBI lineage: Eukaryota > Metazoa > Chordata > Aves > Anseriformes > Anatidae > Anser > Anser cygnoides. The sequence continues at coordinate 56,659,036 of NC_089873.1, forward strand.
GCCTTGGTAAATCCTCAGCTTTCTTGCCCATTTGGGCCATTCGTGGCACACCGAGGTTCTCACCCTTTATTTCTCGGAGTGGTGATGCTGCTCTGGGTGGCAGGGCTGGAGCAGGGAGGTGCCCGGCCGAGCGGCACGCTGACGGCCGGGGGATCCTGGTCAGCCCTTCTGCTCCTTATCCGCAGCGGTGAAAGTGCGGGCGCTGGGGCTGAGTTGTGCAAAAACAAAAGCCGATGCTGATTTAATCCCATTACATTACGTTGATCTCTCAACCACTGGACTCTTAGTAGGATTCCAGCTTTAATCCTGTAAGGATCAATCTGGCCCGTTGCTTTTCTGTCCTGATCCTAAATCCCCCTTTAATCTTGTTAATTACACCAGGCCTTCTTTGGTTTCATTTTTTTTCCCCATGTGGACCAGCAAAACCGCATTGTACTCCACGTTGCCGTCTCTGACCCGGGGGTTTTTACCCTTTGCCAGTCCCGTTGAGGAGCTGATGGCTGATTTCGCCGTTACAGCTGTGCCACATCATCGCGTTGTGGGCTGCTGCTTGCTGCTTCGGGCTCCCACAAAGTGAGGTGCTCACTGTGTTGCGCCGAATCCTTCCTGGTTTCCATCAGGATTTATTATTTTTTTTTGGCCCCATCTGTTTTTGATATTGTGCTGTCTGAAAGAGGGGGGCAGTTGTGGAACACCAGAGCCACTTTAACCTCTAAAAAATGGAAAGGGAAAGGTTTCTCTAAATGGAATACCATTAACTGGCACCGAGGGCTTTGGGGAGAAGGGAATTTCGGGAATATAGAGCAATCCTGGGGGGATGAGGCAAAGGCTCTGGGGGGGCTGTCTTGGGACAAGGCGGTCTCACGGCCTCCAGATCTATTCCGAGGGTCAAAGAGGAATTCAGCTGCTTAAATCGGCCTTTTTATCCGTACGCGGGTTCAGTGGCTTAAGGAGCAAGATGATGTGCCTTCAGACCCGAGGCTCTTTATCTTCCCCTCGCACCGTCTGCAGGCCTCCAAACCCGGCGCTGCCTTTTCTGTGTAATGCACAAGGCCAATTTCTCACTGTGACAATCTGCTCTTGGCACTCGCAATAATAGAAACTAGCTGCGCGTAATGTATTCATCGCTGGTATTTCCTATGCTGCAAAGAAGAAAACCAACCCCAAATTGCACCTGCATTTGTTGTAACTCGATCGAGAGCTGACAGATCATCGCCGGGACATGCCCGCGCTGGGATCGTGACCACCCTGCCAGATTTTCTTCCTTTATCTCGCAGCCCTGCTCTGCCTCGCGCAGCAAAATCTCCTGCTTTTCCACCCTTTCGGCCAGCCCCTGGCTTCCTCCCATCTCGCCAAAGCAGTGGCAGGTCTGCGGCACGAGCAGCCGAGCTAAATCCCTTCCAAACTGGAGAGAGGGAAACAGATTTGGGATCGCGGGGGATGAGCTCTCTCCCCCAGTGCTTGGTTTTTGGAAAACACTTAGGGCCGTGACAAGAGGTGGCAGTTGTCTTTAAGCAAACGCGGGCGTTTTCCCAGCAGCTGTAGGGTTAAGGGAATTGCAGGAGGGTGACACGGTGACTGTGCTCCATATTTTTGCGGGTTGCCAGTAGCGAGAAGGGGGAAACTTTGATTTCTAATCCGCTTTGGAGGAGGCTCCGTATCAGGGCTGCACAGAAACATCCAGTCAAGCAGCTCCTTTATCATAAAGGGGATTTTAATTAAAACTGTTCTCGCATCATGAGCGGAATGAGCGTCAGTGCCAGCCAGCCCTGTACTGGGCATTTATCTCCTTCAAACCACATTACCAGTAATTGCCGCATTAAATCAAAGTCGAGGGAGATTACAGGGCTGAATTGGGCGGGCGGCTGGTGCCGGTGCAGGGAGCTCCGTGCTGCCGAGGCGCTGATACGGGAACCCCCTCGCCCCCGGCCGCGGGCGAGGGTAGGAGGGCTGTAGGATCCCCAGCAGCCCTTCTCCTTGCCGTAATCTAGGAGGAGCTGGGCGCTTCGAGCCTCTGAAGCTGCCGCCGTTTTCCTATTAACTTCCTTCTAAAACAAACAAAGCGAAACAATAACAAAACAAACCCGCTGCCTTTGCTGTCCCACCCCCGGCCCCTGTTCGGATCCACCACAGCCGTTCCCTTTTGTTCGTCCTCTGCCTCCTGTTCCAGCCCTGAAGCTCCAGAATAAATCCTCTCGGCGTGTCCCTGTCTCCCTCCCCTTGTCACAGCTCCGCTGTGGAGCTCGTAACTGGGTCCCCTTCTGCCTCGAAATGGGAGAGCCTCTCCCCCCACCGAGGACTTGTATCTTCCTTGACCCATGGCTCCTTTGCCAGCTATGGCTCATTAGTTGGTTTAATTATTTTTCGAGGTTTCTAAGCATCCTGTTGTCTCGAGCTCTGGAGCAGATGTTTGCCGCCGCCTCGTCCCTACGCTGTGACCTTGTCACGCAGCTCCAAGCCCCATCTGAGCGTCGTGGCGTCGCCCTCGCCTCCGCTCTCCAGACCTCTGGCGGGCCGAGGCTGAGGAACGGCCCTGCCCGCGCCAGCTTTCGGGCACACACGGACCGGCCGAGGTAACTGGATCTCTGTGGGCATCGCCTGAACTATCACGGTGCGACAGCTGGATTTTTAGGGGCTGTTATTGGATCTGCCCTGTGATTGTAGGGAAGGTAGGTCGGGAACAGAACATGCACATAGTATGTTTTTTTTTTAAAATTTTTTCATTTAACCATCATTTTCTTTGCATCTTAGGGTGGCCATGCATTTTCCTGTTCTGTTCCAGGTACCCTGGGGCAGTCGGGTGGCAGTGTCGTTTTGCCTTCCTTTTGTCCAGAGATGCCTTTGGCATTCATCCATTCTGAAATTTGCTTCCTTTAGGGTTTCTGCATCCCCCACGCCCCTCTTCTGCGGAAAAGGGTCTTGTTCGCAGGGCTGCACTGAGGACCGGGTAATGTATACGGAAAAGGACGCTGCAGCTCGACCTGCCTGCTAGAGCCGTTCAGTCGCAGGCAGTTGAGCTGTATTAGATTTTGAAGATTCACATACGTTTCTCCGAAGCTATCTGACTCTGAGCAGTTGCAGGAGGTGTGCCTGCTGTGCCCCTTAAGAGCCTGAAGTTGCAGCTTTCGCTTCATTACAGTGTGAGCTTGAGATGCAGCTTAAGTGTTGCCCTAGTTTGACTCTGGCCCACGCACAAATCTCTAGCTCGAGATAAGTGCTTCTCTTAAATTCGAGCTAAGAGACCCGTAAGGCTGCAGCCTGAGCGCTGCCGATACCCAAGCTGATAACCCAGTGGGGCTGCAGTGAATTTCTGCGGCGGCAGTCCAGTTACTGCGAGGCACGAGCAGCCCCGCTGCGGCGTAACTGGAGAGGCGTGCGGAGGGCACGAGCCAAGTCTTTGGTGAAGATTTCTCGATAGTGACAGAAAACAGAGGTGAGGGTTTTCATGCGAGCCAGGAGACCATCCCTGCGCCATCCGGCTTTTGGGGGAGTGGTTGCAGATGGTGGTAAATCAGGGTGAGTGAACGTGTGAGAATGGTTGTACAGGTCACGGGGAGCTGCTGAGGAGGCTGTGTCTAGGTGGTACAACCAGAGAAGGCCCTCGGTGGTGGTTGTGCGGGGACTTCAGGTGCTTTGGCTTGTTTCAGAGCTGGCTGGGAGGCAGAGCCAGCCTGTGGGGAAGCGTTTTGGGCTGAGGGGCATCAGGCTGCCTTCTGTCCTCTTGGCTATTTGGGGAGAAGCATGTGGAGCCGCCGCCTTACATGCCAATAGAAGACTGCTGAGCCCATGTCTTGGGTCGTTTTGAGAAAAGAAGATATCCAGAATTTTGGGTTTTGATCGTTCCTGCTTTCTCAGGAATAAGTAGGTTTCCAAAACAAACAAACAAAATCTAGGCCTCGCTGCCTTCTGCTATTTTTGTCTTTGAGGCAGAAGGTGATGTGAAGACTGCTCCTTGCCGGTGTGCTGCCGTGGCCTCAGCATACCTCTTCTGCTCGCCGCAGCTTTCTGCTTCTCGAGTAAAACCACCAGAGCGGGGACACAACATCCACAGCAGTAACTAGCACCTCTGCCCGAGAAGAGCAGTCCCTGGGGTGACTCCCTGCATTAAGGCATGGCTTGCTGCTGTCACCATTCATTTAGCAAGTCTGACTTTCCTCTTTCAGGGTAAACTGCGTCGTTCTTGCCAAACCTCGGCTCTGCGTGCTATTTCTGGATCCTTTCTGTGCACTCAGCAAATGCACCGAACTCTTAACTGCAGCACTTCTGGTATTTTGCTCTCGAATCTCTCCTAAGCTGGCTGCAAGTTTGAAGAGGTTGGGGTTTTTGCGCTTTTTTAAATCGGAATGGAGAAAAAGCAGGATTCATCGGGAGCTTAGCCGTCGAGCAAGATTTTAAATAGGGGCTGTCAGAAATTAATGGACGGATGTAATTCCTCTCTCATGAAATTGTCTTTGCAGATTACGCTGAAGGTGTCATATTCTATATGCTGCCATGCTGGAACCGTTTCCAAACGATTTTCTGAGATTTACTCGGGACCTGCTGTTTCAGCAGCTGAAGGACCTGCCTGCGCGGTGCTCTCCGATTCCTCAGCTCCCCCCAGTATCTCACGGAGACCGTGCTGCCTGTTTTTTATTTCTCTTCTACTTCCACTCAATTAAGAGCTGAGCTTAAATAATATTTTTGACATGTTTTGTCTTTTGCTTGCGTGGTTACAGCGTGTGGGCAGCTGCTCTTCTATTCTGGTTGAACCAATTTGGGTACGGAATGCCTTTGCTCCTCCAGAAAAAGAACAAAGTACTGCCTGGGAAAACCTTTCCCCCAAATTCTGGCTTGGTGCGCGCGGTAGGGAAGCCGTGCTGATCTAAGCCAACACCAGTGCGATTTCTGGTGCGGACGCTCTTTGTTTTTGACACAAGCGCCTTCTTCTATTTTAGTTTGTCACGTGGGAGCAACTTGATAAGCCGGGAGGCGACCGGGGGAGGACCGCCCGTACCAAAACCCCTCTCCGTTAGGGCGATACGAGTGAGACACCGCCGCGTACTGAAGCGCTCAGCGATAACCGATCATGTGCTGCCTTCGCCCCAGGCACAGGCGGGGTGGGACGTGTTGGCTCCAGCCCGCCGCGAAAGGCGGAGGTCGAGCCGGCGTGCCACCGGCGAGCGTTTGCGAGGACCGGGAAAAGGGGCAGCGCCTGAGGAACCTCCAGCGTAGCCCAGACCTAGTTTGTGATTCATTCAATTAAAAATGCTCGGCGAGAGTATCTCCGATATTACCATCTGGTGACTTTTAATAATATTTATTCTTAGGAAGATAGTTCTTTAATTAAGGAATTAACCTTAATTTCTGTAGGCTTAGCATAGATCTGGAGGAACACTCAGGCTTAAGCTGGCTCCTTTTGTAGAAGAGCGAGGTCTTTCTCTTCTAGATCTCCCAGTTACTGTATAGGTAAACGTTGTCCCTTGAAGGATGATCGAACTGAACTGCTGCTGCCTGCTAAGGGAGAATCCAAGTGGGGGTATGGATTTTTTGGCAAATCCGCACTCCAAATGGGCAAAGCTGTTCTCTGTTTGAAGATCTGGAGCTAGCCAGTAGATTTAATACGCCTCTACAGCGATGAAAACCTCTTTGCTCTATTCTTTCTCTGTTTCCCCTTTTTTCCCCCACCCCAAGGAATATAGAAAGGCAGCGTAGCTGTCCTGTAATGTCTAAACTATCAGGAGAAAACTCCTTCCCTTCTTTGATGTTGAAATCCTGCATCTGGAAGCCTTTTGTTTCTCATGTAACAGGCAAAAAAGCATTTTGACGGACATCTAGCGTTACCAAGATCAGTGCACACACAAGTGGTCCCTAAAGAAAGCTGTGCTATGATCACCTTCTTTGCCAAATGGCTTAGCCCAAAAGTACACTTATTTTCTTCCTGAAGCAATGCCAAGCACTTAGAGTTCTCCTTGAAAGGAGGCCCGGGCCCAACACGCGGGTATTTTTTTTTTTTCTGGAAAATATGTGTATATTTTCTTTTTTCCCCTTTATACTGTGCCTCTGGTAATAACTAAGGTGATGGAGTCCGCCTGGTTTTAGAAGCTCCTTCAGGGCTTGTCGCGTGTCATGCTCAGATGTGCCGGTGTTTTCTCAAGATAGCATAATTAAAAACTGTTTTGTAATGTGCGTAAAGCAGCGGGTTGGGGTAGGAATGAAAGTCGAAGTTGCCTTATGTATGCTGCTGGTATATCCAGACTGCTGTCAGCTTTATTTTGCAATTTAATCACTAATTATATTTTTGTGAGTTATTGTTCTGTTGAAGCTGCCTTCCTTGGTAGCTGGCTCCGTTAGCTAGCGTGATGCATAAAATGTAAGTTTTGGGAGCACAGTCTTCTGGCAGAGGATTTTTCAAACTTCACCTGGGCATTCATCACTGCCTTACATTTTTCCTTTGTAGTAATTTCAGAGGCGGACTTTGGGCAATCTGAATTTTGCCTGAATAGACTCTGGGTCCCTGTTTGGCACCTGAGGTTGTGTGGGCAGGATCTGTACTTGGATGGGGTCTCACCAACTTAGGAAGATTCTGCCTACACGGATCTAACTTCAGGATCAAGAGACTTCACTCTCTGCAACTTCACCAAGAGCTTTGTCTGTCTTGACAACCATAACTGCGTAGATTGGGTATGCAGAAATCCTGGTTTCTGACTGAGAAAGATCCAAGCGTTTTCGTGAGTCCTGTTTTAGTTTGTAGGTTTCTGGAGTTTGCTCATGCTACTGTTCCACTGGCTGGCTGCGAGAAAGCTCTCCAGAACAAACAAGCCAGTTGTCCAGTAGGCAGAGGTCTCGCAATAAGCTGCTTTAGCAGACCCACACGGTATCCTGGCTCTGCCTCCATTTTCCATGTCCTTCCCCAAAGCAGAGTTTGTTTAGGCTTTGAAAAGAAGTGGTACTTAAGAAATAATTTTCAATTCTGACCTATCCTTTCGTGCTGTGTATTTGTAATTGTGTTTTAGAACTGTGCTAGTTTTCCAGTCTAGACAAACCATTAATATTTAATAGCTAAGCGTAGCTGATGAAGGGAAGAGCAGAGGGCAGTAACAGGATGCAGCTATCTTATGACCACAGTTCAGGGTGTGCACCTTGCCTAGCTGTTAAGCTCCTTTAGATCAGTTTCAGGACCACAAAGCTTTGTTTGGGAGTGTTTAGAGTAGCAGAGGCAAACAAACTCCATCACGTGTAAGTAAATGTCTCTTACTGTCCATCAAACCTTGGCTTGAATCTGTCCAGTAGTTTCTTGGCCTCGTAAGACACCCGAGTCTCCTCAGCTGTCTGACCTGCGTGCAGATGCCATGGCACGAGGAAAGATGCTGCACCGGCTGTAGGAGCAGAATTTGTGCTCTCCCCACCTCGCCTCCCGTGTAATGGTAGAAATGAGGACGTCTGAGCAATTCAGAAGATGATTTTACAGAGGTAGCCAGCAGCAAGTTGCTTCCAGCTGGGGAGAGGACGGCTGCTGAACGTGTCCACAACGGCCCGCGGAGCTCGGTGGTGGCACAACGCCTTCAGGAAGGTTGGTTGCTTGCACTGACTGCACAGATGCCTGCAAATGGTTTGATATTAGGCGTCGACAGTTCAGCAGTCAGTGCTGGCAACGTTGGTCTGGGTTCTGGTTTCTTCCTGTAAATGCTTTTCCCATCTTTTTTCTTTTAAGTGCCCGCAGTTTGAGGTTATAGGGAAAGTGGGTTTTTATTAGTTTTAAAAACTAGGCACAGATATTAAAGTTGGTATTGTGAGGGAAGCCGAAAGTTGAACATAACACTTTCTCAGGCGTGTTGCCTTGTGAATGGAGAATGTGTAGCAGAAGATGATTGAAAAGGGAAATCTCCAGTGCTTTGAGGGGAAAGGAAATGAACAGGAACTACTTCAGAGCTTCCATTTTATTAAATAAGGTCTTTGGTATTTTTCTCTTTTACATTCTCTTGAAATCTTGAATTGTGTCCATGAAAGCTGGAGGAGGTAGTGACTGAGGTCCCATTGTCTGCCTGAGATCTTTCCTTGGCAGAAGCAGCGTGTGTGATGGGGCTGTCTTCTCTGCTACCAGTAACTTGATATTCGCCTCTTTCTTTAGCTTTGGGCTTCTTAGCTCTTCTGACAGAGGGATCTTAATTTCCTTGGATTCAAAGTGTATTTTTGGTAATTTCATTTGTGCTAATGTGGTTTAGGAACATTAATCCTAATGAATGTGAGGAATCAGTAGCACTAACTAATCAGACCAGGTTCAGGGAAGCAGTGGTTCCTATGGCTTTACCAGCGCATTCAAATTCCTGCCTGTGATGCCCTCATTACGCTAATCCAGCACACTCCTCTTTGCTTCTGCTGCCACCCCTCATCCCCCAGACCTGCTGGTTGCGTTCCCGCTTACTGCATCTCCATCCTGATCTCCAGCATTAGCATGCTTAACGTGTTTCACTGGCAAAAAAAAAAACAGCCCACAGTGGCTTGGTGCTGAGCTGCTCACTCTCCCGAATAGCTGATCCGTCATCAGCTCTTTGTTCTAGTTATTGGTTATATTAAAAACTGGAAGAAAAAAATTGCGCAGCTTTTTGAAAAAAAGTTATACCTCTTCACACCAGACAAATAAAAAGATACAGGCTGGAAAATGTAGCCCTGCATAGGAGTGATGGCTTTCCAAAATAATTCTCACCTGGAGTGAGCAAAAGGCACCTTTGCGCTCAAGATGCGGGACTTGCTTTGGTGCAAAACGAGAATCTCTTGCAGCTTCAAAGATGTAATCTTGGTACCGTGTGCTGTTTGTCTAACACCGGTACGAGCTGGCTGAGCTGCTTGATCTATTTAGCTGCTATGGAAATCAGTACATACCCAGCCAGAAAATGCATCCTTGCTTGCTGGCGTGTTTCCTACATTTACATCAGTCTTTAAAAAGCAGAGACATATTGTAAGCTGCTCATCAGATCCCTGATGACCCAGTTTAGCAGATGTAGTGATTGGCTAATTGTTAAAGATGCCATTTTTGGTGGGTGAGAGGAAGAGCATCAGCCAGGCTTCTAGAGATGAAGAGTTAGAATCAGCGGAGGTAAGAGCTCTTTAGTGGGAGTAACTAGATAAGGCTTGGATTAATTTGTCTAGAGAACAGAGAATTATGCTAAAGATTTTATAAATTCAGTTTATAAAATGAAACTGTTGGTGTAATTTCCTTAGTAAAGATCAGTGTGGTATAACAACTGTGCAGCACGGAGATATCTCAGGCTCCATGCTATATGGCTGTAGCCCCACAGTACTACGTTTTCTATCAATTTAAAAGAAAAAAAAATGCCCTTGGAAAATGTCTGCAGCTACCATGGATGCACTTCAAGCGTGGGGAGACTGTAGCTAGCTTCTGCTCATATAGCTGTACTTGTAATTGTGACTTAGCACGCTTCCTCTAAGCAGCCCGAAGAAAGCAGGCAAAGCAAAGCCCAGGGCTGTGGTCTTGCGTTTTCCAAAAGTGCTCCTCAGTCTGCAGACATCAAAGAGAGCTGTGCATGTGAAGTAAAATTCTGGGTTTGGAGAACGTTGGGAAAAAAACTTGTGTAATCGCCGTGCCTTGCTCTGTGCACAGAAAGAGGAAAATTAGGTAAATGCTGTGAGAGTGGCATGTAAAACAGTGTCTCCAGGCAAAGTGATGGGTTGGTAGGAGATGGAAAATAATAAAATTCAATGTTATAGGAAGAATAATAAAATCCAGCAGTAACTAGATGGGTGATACCGTTAGTTGAGGGAGCTGTGTGCTGTGTGATCGGTAAATATGCAAACATACTGCTTGCTTTTTTTTTTTTTTCTTGGGCTCCTGGCATTAGAAATAGCAAGTAGAGGAACCAGAGCTAGTGGTGCAGAACATGAAACTGGGTATTATAGGGCTAATATCAATCTGCAAGAATAGTAATCTTGACTTTAACATGTATTCAAGATTATGTGTGGTTCAGATAGGGTAGATGTGAAAGGAGATAGGCTGTATTGTATGCAGTAGACTGTAAAGAAGAAAAAAAGAGCAATACCGATAACACAGGATCTATTTCTGGTCAAATTTGCTGTGGGGAGGAATGGTAAAAGAGGTCCCAGAGGGAGCTCCGTGAGTCTGCTGTAATCTCTCAGAGGATTGGATTCAGATACAAACTTGAGTCTCCAAAATGATATTATTCCCAGCACCATTATAGAGATAAATATTAGTATGAGAAACTTTAATTTCTCAGATACAGCTGGGAGACCAAATGCTGCTAATAATAATAGGGCCAAAAGACTTCTTCACTGTAGCATCATGTATTGTTGAGACAGTGCACGTATCGCAGCCGATATGACTAGTGCAGGAAAACAAGCTGCTCAGAAGCCTCCATGTCCTCAGCTTTGTGCTGGGTGATGATGGTGATACAACCTTTGATACAAGAAGCAATGTATTTAGTGAAGGCAGTGAACTGGATTGAAAGCTCGGACGCTGGGGTGTGTGTGGTGGGTTTTTTCTTTCCTTTCCCTTTTTTTTTTTTTTTTTGTCAGAGATGCTTTGGGTGCAGATTTCTGATGATGCAAATGAAAGGGAAAAAGCTTGTAAGCAAAAACATCCTCCGAAGTAGAGGCATAATCACCTTATAAAGGGTGCTAGGTGCAAAAAGAGGATTTACAAGGGACAGAATAAGGAATGAGCAGAGACTGCTGTGCCTTTACGGTCAGGAAATGTGGGGACAAATGGGGACCTGCCAAAAAACAGGCTGAGTTAAACCTTGCAAATGTTACTAAGAAAATGGGCAACAGTTTCTCAGAATACAATTGCAGAGAAGGAAGGATGTGGGGCCACACAGTGTTGGGGATAGGATAGTTAACGAGGATGCTCCCGTTGTGGTGGCAGAATTGAACAAATCCTTGTTGTTGTTGTTGTAAGTAGAGTTGATAATGGGGGTAAAGGCAGGATGGTAACGGGCATGAAATTACTGTGGAAGCAACCAAGTTAGACGTTTCAAATACCACAGTGTGTGCAGGCTGGGCTGGGAAGCGGGTTGCCTGGGGAATGATGTTTCTGTTTCTGAAAGCAAAAGAACTGCCTCATGAAACTGCAGATCTAATGCAAGTTCTGATAAATCTATCAGATCAGGAGTGGTATGGTTTGCTTGGAGAACAGGAAGCATCATAGCTCTCTCGATGATGGGGCGTGACCTAAGTACAGACCTGTTGGGCCAGCCTCAGTTGGGTGCAAAATCTGAGATGAAAACAGCAATTAAAGGCTTGGACACAAACGAAAAATGGGATAAAACGCAACGCAAATTCATCAGAATAGCATTGTGTCAGGTCAGCCTATCTGTCTTTAACGATTTTCTTTTTTTCTTAACTTGCCAACGTGCATTTTTCTTAACAGGTTGACATGCCTTACTGTAGCACAGGTCCTACAGCATCTGATGTGACGCTGCAGAGGAAAGTGCAAATGAGGCTGGAGAAGATGCAGTTTAGTGCTGGAACTGTGAAACGGATTGGGAGCAACCGTCTTGTTCTGGCTGCTATATATATATTTAAATTTTATTTTTTTTTTATTTAGAAAAGACGAACACAGGCTAGATCAGGTGGAAGAAAGGTCTTCTGGAGACTGGGAACTAGGAAGCCTGTCGTGAGAAAAGACTGGAACAGCTGCTTGTTTAAAGGGGTAGAGGGGGCATACATCAGGGAGGTTAATTGTTAGGGAAAGAGAAAAAACGTTTAAGCCAGAGGACAGCACTGGCACAAGAGCAAAGAACAAGCAGAAATTGCTCAGGAATAAGGTGAAGCTGGAGACGTGCAGAGCTCCTAGTTGCTGGCGGGCGCTGTTCTAGAGCAGGCTCTGGGCCAGGGGAGCGTAGCTGCAGAACCTGGTTCTGAGGTGTAGCTAGGTAAAATTTCTGAAAAGGTCAGATTGCGTTGTACGATAGCAGTTGAAGAGACTCTCCGACACAAAGAATCAGATTGAGACTTAATATTGCTGTAATTTTAAAATTATTTGTATGTGTGAGCATTTGCAGGATCAAGGCTATGGTTTTATAACAGTTACCCAACTTGTGTTACTGGAAATGCATGTGCAGAGCAGGTTATATGGTAATGTAATCGGGCATTTATCTCCAAATAAAATTATGGAGCGCAGCCTTCTTATATTTGACTAATATTCGTTGCAAGTCAACATGCAGTAGTAGACCAGGCACTATCGCCCCTATAACAGTGAATTTTCACTGTAGACAGTTCAGTCGTTGATTTACTGGTCAATGAAGTACGTTGAGTCCTGCTGTGTCCATCTTGGCACACGCGAGTTTACAAGTAGTTTGTGTAATTAAACTCCCTGCGGGGCACGGGAGGTGTGATGCTTCCTTACCGAAGTGTCACCCGGGTATCCCAACGCTGGTTAAGGCAAAGTACTTAAATCTGCATCAAAAACTTTACAACATCATGGTTCTATCCGGATCTATCCGCTGTAGCTAAAGCAACGGAGAGGTTGGGTGATCCTCCCTGCTCCCCCTCCTTGTTTTGTTTTGCCCGTTTGACAGTTATTTATAGATAGTAAGATATCTGCACGAGGATTTGGAAATGCTTTATTCCCTGGAGGCCTGGTTGAAAATAACAAAAAAATTGGATTGTGAAATAAATGTGAGGTTTTTAACTTAGTTAGGGATTTGGTTTTAAAACCTGGGGCAGTAATATGAAGTAGCAAAAACAAGCAGTGGAAAAGACTTCAGGTTTTTATAAATTAATGCCTTTTCATAAACAGATGTTATTGGAGATACTAAATTGCCCGAGTGCATAATAACGAGCTATGCAAAAGCATGAAGGGCAGACACCTATTGAACGTGTAGTTGCAGAAAGGGGAAAAATAAATAAATAAGCATTGTTGTCTGTTCGGAGGAAACCAGATACAATCAGCGCCCTACGGCGGGGCTTGCAGGGAGAGTGAGGAGGGGAAGCCACGCAATCTTCTGGAGGTGGGGAAGAGGCATGGCTTGAGCTCCAGAAAGCCGGGCTGAGTCTGGGGTGAAGTCAACTGGACAAAGGCAGAAGAAGATGGAAGTTTATTTTGGGAATCATCCTTTTTTTCCGTGGCAAAGAGGTTTAGAGGCATAGCTGCTTTCCCATTTATGGGCAATTAGCTTCTCTGTTGTCTGCGCCAATCTTCACGCAGAAACAATGGCTATAGAAACGTTTTTTGCTGTTCTTGTTTAAGAAGTAGAAAATGGCATGCTTTATACTCCCCAAATTGGCCAGGCTCCTTTTGTCAGGCAGGAGTGGCCCTAGGAAAGATGATGAGAGTGGGTGGCAGCTGCCGTCGCTGCTCACCCAGCTCGTAGCTGTCCTTTTCCGAGGCAGCTCAGCAAGAAGGGGCGGTCGGAGCAGAGGAGAAGCCAAGAGCTGACCTGCCATGTGGATAGGTCAGAGGCTGTGGGTTCCCCTTCCCTGAACTGTGGAGTGCCATGTAAAGGGTGCGAGAGAAATGATCCACGCATTTAACCTTTGGGGGAGAATGAAAAAGTAAACTTAATTCTTTTTTGAAGGGACCTAATCTGCGTGCCAAATGCAAAGCTGATGGTTTTCAGTTTTTTATTTTGGTGTCTGAAGGAAAATGGAGGTGCCACAAGAAAACATAAGGGGGCAAAGAATAGGAAAAGGGAAAACAGCTTTCTCGTGCTGATGCTGGTAACCTGCGAAGGTCCATCGTACAGAAATGGCTCCAGCCGCCCACCCCGGAGCGGGTTAGCAGTGCCCAGCCACACTACGCAGAAACTAAAGATCAGAAATGTTCAAAGAAGAAGAAACAAAGCAGTGCCCCCCCCCCCCCAAGATGCATTTGAAGCAGTAGGGGGGATTTGGGTAGCATGCCTTGGTTTTGATCAGCGTAGCGGTCTCACTTTTGAAGCCCCAGAGGGAGGGCTGTCACAGGCCTCTCCCTCTGGAGGACGGCATTTCATGTGCCTGGGGGTCAGCCAGAACTATTTGCAGTTTGGGGCCATTCGCCATTTGAGAGGCCAGGCCTAGGCCAGCGGGGACCCGACGGGGTTTGGCCCAGCAGCGGCTGCGAGCTCACGCGCCTTGCCGTGGGCGGTCGCCCCCCGGCCGTGTTTTGTCTTCTAAGAATCACCCGTGGGCTCTCGGGTTTCGGGAACACGTCCGGCACGCGGGGCCGGGCCGGGTGAACCTGCCGCCCTTTGTCAGAGCAGCCCGGCATCTGTCCCCGTCGGTTATTCCTCCCTGGGAACGCGCCTGGGCCAAAGGAGAAGGTGCCGGGGAGGGGGCCGCTTCCCAAAAGGGGAAGAACAACTGGCTCTGCCCCCCTCACCCCACTGCCCCCCGGCCTTGGGGGCAGCGTTAATCCCCCCCGGGTGGCGTGGGACAGCTGAGAGCAGGCGACCTGCTGGCCTGGGGGTCCCCAGGCCCGGCTCCCCCTGGCAGCTGCCCCGGCCCGCTGCGGAGGGAGGGCGAGGCGTCAGCCGATACGGCCGCATACCCCGTCCCGAAAGAGATCCCTTCGGCTCGAGGCATCGACATGGCTGCTCGCCTCGGCCCCCCGCCCCCCCCCTCCACAGCACCAAAGGGTTTTTGCGACGCTAATCCCAGCACCTGTCCCTGCCTAGGACGGCAAGAAGGGTATGGGGGTGGGGGAGGAGCGGTCCCATATGTTTTTCGCTGTCCTGGATTGGGAGCGTTCCCTCTGACGCACCTAGAGCCCAGAACATATGCTCCCTTCAGATCCGAAATGCTGTTTGCTTCCTCCCATCCCCGGCGGCTGCGGCGAGGATCCTGCCGTCCCCGCTCCCTGGCAGCCGCGCCGCTCGCCGCTCGGGCGTTGCAGGACGCGCGGCACTCGAGGCTTCCAGGGCCGCTCTCCGGACGGGATTTCTAATTTTAGGAGCCTCTGCTGCGTATGGTCGAGCGCTGCCTCGCCGGATCCCAGAAGAGAGGGGCTGAGCCGAGCCGAGCCAGGCAGCTCCTTTTTATTTTCAGCTGAGCCAGTGTCAACCTGAGTGGCCCCAGAGGCCTGAGCCAAGCACTGCGCAGGGCTGCCAGAGTCCTTCCCACCAGGCTGAAAGACGGAGGCTCGGGTCTGAAGCCTCCAGTCCTGCGTCCTCTTGGCCTCTACCTGGAGGATCTTTGGCTATGTATGGTGTGTATTGTATGGATTATCAATACCCAGTCGTCCAGGTAAGCGAGAGGAGAGCGGCAACTCGACAGAGGCGTGCTGGTTGCTCCGTGCGCTCCTCAGGCGGGCTGGAGCCTGTGTGCTGGTCCTGTAGGACACTGCTGCCACTACGCTCGGCGCGTGCCAGGCCTCGGCTCCCCAGAGGCTCTGCCGAGGGCTTTGAGCCTCCCTGCATGCGAGTGGTCCTGTCTGACGCTTTAGCTCCCCGGACTGCCTTGTTTGAGACCCGTGTGCATTTGCATTTCTGGCTTTTTATTTTTTAATTTATTTTTTTTTTAGGGGGGTTGAGTTGACAGCAATGCCGCGCTCTGCAAACTGCTGTGTTGTCGAGTGCCTTGCTGCTTTGCTCGGGGCATGTGACTTGTAAGTGTGACTGCGGCTTGTCCCTCAGGGATGGCGAGCCACCGGGAGCGGCTCCTCGCCCGTTTTCCTCCTCCCTCCTCTGAAACCAGCGACAACGCCTCTAAAAGTCTCCCTCGTCACCTTTTTGCTCTTGGAGATCCAGTAGGGCGACGGGAAAGGGTGGGTTTCAGAGGGCTTTGCTCAAGGCAGGGCGTGTTGCAGCCCTTGCTGGGGAGGGGGCTATATTTGGAGCACACGTGAGCTTTCCTGGCCTGTCGTGTGGCCTTGGAGAAGCCAGGGGCTCTGGGTCAGGCTCAAATACTTTCGGAGCCAAGTGAAAGATGATGTTCTCTGCGCAATCCTTGACTATTCAGTGTCAGCATTCCTTGTCCTCACAGGCACCAAATTCATCCAGAAAACGTGAAAGGCAGACTAACAGTTGAGGATTATCTACCCTGAGATGCTTCAGATAGCCACTAAAGAGTATTTTGTTAGGTTACCTTGTACCGGGTTTTTTATTACGTACATGAATAGACTCCACCACCAGAAGTGTGTCTTTTGGTTGTTAAGATTTGTTCCTGATAAATTGGTTCTTTGCACTTGAACCTTTTTTTTTTTTTTTTCCCTCCCTCTGGCCTTGATCCAGCTGGCAGGTTTGCTCCATCTCAACTTGAGCCAGCACAGAAATGCAGGTAATGGGATGTTAAAATCGAAGGCTGGCCTTTCTTTTGCCCTAGCAGCACAGGGGAATTATAGGCATGGCGAAAGAAAAAGCTAAAGTCCTGAAACTTGCTTAAAGCAGAGTGTTTGTGGCTTTCTCTTCTCTCTTCATTTCTACCAGCCTTATGAGCGTTGAACTAACCGAAGCATTTGGAAGTGTAGACCACTTAGTCCAACTACAGGTTAGTTTTTCAGTTGTGCTCTCACCGGTGTGATTTCAGCGGCCTTGCCCCATCACCTGCTGCTTGAAGAGCCTTCTCCAGCTTGTTTTCCAGTAGGATACGAATGGCAGGAACTAACAAACGCCATCGTGTGTGTCTGGGTGAGCACAGGAGAGAATGTAGCGGAGGTGCCGAAGTGCTCAGGTGTGAGCAACAAGCCTTACCTGGCTTGGTAAGGGTGATGAGCTCTGCGGAGGCAGGCGAGGTTAATTTGCCCCGGGTTATTTCCTAGTGCTGCTTCCACAGCACGGGAAGGAAGTTTCACTGCACATGTGCCTGTGATGCACAAAAAATCATGGCAACTCCTAAGTCCTGGCATCTAGATCTGTTCTGAATATGTCGCTATTTGAACAAACGCAGTAAGTAGGAAGCGATGATCTCATGGCTCTGAGCTGTGTGTTCTTCAGGCTTCCCGTGCTCGGCTCTGCTTGTGCGTCCCTGTCGCGTTCAGCAGTCTGCTCTGCAGTTTGAGGCTTTGGCTCTCCTGGGTGGAGGGTGGCAAGCCATGATGGTAAATTGTGCGGCGGTTCCGTGACTGGCACACAGGTGACACTAGGTGGAGGCCCACCAAGCTTATTTCACTTGACCGTCGGACAATTCCCCCAGTCCTCAGGGGGAAAGGTGAGTCGTGCAGATCAGCTGGTTAATTTTATCGGTCTCGTACATCATCAGGTGTTGCTTTGTTGGCTCCAGTGGAGCCCAAGACGAGGTGTGCTATCAAGTCTGATCTTGTTCTCCATGGTATTCTTGAAGCTTTTGAATCTCTATATCGGGTGTTCTTCATGTCAGATGTGTTCAGGGCGATCAGAGCTCCTGCAGACCCGTGTTTCTTGTTGCCTGAGCGCATCTGTTAGAAACTGGGGGGTTTCTTTGGCTAAGCAGGAGCAAAGGTGGGTGAATTCCAAGCAAGAGGGAGGAGATACTTCCACCCTACAATGCAGATGAAAGAGGGAGACCAGCAGGAGATCATACCGATGGGAATTCCCACTCTTCTGGCACACAAGCAAAGCAGTTGTAGCAGCAGGGTGGTGCAGATGGGTAGGTACTTACACCTTCCTCTCTCTCCTTAGAGGGCTCCTTGGTGGCCAGTATTTCTAGAGGTTCCTGAGGTGAAGGCCAGAGCGGGTTAGAAAATAACACTGGGTGAGCAGTGGTGGGATGAATGTGGCTGGCCATTTCTGTACCCTAAAGGTCTGCGCTATGTCCTTTGATCAGGGACAAGAAATTGCCACCTTATGCCGTACAGCCTGGGCGAATGCAACAGTTAATCTCCATTAACTTAAGCTGAATTACGCTGAGTGATTTGCAGAGGTCTGGTGAATGAGATGCACGTAGCTACAGCCTGGTGCTTTGCCGTGGCAAAGGTATAAGGAGGTCACCGTGTTTTCTGCCGCTTTGAAATGGAACTCACACTTGACCCAGAATTGTGCTCCAGAATCGCAGGTTTGTAATAGGGGAAACAATTCCAATTCTTTCCCTGGTTGTGCAATACCACCGGCAGACCTGTGTAGTGTCATAAGAAGCAAGTTAGTGGAGAGGATGCAGTAACTTGGGAAAACGTGGGCTCTGCTCCGTTGGGACATCATGGCTTGCTGGCATCTTGGGCTTTTCATACTGGAGGAGCAAAGAGGGCTGTGATGTGTGCTCCTGCTGCCCTCCGGCTGAATTGGTAGAGACCGGAGGGCGGGAGGCAGAGCTCAGTTTGCAGTGAAACTGGGGAGCAGTGGGGGCCAGCACAGGCTGCCTGGTATAGTATCGTATCTTTTTAGTGTAAATTATAGCCGGGGATATGGGTGCAAAGGAGAGTGCATGTGGACGAGAGCTGTTGCTGCGGTGTAACTTGGCTCTTCCGCCACAGAAGCCTGGTGGGTCTCCGGAGCCCCAGGCGCCAAGAAGAGGTGTCGGAGGGGCAGCTGGCCTTCGCTGGTTTCATCCTCGTGTCAGGGCCCCGCAGCATCACCACAGCCCTCAGCGGGCTTCGTGGGCGCGACGCCGGGAAAACGTGCACCCCTCGTCCCCCCTCCGCCAAGCGGCTCAGCGGCCGGCCATTTTACGAGCTCCCCGGCGGACCCGGCGCCGCTCAGGTGCTGCCCCCCCCCCCCCCCTATTTATTTTTTGGGGAAAAATCCCATCAAGCAGGGGAGGCTCCCGGCTCTCCGCGCTCCCCGTTATGAAAGAGCCGCAGCTCCTGGCGCTCCGAGTGCTTCCGGTTCAGCGAATGGAGCCGTGCAGCCCGCTCCCCTTTGTGGCAGGAGGAGGCCGGCCCGCAGCTCCCCGCCGCGCCGCTCCCTCACGGGGCTCCGGCGCGGGGCAGCCCCGGCCCCGGGCGGCCGCGGAATGGTGGGTGCGGGGGGGGGGGGGGGGAAGGGGGGGCACCGCTTTTTTTTTTGGGAGGTTGAAGGGGAGCCGGGGGGGTGGTGGTCTCGGCCGAGCCGGGCGGGGCGGGCCGGGGGAGGCGGTCCCGGCTCGCATTAATTACCGCGGCCGGGCGGGGCGGCGCTTCCCGCAGCCATCTGGCCGAGCCGGGGGGGGCGGCGGCGGCGGGAGGAAGGGGGAAGAAAGGGAGGAACACGGGAGAAGAAAGGGAGGAAAAAAATATATATATAAATAAATAAATAAAAAAAATTAAGGGCTCGGGGGGCACCGCGCCGGCGAGGCAGCGCAGCGCAGGCACCCGCCTCCTCGGAGCCGCGGGGGTTTTTCTTTTTTTTTTTTTTTAAACAAAAAAAATCTTCGCTATTTTATTTTATTTTTTTTATTTTTTTTTTCACCCCCCCCCTCCCCGCGGCCGGGCTTTCCCCCATTTTGGTTTATGGAGAAAAAGAAAATGGTAACTCAGGTAAGGCTGCTTTGTCTGGGCGGGGGAGCTCCGGGGGCTGGGGGCGGGGGGGGGGGGGAACCGAGCCGAGCCGAGCCGGGGCCGCCCCGCAGCCTCCCCCCGGCTCGGCGCCGCTCACCTGGGCCGGGAGGAGCCGGGGAGGGAAGGGGTCGGGGCTCGGGGCGGCCTCGCAGTGCCCTCTAGGGAGAGGAGGGCAGCGGGCGGCCCCTTCCCGTGCCGGGCTGCCCG
Organism: Anser cygnoides; assembly: GCF_040182565.1. Classification (NCBI taxonomy): domain Eukaryota; kingdom Metazoa; phylum Chordata; class Aves; order Anseriformes; family Anatidae; genus Anser; species Anser cygnoides. The sequence goes on from NC_089873.1 coordinate 56,678,558, forward strand.
GCCCCGGCCCCGCACAAAGGTAAGCGGCCGCCCGGCGGGGCCGGCAGACCCGGGGGGGGTGGTTAGCCCGGTGGAGGTCGGGCAGCGGTAGCTTTATTAAGGTCTCTGCACGGTTTTGGGGTTTTTCTGTTGTTTTTTTTTTTTTTTCCTTCGGTGGGGTTTTTCCTGGGTTTGGCATCTGCAAGGGAGGAGGAGGGAGAGCGGCATCGCCGGGCTGGAAGCCTCGGGAGCGGGGCATTATATAACGCCCTGCAGCGCCTTGCGGAGCTGGGAGCCTTCGGGGGGTATTCCCAAGGCGGGTGGAGGGAAGGGCGCTCGGAAGGAACTTTTCTTCAAATCTGGGTTTTACAAGCTCTTCCCCCACCTCCCCCCCCCCCCCCCCTTTCCCCTTCTGCGGAGCTTTGCATCATTTTTCAAATGGGTGCACACACGCGAGCCTTGGCTTCCCTTATCCCTCGCCGAGCCCCCGTTCGCCTGCCCGCGCTGAGGTGCTGCATGTCCCGCTGCCAGGGGCCGTGCTGCCACTACCGCCTGGCTCCCCACGGATCTGCTGCGAGAAGTGACACCCGCTTTGACCCGTGCCGTCTCTCATCCCGCATTGATTGTCAGTGGCTGAAAAATAGGTCTCTGTCCACTGCGAGGTATCTTCCCCTGCTCCCAAGCCCCACCTTCTGCTCCTGCTATTTAGTCCCTTCCATTACCGATTCCTTTTCACCCGGACCGAGGCTTTCTGTTTTGAGACAGAAGAGCTCTGCAGAAACCTCCCGAGGCGCTCAATACCTATATTTAGTTCCGTGAGTGATGCTGAAAAGCCGTGGCTTTGCAGGCGGGGTCCATTTGTCTAGTGCTGCCTCGCTCGGGATGCGCCCGGTTAGATGGAGGTGTATGCCCCCGAGCTGCGGCTTGGCGCGTGCACGTTTCGGAGTTTCTCCACGCAGCTTTGTATGCTGGAAGCTCCCTGCCACGGCCGCTCTGCGCATAATCCCTGCCTGTGCGGTGCAGAAGGGAGCCCGAGCCCTCGGCGCACGGGGGCGCGTAGCTGGTGCGTGCCCAGCACCCAGCACCCCAAAGCCCGAGCTGCTCTGGGGCCGTGTAGAGCCGGGAAGGATGGGGTGCCCAGCTGCTGGGGCGCTGGGTGAAACGCAGGAGGGCACAAGCTCGCGTAAAGGTTGGGGATACCCTCGTAGGAGCACGCGTTATTAGTGTTGGTTGACCTTGAGTTATTACTGTCGTAAAAGCGCGTGCTGCCCAGGATAGGTTTTGGGGGTTTGCGCTGTGTATTTACGTGCCGATGTTGAAGAAGCTGCATATAGAGCAGTAGGGGAGGAGAGCTCAGGTTGCCCTCGGCCGGGGGTCTCGGGGTGAGTGGCTGATGCCCCCGCGGTGGGAGACGAGGAAGACGGTGACGGTGAGCACCGCCGCAGCGCTGCTTCTCGCAGGGGGAGCGTGTGGGTCTCTGGGGGGAGAGGCGCGTCCAGGACCGTGCCCCCGGCCGCGGCGCTCTGCAGTGCTGCTGGAGGCAGCGCCGTGGCCTTGCTCAGCGCCTGCAGACCTGCTTCTCGGGGGCTCCGTTTTGTTTAGGAAAAGTGGACGTTGCTGGTCTCTTCAGCTGGTAACTGCTGCTGAACGGATTCAGCATCGCTGAACCAAACAGAGCGGGATGCTGTCGGCAGGATCTTGCTCTGTTTGCTTCGAGCTCCGGGTGCCGTTGTCTGTCTTGGCTGGGTTCTGTGGCGTTTTAGGGAGTGAGCTCACCCGTTCTCTTTGGGAATCTGGGAGGTTAGCTGCCGTATGGACCTGAGGGCTGGTAAAACAAAATAGATGGGAGGAAGACTAGAAATAGCGATGGGGAGAGAGACGGGAGGTGCTGGAAGGGAGAAACGTGCTTTAAAATAGGAAACCAAAATTGCTAATGAGAGCAATAGCTCAGATTCATTAACAGAAAGTACCCTGCTCTGATCCCCCTTAATCCTAAATCAGGGAAAATGAGCGTTAAACGGGGCCCGGTACATCATGTGCTAATTGCAGATAAAAGAGAAAGTCTTGGGTGGATGGGAATTATACGGTAAAAGGCTTTTTTTTTTTCTCTGCGCGGTGCACGGGGAGGTTGCTGGCTTGCGTGGAGCACAAAGCCCTCCCTTTCTTGGACAGCCCAGTGCCTTGCTGGCGTTTTCCTCCGAATCTGTTTCCCATCAGGGCTGGGAGAGGGGGAAGGTGTCGAGCATCTCGGAGAGTGGGAAGGGAGCCGCTGCCTCCTTAAGGAGTCCCGCCAGCCCATGTGGCAGCCGGCAGCGGCAGCAGCAGCGCTGGAGCCTGTGTGTGTGCCTGTGTGTGGATGTACGTATGCCTTTGTAATGAATCACCCCGCCATTGTCTGCTCCCCTCCCTGCTGCCGCCGATGGAGCCTTTCACCTGGGCTGCTGCCTGCTCGCGGGCCTTCTTCCAAGACGGGGAGAGGAGGAGGAGGAGGAGGAGGAGGAAGGGCTGCTGGCGGTAATGAAAGCCAGACCAGGGAGAGCTGCTATTTTCAGGCTGCAGCACCCCGCTTTCCCTCTTTCTCTGCCTTCGCTCGCTGCCTTTTGATGTGGGTGTAGGCAGGAACATCTGAAGGTCCCCTTTTGTGCGGTCGTGGGCTCACCGGGCTCCATTTTGCGGCACCATCCGAGGCGCCTTGGCCGCCCTGCCTGCCAGCGTGCCCCCTCTCGGCCCCCCAGCACCCCCGGAGGCTGCAGCCAGCACCGTTTATCTTGGCACGTGTTTGCCTCGCTACGCTCTGCCCAGGGCTCGGGGAGGTGATGGCGTTTGTGGCTTTGAGACTAATTTATGTCCTTGTTAAAACGAACCAGCGAGCAGCCTCATTTTTTCCAGAGGTTTTCTTCCCTTCCCCTTCCCCCTTCCATAACCCTTTCCCTGCCGGAGCCAGCGTGCAGCTGGGAGACAACCGTGTGCAGCCCAAAGTTGCCGCTCGCTCAGGCAGTGGTTTAAAAAAAAAAAAAAAGAAAAAAAACAAATTACAAAAAAAAAAACTAAAGAAAATACGCAGAGCTCCTTAAATGGAGATCGTATTTAAATCAGAGCAGCAGCTGACTCATTAAAGGCCTCTCTGTCTCCGTTTCTTTCCTCTGCCTCAATCTCTTCCCTTATCTTTCTTCATACCCAGTGATAGTAATGGACCTTTGTCTGCCCCCCACCGTGGGACCAGGAGGGGGCTGTATATTTGGGGACCTGGGGGGACAGGAGAGGGGGAGCCCCGTCACAGCGGCCACCTTGTGCTAGCTAAAGATGTACAACGTATCCTGCTGTACGAGAGCGTCCTCCTTTGTTTGAACTGCCTGCAAGGGAGCCCGAGTGCCAGGACAGCCTCCTCCTCCCGTCCCGTAGGTCTGCTTTAGGATCTCTTCCCCTCCCCTGGGTGCTCCAGGATCTCCTCCACCTTCCCCCTACCATCCCCTCCCCAAAAAAAGAAGCTTTTTTTTTTTGTGCATTGAGGGATTCTCTCTGGAGCTACCGCTATTCCCCGTCCCCTTCCCTTGCTTAGAGGATTGCAGCTCCCTTTCCTTTTGGCCAGGCGTCCTTGCTGTTGGCTCTGTGGTTTGGTGTCACCCTGCAAACTTGCATGAGCTGTCTGAGGGGGATTGCTCTTTTCTCCATCCACGGCCTCGTGCTCTTTTTCCTTTCTTTGCCGCTCCGAAAGTGGTGCTCGTTTACGCGTTACTTGACTTTCTGCCTCTGTGTATCCCCTAGTTCTTGCTTCCCTTCTGCTGTTTGTCGTAGGACTTCGTTTTAGGGCTGCAGGCACCATGTCAGCAGCAGAGGTTTGTGTGAGAGGAGTCCTGGCCAGGCCCTTTTCCAGGAGAATCTCCCCCGGAGATTGAAGGATGGATCTGCAGCTCGCTTGCCCTGATGTAAGGACATGTTTGTTTGATGTGGGCCTATGGATTGTGTCTGTAACTGTTATGATACCCAGGGATTTAACCGCTGGTTGAGAAGGGCTTATTCTTAAGGGCTTAAAAATCAATGGGGCCTGTCAGAGCCCAGTGAGTGTGTTTTTTTTTTTTTTCCTCTTAAATGTGCTTTTTTTTTCTCTTTACCACCTCTCCTGAGCACTTTCAGATGCCTTGGAGTAGAAGCAAACTTGCAGGGCGGCCTTGGGATGGCAGAAGCTGCGTTTGCCGTTGCCTAGGCAGGATGGCAATGTAAGAGGGAACCTGATACAGCAGTGCCATTTCCTTAAGTCCCTGTCCTAGAAATAACCTCGCTGCTCCCCGGTGCCTTTCTTCTGCAGGTGACTAGGTAACGAATCCCAGGTACCTGGGAACCGAGAAATGAGGATGCCAGAGTTCACGCTGTCATACTCAGATGAAAAAGCTATGTAAATGTAAAAATACTGTTCCGTTGCTATTTTAAGAGCTATTAATTTGTGAAGTATCCAGATTAGTGCAAAGGGTTGTAGTGAGCTACCAAAAATACTGTCAGCTGGAGGCTGAGAAGGATGGGGAGCCCTTAATACCAGTAATGTCTTTCCCTGCAAGTTACTCAGTTATGATGGCTCCGTTGCATTTAATTAGTATTGACCAGCCTTTTACTATAAAATGAACGCCAGTGCAAAGGGGAGCGGGGGTGAGAGGGGATTTAATTATTTCTTTTAAGACCCGGGTCAGGTCTTATTGACCTTCTTGCTGTGTTCAGGTAAAATGCTTGACCCGTTTGCCTCCTAGCTGCAAAATCCCAGGATTCACTAAAGGGTATCCCTCCAAGGAGTCAGAGGAAGTGGTCAATTTGCCTCGGTATGGTTTCAAATGTGATTTGAAAGGATGTAGTCAGGTACTCTCCCTGTTTGACGTGTTCCCTGGAATCTGAGTAGAGAAATGTTAGTTTTCCTACCAAATTCTGGTTTGCTCCGGCAGAGCCATGTGTGATCCTGTGCTGTGCAGGATGGTTTTTGTGGGGCTGCTCGAGGTGGTTGTGCTGTGACCAGCGGAGGCTGGAGATGGGTAGGCTGCTGTTGTAGGGTTCGCAGAAGCTAGAGCAATTCTCAATTGAAAGCTTTTTCAAAAATAACAGTAAAAAAAACAGTAAAAAAAAAAAAGCGTGCTTTGCATATGGAAAAGAAAACAGGACAAATGCTGGGCCTGTTCAACGGTGTGATTTGTTTGAAATATCAGACTGATTTATTTATATGGCTTTGCAATACTGCCCATCGATACAATTCAGCAACGTTATTCATGAACTGAACCGAGAGTATCAAGATGCTAATGCACTTCAGTTCTGGGGCACTTCCACGTTTTAAGTTGGGAAGGAAACCTCGTCTTGTTCTCTGTATTTCTATGATAGCCTTTAATCACACGATTGCCTGCTTTTTTTTTTTTTTCCACAAAAAAAGGAAGGGAAAACCAGACAGCCCTCCTCCCATCCCCATCGACTCCGGTCCATGTGGCACCACGATGACCTCTGCAAGTATCGGTAGCAGGGCTGGCCGTCCCCGCTGCATCCCACAGACCTCTGCCACTCGCGCTGAATGTGTAATTAGCTGTCGTTTTCTGTGCAGACCAGCTCGATCTGTGTTTGCCAGTTGGTTTTATATATTTGCTGACAGCAGACGAGTGGTGACTTTTTGCAACGTTAGGTTCAGTTTTAGGTTTTGGGAGTGTATGCTAATGGGCACGTTTTCCCTTCTCTTCCGTCCCCGCCTGACCTCTCCCATCCGCCCAGCGTGGGTGGCGGAGGTGAGACAGATCTCCTCCTCCTCCTCGTGATGTCCAGTCAGTAGTTCGTCCCATCCAAGTCCTTGTCTGTGTTGTCCCTGTCTCCTTTCCTTTGCATTAGCACGACATCCGAGTTTGGCATGCTACTTCTTTGCCTTGATAGCTTCAGTTCTTTCTCACCTGACTGTAAGGTCTGCTTATTCTTCCTCTGCTCTCCTCTTCCTCTTCTCTGCAGTCTCCTTGTCGTATGTTTTAACTTTCCCACCTGCCTTTTTCTGCCCCTATTGCAGTCAAACTTGTCTGATCTATCCCTTTCTCCCCCAGTAACCTTGTCCTCTTGGCTTTCAGGCTGCTTGTCCCAATTTACTTTACCCCTACTACACCTACAGGTTGGTTTCTTGGTTATTTTACTTTTACTTTTTGCCTTTGCGATGGGTAACTGCTGTGCCCTGTTACTGTATCCCTACAAAGGGGATAGCTGAAAGTACAGGACATGTGTCGTCCTCCTGCTGTTATCTCCAGACGTGGATCTGGCATGGCCTGTGTCTCCTGTGAAGCTGTGGATGAGCCCTGAACTAGAACAAGAAATCGCAGATAATGGGACGTGAGTGGCACTGCCAGCAGTCCTCAAGAGTGTCTCTGTTTCCTGGCACAGTCAGCTGTGTCTGAACCATTTCTGGTGGAGGTCTCGGGTGACCTGCCTTAAAAACACTCATGGTGCCACTGCCTGCCTTGACCATCCAAGTCCTTTGCTTTCTGTGCATTACTAAGTCTTTCCTAATGCTTAATGTAAAACTCGTTGTCCCTCTTTGTTCTTTCCATGATAAACAAGAAGAACAGATTTGTTCTTCCTTTTCAGACTGTTTTTACATAGTGGATTTTTTTATTGTTTCTAGACTTTTTTGGACCATCAAATATAGCTTAGCTAGCAAATTCACTTAATAAAATGCAGTTTTCCGTAGTTTTGTTATAACATTGGTCAGATTTTGGTAGCTTTTCAGTATTATTGCTCAATGCAGATCCCTGAAATGAAGATTTTTCTGCGAAATATGAAGTCCTAGTAGGGTTTTCAAGTAAGCTTGTTCTTTTTTTCTTTTTTTCCACCCAATCATGAGACAGAATATTCTCCCTACTTCTTTCTCAGGTTGGATTGATGTGGCTGAAACTAACAACAGCAATGAAAATTACCAACTGCCAAATAAAATGCAGATAGCACAAATAAAAGAGTTTGGATGTTTTTTCGGGATGGTAAACGACTGAAAACAGGGTCTTACAGTGGGAAGTATCGGCCAGCCTTAATAATAGGTGGCACTACTGGCCCTGCCTGTAATGGAGACTCTCTCCCTGAGCAGTCAGGCTCTAAATACCTAAGTGGAATTGCACTCTAAGTAGCCTGTAATCTGAGGGTGCAAGGAGACACCAGAAATGTCCGAGTAATTGCGAGGGTAATCATCTAGCTGCCTCTGAAGACTGCCCTCGGGGTGGGAGGCTTGAGGACGGTTAAAACCCTCTGAACTGTCCTCCCAGTTATCCTGCTTAAAATTCGTGGGCTCTGCAGTTGTGGTCCTGGGGAGTGCAGGGTTTCTGCGTGCTTTATAAGTCCTGGTCTCACCGAGCTATCTGACTCGGAGGGCATATTTGACTTTCACATAATCGCTTCTGATTCACCAAGATTTAGATAATCAGAGGTTGACCTATGCGGCGTACAGCCCGTCGTTCACCTCTTGGGGTCTTACCGAGGCCCCTTATGTGGAGGCTTCCTTCTCCCTCCAGTCCTCAGAGCAAAATCTGCTTTAAATTCCTTAAAAAGACAGATGTAAAAACGCCCCGGAGAGGAGGTTTGATTTCTTGGATAGTGTTAGTCCTCCTTTGTCACATGTACTCTCGATGGATAGAGAAACCCTTCATTTAATTTGTTGTTCTTTGTAGCTTTTCTTATTTTTTGCTGCTGTTCAGTGTGGCACAGAAAGGAAGGTTATCAAAACTCAACGATTATGCAAAGGGCTTTGGAATATTAGGGAGCAGGAGTAAGAAAGGCTTTTGTTTTCCAGCCTGTGTCCCTTCCAGCTTTGTGAAACGTCATTTAGATAAATAGGGCAGCAGGGGAAAGGACTTGAGAATTTCAATAGGCAGAGTTTTAAATCTGTGTTATCCTGCAAAGGATCCTTCCAGCCTGAATCGGGAGGCAGAGGAGAAAAGAGCAGGGCAATTTGGTGGAATTAGCGAATTAGCCAATTTGTTAACTGTTGGTTGGACTGTAAGGCATTGTGGTGTGTTAGCTTGGTGCTCAAATATTTAACGCACGTTAGTTTGCTTTAACTTTGTCCTTGCTTTCCTTTGTGTGCATGAAGGAACTGTTAAATTTGGTTACAATATTAGTATGCTAAACCATTCCCTGATCAGCCCCTGACCTCGTTGCAGGATGAAGCTGTTTCAAAGCATCACAAAAGGGAGGAAAAGTACTTCTAGGAATCCCTCTTACGTTTGGTTTTGAGGATTGTGTTTTGGTGGTGGGGCTGGCTTAGTTTAGACCTGCACGATGGAGCCCATCTGAGTTAAAGGGCGTAGCATGGAGAGAACTGGGAGCGATGAAGGTTGTGGCTGGAGGCTGTGGTGGGACCTCGGGAGACGTCTGTGCTCCAGGTGCCCTTCGCTGGGACCTGGGTAAGAGATTGTGAACAACAAGTGTATGGTAAAAGTGATGAAGAGGTGTTTTAAGAGCGTGCTTGGTGCTGCGTTCAGCGTCGGGTCCCATCTTCGGGAATTAAAAAAAAAAAAAAAAAGCAATTTCAGGATTAGCTCAAGTTGACATTAAACGTTGCTGAAAGTGGCGCTGTCCGTGCTCGCTGTGGCCCATTCCCATGTGGTGGTGCTGCTCAGCTAACAGACTTTGTAGTTTGGTTGTGGTTGGGTTAGTTCTCAGCTAGATTGCTGCTCTTGTGGTACGATACTGGGGGGACTGGCCGACCCTCTTGGTGGCAGAAAGAACTCTCTGGTCATCCGAAGCCAGCTGTGAATCCGTATCCTAAGAGGTAATTTTTGGAGGGTCTCTTAAGTCTTCAAAGCTGTTGTTGGTTAAAATACTGTGAGGGGTGTGAGAACGCGTTTTATCTGGTAACGCGAACCTCAGAAAGGTAGGAAAAAAATTACTGCTGAGGTCTTGGTGCTCCGTCAGAAAGCGGGGCTTCTGTGCGCTTTGTCTCGTTCAATGAGACGAATCTAAATAAAGCAGGTTAAATCAGATTAAGGGTCCCTGAGCTTTGTTTTTAAGCAGTTCTGAACTCGTAGCTTTAGGCAGCCTGATGGCAACTTAGGCCAAAACGGAGAGGCTCCTGAAATCAGCCCCTCTGTGCGGAGGTAGCAGAGGCGGTGACGTTACCGTCCCTCTTGGCTTGTGGCTCAAACGTGATTTCTTAGGACTTTTTTTTTTTTGCTGTTAGCAATGCTCTTAATTAGTTCTGACAACGAGCTGCGGGAGTTGCAGCGAGCGTGGTGCAGAGGTAAGGAGAAAGCTGCGCCGGAGGCTGCGGGCTCCAGCTCGCCTGGGAAGGTCCGTGCCGGCCCCGTTCCCTCTCTGTCGGCCCGAAGCCTCCCCGCCTGGCGTGGAACCGCACGGCCAGTAATGCATCTCCCAGCCGGTCCTCCGCTGAAAGCAGAAGTATCCAGAAGGCTGGAGGGTGGGTAGGAAACTCTGAGCTACTTGGTATGTCACACGGAAGGGAAGAGGAACAGATAGAGCCGAGTAATAGGAATTTCTTAATATTTCAGGGGAGCATAAAGGAAGATAAGCCATATAGGGGAGAGCATTTGCAGAGGACCTTGGTGTTTTCAAAATCCTACTGGGGCTCTAGGTTAGCTGTGAGGCCCGGTGCGTTGCCATACAATTTTTCTGAGATGCTCTCTGGAGTAAATCTCAGCAAAAAGAAGTTGGTGGGGGGGAAAGACCCACGTTAGATAGACGTGCAGGGCTGTGCTGAGCCTCCTGGGCTCGTATTTGGGTATGATCTGTTCAGCGGATCTTCCGTGGATCTGTTGAGCGCCTGGCTAGCCCTGGGAGATCTCAGCATTGCCTACCCTGTCGCTTCCAGCAAAGCAGGGCAGCTCAGGTGAGATAAAGTTAAAACCAAGCGCCGAGGGCTTGCGCTGAAGAAACTGCAGGATGTTTCTCAGGCTTGGCAGCGATGAAGCATGGCTGTGGGCCGTGCTGGTCCATCTGGGGGACGACTGTGTGGAGCCCATCCAGCAAGCAGAGACGTCTTTTTTTGAAGGAACACGCTCGTGAGACAGATCAACCGCCCATCTCTATTGCATGCAGTGCTTTCAGACCAACGAGAAGCAATCCAAGTTCTTTATGTCCTTGTTGCTTTGTCTCAAAACTTCTCCATCTTCAAAGAAACAATTCAAACCAGTGTATTTCTTGCTTTCAGCTAATTGTGCTGCTTCTAAAGCAAAGAGGATCGACATCTTGACCACTCGTGCTCCAGGATCTCCTCCTTCCCTGTCCACAGTCACAGTGTTATGCGTTTCACACGTCGCGTCTCTTAAAGATGGTGGTTGCACCTCTGAAAATTGGAAAAACTGGCAGAGGCAGATGAAATCTTGTGGTGTTTTAGGTCAGCTGTCAGTGATAGTAACCCGATCTGTGGCAAATCCCTCCCTCCCTCTCCCCAGGGTGCCTGCTCTGCCATTTGCGTGCCATTAGGGCTGATATGATCCAAATTAACTTCTTCATCTGTTTACATTTATTTTCTGAGTCATGAGAGGTCTGCGGGAGCCATGAGATTAAATGTTGTTTTCCTTCCTAACACTTTTCCTTTTGTATTCTAACGAACTTTATCTTTCCTTTTCTTGCCTGGGATCAGATGCCTTTTTTTTCCACATTAGTGTGCTGGTGGGTATAGGGCCCATCATGGGAATAATCGGCAGCTGCACTGTCAGCGGAGGAGCACTCATTATTTTGATGTCTGCTGCAAAATGGTGGCTCCTGCTCTAAATTACTTGGTGAGGTAATTGCTTGTCTTCCAGTATATTTTGCTTGCGCTGTGCAGGAGGTCTCTTAATAGGATAGAAAAAGCACAAGGTGGTTTTTTGGGGCCAGGCTGAGTCTGACTTCTGAGCGGATCCTTCTTTAGCTTCAGCGATGTGAAGGACGGTTGTGGTGGTTGGGAGCGGGGATGGAAAATCCCGGCACTCGCTGCTTGCAGAGCAGCAGGATTGTGTCGCTGTCTGAACTAGGCTGCTGTGATTGCTATTTTATATTTTTAATATAAACTGTGTCTTTTTGGTGGTGCTGCTGCTGGTCTTCCAGGAGGCATGGAGGGAGGTAGCGAGCGATTGATCTCACCGTTTGTAAGGCAGCTCCTCTTCCTTGAAATACTATCCAGAGAGAGGTTTTGCCATTTGACAGCTCAATACTTTGGAGCCAGTTCCTGCTGTAGAGCAGAGGAATGAGAGAGAAGTTCAATAATACGAACCTGGCTGTCCCAAGCAGGCTGTGCAGTGGTTGGGTGCTGCCTTGGTCAAGGGGAAAGAACCACGTGAAACAGTGTGAGCTCCGGCTTGCTTGTATTATTCCTGATATCTCAAGGCCCTTTCTTTGTGTAGGTAGGACCCAACCATCCCCTTCCAAGGCCTAAAAGGGGCCGCAGTGAGGCTGCGGGGGAATGCAGCAGTTAAACCCAAGACTGCACATCTACAGACGGCGTTGAGCAGTCGCATAACCTTGCACATACCCTGCTGATGGGGCTGAATTCTTTGGTGCCCAGCTTGTCCTGGGCCAGAATCCAGATTTGAGGAGTTTCTGCTCCTTGTGCCATCTGTAGGCGTCTTCCTGAGCACGTGACGTGGAAGATGGTGGTTTAGTTGCTATTATCTTTTAACATCTGGGCACCAGGGATGGCAGAGATGCTCTTTTCTTGTCCCTGGAAAGGAGAGGGCTTGGTGCAGGTCACTGGTCAGCCGCGGCAGCCCAGCTCGTCTCTCACTTAGGGGAACCCTTTAGCTTCTCCTTGTGAGGGTCTCTTCTTCACAGAATCACAGAATGGTTTGGGTTGGAAAGGACCTTAAACACCATCTGGTTCCGACCCCCTGCCATGGGCAGGGCACCTTCCACCAGCCCCACGTTGCCCAAGGCCCCATCCAGCCTGGCCTTGAACACCGCCAGGGATGGGGCACCCACGGCTTCTCTGGGCAGCCTGTGCCAGTGCTCTTGGCTTCCCTCTGCGCAGGGCAGCCTTAGCTGGGTTTTCTGAAGGGTTTTCTGAAGGCTTCCCTGCCTTGTGTGACCAGTGAATGTTTTATGTCCTTTGAGTCTGGTGAGGTAAGTGGTGGAGGCTGGCACGGGAGTCCAGTTCTGAGCATGGCCGTGGATTTTATGGCCTTGTAAGTATGATCTTGAACAAGTGCCTTGAGGGAGCTTGATTTCCTTCAAAATCCACTGCAAAATTTTTGTTCCTCCCTCAAGTTTTTTTTTTAAAAGTTCCTTTATAGGTGCAATTAAGAGGAGAAAAAGAAAAGCAAGCTTTTAGCAGTGTGGTAGTCAAAATAGCCCCCCTTAACATGAATGGCATGCAAATGACAGCTGATTAAATGAAAGCATTTTCTGTTATGTCCCAAACCGGTTTTCTAGCCAATTTTCTCCATGCCAGTGATGGCAAAGTTCTGTGCATCTGTTAGCATCCCAGGGAGAGCCAAGCAGAGCTGCTAGTGACGGAGAAGCACCAGCGTGAATGTACCGCTTAAATTAAGGAGAGGAGCTGCAGGGGAAAAAGATGGGCTTTCACGTTGTCTTGCTCGACCAGGCAGGGAGCTTTTGGGTTTGGTGGTTTTGGTTTTGTTGCTCTTTCAAGGTTTGCTATTAAGTGGCCTCATTTCTGCGGGGGCTTAAAGCAAATTCTCATCCCCTCGTCACTACGCCCCAAAGCCAGCGGCCCCAGAAGGGGTAAAGCACACCTCTCTGGAAAGTAGAGCACCTTTTTACCTTTTTGCAGTGTTTTTGCCTGTTTGGATGGTAACTGGAGCTGTGCTCATGAATATTTGAGGTGCTCAGGTGCCTGTTGAGGGCTGGAGGGATGGGAGGTGGTCGGGGCAGGAGGGGCAGAGCAGGGAGCGGCCGCGGCCCTGCGTGTTTGTGTCTCCTCTTGTATTCTAATAGACTTCTCGTCGGGATGACTGTGCTCTGAAATATTTATTGCCCTCTTTAAATATTCATCGCTGCAAAGGCAGCACAGCCGGATGGCAGCAGCAGAGCCTCAAGGGACAGGGGCTGCAGCAGTCCTTGGCATTTCCTCTCAGTAATACGATAAATATATATACGTGGAAAAAAAAATAATAATCGGGCATTCCCCCACTGTGGGATTGACAGGAGCGGCCAGGCGTGCATCTCGGTGTTTCCTCTCCGTGCCAGGGCCTCGTGCTTTCTCCTCAACTCGTAGGCCGGGGTGCTACTCTTGGTTGCCAGATGCTAACACTTTTTTTCCAGACCCGTGTCCTGGGGCAAGCGGCTTTGTTTAGCCTGGCGCCGTGAGCCCAAAAAGTGATGAGCAGGAGGGGAAGCGGGCAGGAAGGCTTCAAGTCCTGCATAGCTGCTTCTCTCCTCTTCCTGGAGGTGAAAGGAGAACAGCGGGGCCCATAGGGGGGCCCAGAGGGAGAAGGGTCCTGCTCGGACCTGCTCGCCTTCTGATGTGCCAGGTGACGGTCAGAGGGGTGAATATCGCAGGAGCTCGCGTAGCAGCACGCTGATGGGGCTGCAGGTGCTGAAATCAGCTGCTCTTCTATCAATTTAGCTTTTCAGGTTTATCGATTCCGCTCCGGTAAAACAGAGCAGTTTAAAAGTCTGACTACCAGTCATCAGCAAGAGTTTAATGAGAATATTTGTTACAGCGCTGCTGTTAAACTGAGGCGCGTGTTCAGTGACGGCGAGGCGGGCGAGCAGCTTGCTTCCAGGCGCTTGGAGGGAGGTGCTGGAGGCTTCAGCACCCGCACGGATGCCACCCAGCCCGGGGTTTGCGGCCGTCAGACGCGCTGCTGACCTCGGGCTCCACCTGCGAGCGGTGCAGGTGGCCCGCGGAGGGGAGAAGTCTGCTCTGGTTCCCGGTTGCAGCAGGAATTCGGTAAATATACCTTAGCTGAAAGGCCTGGGGGCAAGCGGATTTGTGAGCATTTAATAACAAAGGGGAAGCCTTTCCTGAGATACCTGGCATTCACAGTGTGTAAACCACTATTATGCTAGCTTACGCGGGGACACTCGAAAAGTTAGGCACAAGCGAAGCAGGGTGGTGGCAATAGCATATGTTAAACGTCCACGTAGCCTCTTGTTCGGGGATAAAGCCGCTTTCAGGTGCGTTTTCACGTTGCGCTTAATCTAGCGCGACCGCGGGCTGCTGCGAGGAGAATGGCTGCCCTCGCCTGCCTGCCCTGGCCATATGCCGCAGCCTGGGCGCCCTGCTTGGGCAGATAGCAGGCGAGACGGCTCAGTTTGGGACCGAACAGAAGAGTATTGTTTGGATTAATTTTCTGGCTGTGGCCGTGGCATAACGAGATCTCGCAACAGCCAGGGGAGGAAGCAGAATCGCTTCTGCCGAGGCCGGTTGGTGGTTTATCGCGTTAGCTGGTCCGCGTAACTGCACCCATGCTCCTCAATAACTTGTTTCTCTCGATAAGATTAGGTCATTTCGCTTATAAATGCTTGGTGTAATCTGCTTTCCTTTATGTTCATTGACTACCACCAGCTTCTCATAGCTTTCTAGAATATTGTCCTATAGATCCGCCTTTCCGTGGTATGGGCATTGTAGGCCATTACATCTCACCCTGACACCTCTCTTCTGAATTGTGTAATGTTTGCAGCGTAAAGGCACGAAGAGATGGAAAGGACCGAATCCTTCCCAGTAGCTGACTTAATGACTGTCATTTAGAAAAATCAGTAAACAAAATAAAATGGTGTGTCTTACCAGAGCTGAATTCATCAGACTCAGCTCCTGGCTATTGGTTTTCTTGATGCTTTTGCTCATTTGATTAAATACTATTAGTGCCCAGTGTTCTTTTTCCTAACCATTAATGTACTTTCACAAAATAATGAGTTGGCACTTAATTTTTTTAATGATAAGCAAAATAGGTTGGGGTTTTCAAGTTTTTCAGTATACAGCCATGTTTTGTGTCTCCCCCCCCCCCAGTCTTGTGGTCACTTTTGTGGCTCTTTCCTGTTCCCTTTTGAGTTAATTCCCTTTTTAAAATGCATATGTGAAAGCGCGTATCTTATTTTTCATCTGGCCAAGGCCACACACTGAAGTAATATTGCTCTCATTTTCTTTTCGTTGGTAATATATCCAAATGATTTTACCCGTGCTTTTTACCAGGCTGTTGCTCTGGTGCGTTGCTTCTCTGTGGCCCTCTATTCCTTTCCAGCATCCCTGCTTTCCAGGATACATAACGAAGGCTTTCTTGAAAATGGAAAACTCATCTTGGAACAAATGAATAACGAGATAGGAGAATGCATTACTGGAATGGAAAGTCATTGTGGGAAGAAATCTACGTTTTTAAACTGTCAAAATTCTGTTCTCAAGCATATGCCAAGTCACAGATTTCCTCCACCCCGCACCCCGAGAGCAGCTTGATTATAATATTGTTGCTTTGTTATCGAGTCCTGGCACTTGAGTCACAGATGAGTCTCGTTTGCCTTGGCTGGGGCTGCGTGCATCTGAGCCTGTCTGTTCGGCGCTGCATTGTGGCCGTACCCACGGTGAGAATGTGACAGGGCTGAGAGATTTAACTGCCTGCATTTAAAAAACAAAACACACACACACAAAAAAAAACAGCCAACAGCACAAAAGAGAACCTCAGGAGGAGCTCTGGTGCTGTGTTTCGGTATGCTGCATCCATCTCGTCCCCCACCTTTGCTCCGTAGTCACGTCTGAAGGCACAGCTCCTCGCTTTGCTTTCTGCCAGCTCTGCAGTTCTTTCCGAGGCATTCAGAGCCTTCCCAATTGATTCCAGATGTGCTTGCCTTCCCGGCGTTTTCTCCCTTCCTCCTCCTCAGCTGGCAGCGGAGGCAGGGCTGCTTTTCCGTGTGAGGTGCTGGAATCAGTACGGGCAGGAGGGAGGGCTTCTTGCTGGCCGGGGAGATCAGGGGGATCAAAGGGGCCTCCGTGAGTACAATATAAATGAAGCTGTCTGGGCTTTGAGGTTTTATTTTTCTCACTAGTTGTGCTTCATCTAGGAGCCAAGCAGCTCAGAGCAGCACCTCTGTGCAGCTCATGCTGCTGGCAGCAGGGGAAGAGGGGTGCAGGGAAGCCAGGTGCCAAAAGTCATCTTCAAAATCCTTCCTAGGAGAGCACCAGATATAGAGAGAGATCTGGAGGCGTCTGTCACGTATAGGTATGTCACGCAGTAAGGGCTTCGAGAAATTCCTGTGACTAAAGTAGATTTGAATCTTTCTAAGGGGCTGAATGAGCATCCGGAGGGTTTAACCCTCAGGAAAGAAGCGTGAATTCCTGGGGCTGCAGGGATAACCCGCCCCACGGTGTGGCTCGGTGATGTTCTTGCAGGTACGAGGAGACAGCCCGTTCTCAGAGCAGGGATGTGGGATGAAGAACCGCTTCTCGGTCCCGCTGAGGTACCTGACTGGGTTTGAAGAGGCAGATGCTGGTTTTTTTTTTTTTTTAGAAATACAGCATCACCTGGAAAGCTGCCATCTTCCTTGAAACAAAGCCGGCTGAAGTGAGCAATCTGGCTGCAGACCTGGCTGAGGTGGCGGTAGCCGTGCCAATACCCTGCCATCCCGCTAGAGAGCTGCCGTGGGACGGGAGGGATTTTCTTCCCTGTTACTTCCCTGTGTTGTGCGGCTCTTCTCGTACAGAGCAGCACCAGGGATCTGCAGGTTAGTGGTTGAGTCAGGCAGAAAAGCGGTGCTGGCAGGTCCTCTGCACCGCCTTGCAGTCGTGTACGTGAGCACCCAGGTACGAGGGTGCGCTCGATCTGATGCAGCCACGGGCTGCTCCCAGATGAGCCATCACCCTGCTCCTTCCCCGCTGCTGGCCTCTGGTTCCTGCTGCCTCCCTGCATGGGAATCCGCGCTCGTGCGACTGTGAGTGTGATCGGTTTGCTAATCCGCCGAAGAGCTAATCGTGGTTAGCTTGGATTAAACATACGTGACACATCTGCAGTGCACTGAGTCTTAGCTGTGATTCATTTGAATTCTGGTCCAGAAGAAGAAACTTAACCCTCTTCGCCCAACAGCGAAGTAATCTCACTCGTACGGGGGATGCTTCTGCCACTCCGGGTGCCTGTTGAATTAGTGTGCGACTAGATTCACTGTATTTTGAGGCTTTATTTTCATACCAATCTGGTAAAAGCTAGCTGTCTTATGGAAATCTCTCTCCCAAGAACATTTGACTATGAATGCAAAGTGGAAAATATTCACGTGGAGTATTGCAGAGCTGAGAACACCGCCAGGGTAGGTGCTAAAGATTGGTTTCGAACAGAAATTTGAGCCTGGCCTTTCATTCGTGCTGGCTTTTTTTGCTTAGGAAGCACCCATCCTGGGGACTTTTTCCTTTATTCCCAACCCCCTTTCTCCCCAATAATTTTCAGAAGTAGTTTCATTCCTAATACGAAATAGAAACAGATGTTGAAGCCTTGATGGAGTCTTGTGAAGCACAATTCTCCTTCTAATCAACCCCAGAGAGCGTGAATTGATTGAAAGCATTTGTTGGGACGCCTTAATTGCCAGTAACATTTAACTTCTGCTTTTTTTTTTTTTTTTTGAAAGGGGAATAATGTAGATTTCAGGCGGAGGAAATCCGTGTTCTTAAAATCTGAAAGTGGGCAGGTACATTTCAGGCTGTGGCTCTGGGCCTTACTAATGTTGTGCTACTCTCAGGCTTTGGCTGTATCCAGCGGGGAGCCTCTCTGCAGGTTGCCCAGGGGCTTCTTAATTACGGGAGGGCATGCTCAGCGCCGAGAGCCCGCATCTGCACGTAGGGATGGAGCAAACGTTGGTCAGTACTGGAAATAATGACAGTGTGGGGATGAGTGAGTGCTTCCTGTGCATAGGGGTAAGATAAGACTATAATTTTCTTTCTTCCTTTCCTACAAAAGAGGGGCTTGAACTTCTGTTTAAAAAAAAGAAAAAGAAAAAGAAAAAAAAGCCAGCTGTTTTCTTTTACCAAACAGTTTTCGGTGGCCTGGAGTGATAGTGCGCATATTGGAAGATAACTTGTTCTTCCCTTGCTTTACATATCTAGGAGAAGGAAGGACAAGATTAGATAATCTAGTGCAAGGTTGCACCGGGAAGTTGAAGAAAACATGCCTTTAAATGGTGAGCTAGGTGCGGGTCTGTGCTTGGACATCTATTTTGGTGGGCAGGGTAGCTTATTTAGGCTTAAGCTAAGCCAATTGAAAAAGCGTGTCCTCAAATGATTACATCCAATATAAGTAACAATAAAAAAAAAGTGTGCCTCTAAACTTTCCCTTAACAAATCTGGTATAAAACTCCAAATTCTTGCAAAACTTTTCAGGGGTTTAGGAGGCATTGCTGTTGTGCCTGTGGTAGTAGAGTCAAAATCCCCACTGCATCGTAAATCTAATGAAAAGCACGCTCCAGGCATGGAGCTGAAATCCCAGCCCCCTTATTTTTGTGATGTTCCTCAAGGTGCTTTTATGATCGACCCACATCAAGGAAAAAAATTGTTGATTTTATCAGTCTGGGTCGCCAAACAGACAGACGTGCTGGCCTCGCTCTCTGGAGTCTCAGAAATGCCTTTGTAGCGCAGGCTGCAGGTGTGGGTGTCAGGTTGGGGTCAAGCACCCAGCCCAGTCCAGGGAAGCTTTGGGCAGAGGTGAAGAATGCCAGGAGCTGGTGACGTAGTAACGGCACTCAGAAGTTACCTTGTGCTGTCCTAGGTCTTGTAATCAATAACGCTTGCTGGGAAGGCATGTTGGCCTTGTAGGCCACGTGTATTTTTGCATTTTTCTCTTTTTGTTTTCCTTTCCTTATGTCTTTTCCCTTCCTTTTAGCTTTGTATATTCTTTTCATTCCTAACCTTTCTTTCCATAGGCTTTGTACCTATGGGGTCGGGTGCTAAAGGACTGATTTAGGATAAAAGTTCTAAGTTCCAAAGCTTTTCCCGTTCAGAAGCTGGTCAATAATGAAATGGCCATGACATGGAAAAAGTTAATTACCGTGTTTTGGGGTAAAGAGCTTTTATGTTTCCAAACACCTGAAGGGTTCATGTGGCTGAGTTTCAGCAGGGCTAGGGAGCTGGAACCACATCACTGCACCGTCCCATGCATCACTTTGGTGCGTGTTTGACTGTCTTCAACACAAACTGACCCTAAAGAGCAAGGCACAGTTTAGAAGAGCAAGGCACAGTTTAGAAAATCAAGGCAGTGGTTCCACGTGCCGTGAGGGCCACTGCTATAGGTTGGGGTTGCTCCTGGTGTGACAGCCCTGCCCCTGGTTTTCTGGAAGGGATCACACGCACATTCCCGCTGGGTCTTGCAGCATCCCTCACGCTGCATTGTACCCATTCCCGTTCACAAAACATTGCTCCCTGATACGTTCGTTATCATCAGCGGGCAAATCTGGGATGGCCTGGGAGAGGGTTAACGTGTGCTGCAGGCTGCGGCTCGCCCCAGCTCATCCCACTGCGGGTGCCCCAGCCCTTTCTCCCCCCCCCCCATCTGGCTCCCATTCTCTCGCTCTCTGCCAAGCCGTTTCAGCGCTCTTAACTGGGAACAAAACTAACCTGATAATAAAAAGTCTTTCTTATTTTTTTTTCCCCTTTCTTTCTGGGAAAAGAAGCTCAGCCGTGCTGACACGGCTCAGCACGGTGGATGGAGTCGGGGCAGGGTGTGCAGCTGGATGTAAGGGGGCAGCAGCTCCAGCTGGAGCCTTAGCACCCACGGAGCCCCAGGAGGCTGTTTTGGGAGGGCCGGGAAGGTGAGCCTGCTGCAGCAAGCTTAATTCGCATTCGTGACAAGAAGGGGAAAAAGCAGTCTGCGTTCCCTGTCACTGCTCTCTTGGTCTGCTACAGCAGGGTTGTATGGTGGGCCTTCCTCTGCTCCACGAGGAGCCATGCATGGCCTCTTCGGCGGGAGCCACGTGGCACGTTTGCCTCCCCAAGGGCCCCTGTGACCTGGTCAGAGGGGGGACAGCGCCGTTCCCTCCTCCCCATCTTCACATCCATCCCTCCTGTGGGGCAGCACGGGGCAGGCTGAGCTGTCGCGTTGGGCTCTGCAGATCCGAGCTACGAACGCTTTTGCTGTTTACGAAAGGGATTAGGCTGGCGTAGAGAGCAAACAGCCGTAGCCGGGAACACACCAGTCGTCACAAACACCTTAATTGCCTTCAGCTAGCCGGGAGGCAGCTACTTCCAGCCTTAGTAACACAGGCACGGCAAAGGCTTACCCATCAACAACGGGCTGGCCCTCCCCGTGCCCCGAGCAGGCATATGCTCATGTCTATCCCAATGTTTTGGGGTTTACCAGCAGTGAAAGGTACTTTGAAGAGGTTCATGTTTATGTGCTGTAACGTTTCCTTGCACCTTTCCATGAAGCTCATGGCTCTTCATAAGCTACTGGGCAACACACAAATTGTGGTACTTCACGGGGAGCTGTCTATAGAAATTGTGCCAGGTCAGTTTTAGCAGAATTACAATTTTATTTAGTTACACTTCGCTATCTAAGCAAATATTGACATACCGCTACAGAAGGGTTAGACGGTTGCCTTACTCTGAGGCTCCTTTCACATCCCTCTTACTCCCGTTTCTCTAGCAGGCAGAACAAAACCGGCCCCTCGCAAAATAAACCGACCTTTGTTAGCTGACAGTTTTATGGAAGCAGGAGGCCTTTGTGTGTGTGGTTGTGGTACTCGTGCTCGGCGCCGCGATCTTGGATCACCACCTGCTGTCTGCTGACAGAACTCACCCTAAATCCCGGTTGCAGAGCCACGTCGCTTCTGGTTGGGGCTTCCCCCCCCTCTGTGAGGTGCCGCCACGCGTGCTTGCTTACTGCTCGTCTGCCTAGCTGTTCGTTAATTAAGTTAACGCCACATCACCTCTTGGAGTTGCGTCCCCGTTCGCGGGGGGGGGGTTAACTGCCTTAGCTAAATTGGTTTTCAAACAAAACGCGGGCTGAGCTGTGTAGGCCAAACCCCCACGCGAAGGAGGGAAGCTGGCACCTCGAGGACAAGGCCTTAGCTCTGTGGGGCTGAGCGCAGGGCCCTGAGCTGGGAACCCGGGCTGATGTCTGTATCCTCCGTCCCTTTGGTGCCCTGCGTGGTGTGAGCTGATGGGGCAGGTGTCAGAGCTCGGCCCCCGGGAGCTGCTCTGAACCCTGCAGATAAGTGCTTTCTGTGGGAGCAGGGGAGCTGAGGCTGCCATCTACCTTGCAGCTGAAGGAAGGGTCTGTCTGCTCCTGAACAATTAGGTTCATTTCATCCTATCACACAAGTCGCTAGTAGCTGTAGTTGATGGGGGAATGTTGCTGGGCTTTCTCCATCCTGCGATGGCATCTGTGCATGCGTTTGGGAACGGTGACCGCTCTTTGGCATAGCCATCTCGGTCTGTCCGTGTTGAGTCGCGACGTGGGGAACTTCATGAGTTAAACCGGGCAGGAGTGGCGATGCAGTGAGGTATGTTGTCGAGACAGGACAGACCAAATACTTTCAGCTCAGCTCTTCTGGTTGCTTCTCCCCCCCTGCATACCTTCACCAAGGGTTTTCTCGCTGCTCGTTAGACCTCCTGGGAAGTGGGAAAAGCAACGCATCTGACTGCAGGACTTTCCCTTGAGGGTTGGTGGTAGGGAAAGGAGTTCAGGTTCTGTGTTTGAAGATAAATGGGATTTTTTTTTTTGTTAGTTCTTGAAAATATGAAGTGTTGGGTAAATGTTGAAATTAGGTAGAGTAACAGAAGAGGAGGATATCAGTATGCCATGAAACCTGCAGAGAACACCTCAGGAGTTCTTCTTTGTAGACAGTAGTGGAGACAGGACAAGTAATTTTAAAGCACTGAAGGAAATTAAAATAAAAAAAAATTAGACGGGAAATGTGTACGTAATCATATCAAGAGAAAATAATTTGAGATCCAGATACTCCTTCGGATGATGAAACCTGGACAAGCATAATAGTGATAGATCTACAGATAACCTGAGACATTAAATTAAAGATACATTTGTAATAAAAAATATGATTTCTGCATGTTAGTAAGATTACTAAAAACCGAAGTGACAATGGTATTAAAACATTGCATTCTGTACCAAAAATTCCTTATATAAAAATCTTAGGAAGGTCAGAGAGAAGTAATAAATAAAGTTGCCAGGTTATTTTGGCTTGTGAGATGTGATTAAGCTCCAAATAAATATGTATTATCAAAACACCATGAGAAGCAGGAGAGAGAGATAGCATTTTTCATCCTTCAAACATTTGTAGATAATTGAAGAAGGGAGAGAAAATATTTAAAAGGTTGAAATGCATTTAAACCAGAAGGAGCAGTATTAACGGGGGGGGGGGGTGGTGGGGGGTGGAAATGTTGAGAATAAGACGATACAAGGTTTATGGGCTGGCATTTTAAGTAGCCTAGGAGTGAGATTAAACAAAACGCTAGAGTATGTCCTTCAGGGAGCAACTCTGCACTGTTGAGAAGATGGCATAATAGGTTTTGTTGGTGGCTAATTAGCATTCTCTTCCTCCTATCAGGGATACCACCAGATTGTGAATCTGGTTTGTTCGAAGAAAATTAGTAATAGTTTCTGCTACAGCATCTTTCCTGGGGTTATCTTACCAATTTTTGAAATTAAAAAAAAAAAATCAGTTTCATGTTTAGCTCCACTGTTAAACAAAAGAAATGGGCTGACAACGTGAGCTGTATGGAAACAGGCAGGAGGCTGGATGTAACGAAACGTGGTGAGCAGAGAGCTTAGAGAGACGGCAACGTGGAGCTGGAGCTCGCCCTGCAGATCTCCAGCGGGGTTGAGGCTCTCAGCAGCCCCACACCACTAAAACTCGGAATGACGGCAGAGTGAGCACAAGCAGAGGGAGCAGTCCTCGTTTTGGGGCAAAAACCCACTCCTTTGGAAAACACGCTCCCTGTGTGAGAAGCCACCACGTGCGTGCTGGGGAGGAGGAGAGGGCAGGGCGCTCGGGGCCAACGCGGAGCCTTGGCCCACACCGAACAAGGGGTGGTTTCATTAACTTGAGCCCAGCCACCCAGAGGCTCGCTGCCTGCGTGAAGGCAGCGCTCTGCAGCCTAATCTGAGGGAGACAAAGCCAGGCTACCGTGAGGCCCTGGGGCGGCAGGCCGGGTACGCCGATGTCCGAGCAGATTTGGGACTCGGACAACATCTGAATGAGCTGGTGCTGGCCAGAGGCATGCCGTCATCGTGCCCTTTGCCAGGAAGGGAAAGTCCCAGGTAGCCTGATAAAGGGACTGGGAGGTTTGTCCAGCTGCAGCGGAGGCCCCGCAGTCCCGGCACACTCTCTGCTGAAGGCTGCTCGGTAATTCCCCCTCTGCCTCTCCCGTCTGCAGGACAAGCTCCTTTCCCCTTTTCCTCCATTGATTGAAGCTTGCTGGTGTCAGAATAGGCTCAAGTACCTCTGGGCTTTGTGGGGGAGGACCTGGGGCTGGAACAGCAGCCAAAATTTAAAATCAGGATTAGTCTGTTGACACGCACATAAATCAAACAGCCACGCTATCATAAATCTTCTCCGTGGATTTCGCTGCTGTGGCGGTGAAAGCGTTAGGAGCGGTGCGGCAGGCTGGGCCTCCTAGGGTTGGGTTTCAGTGCCAAGGCTGTTCTCCTTCACCCCAGGGGGCTCGGGAAGGTCGCCCCAGCTCCCCCCTCTGCCCTCCGCGAGAACCCTGTGGTGGCTGCAACCTGCAGGCTTTGGCCTTTGCTCCTGGTGGGCTTGCAGGCACGCTTAAGACAAGGTAGGGTGGGACATCCGCTGCCTCTTGGGGATGCAGGGCAGCGCTAAAAGCTGGACCCGTGCTCTGTACCCAGAGTGAGAGCGAGGGAAGAGGCTGCTGCACAGATGGGTGCCCAGATGCGTGCTTCTTTACTCTCACTGCAACACAAGGGAGGAGAGTGTGCCCTCGGGCACACCCTGTGCTCGAGTGCAGGGCTGCGAAGGTCAGGCTGGAGGAGATGGACTCAGATATGGTGCTTTTAAGGGATATTAAAAGTTAGCGCCTCTGTGTCCTTAGCAATCGGTATCTGTGTTTTCCTTAGCGAGTAATGCCTTACTGTGCGCAAAACATTTTGTGAGATTACAGGGGCGTGCAAATTGCAAGCCCGATAGCGTTCTCCATATGTCACCCAGCAGCGAGAAAGTTGCCCAAAAGAGATTAAAAACCGGTGTCGTAGTTCGGAGGAGCAAGGCGTGCTCTTTTTGATAGAGAAGATAATAGGAGACGGTGCAGTATTACAGCGGCAGTGGGTGGGATGTTTACATGGACTGTGCGGAGCGTGTTTGTGGATAACTTCTCAGGGTGATGTTTCCATCTGTCTTTCATGGTGTAGTAAAGCCGCCTTCTGCTTTCCCCTTTCTCCAGGGTAACCAGGAGCCAGCAGCAACTCCTGATGCAATGGTGCAGCCATTCACCACAATCCCATTTCCGCCACCCCCACAGAACGGGATTCCCACAGAGTACGGGGTGCCACACACTCAGGACTATGCAGGCCAGACCAGCGAGCACAATCTGACGCTCTACGGAAGCACGCAGCCGCATGGAGAGCAGAGCACGACCACGGCCAGCACGCAGAACGGATCTCTCGCAGTAAGTGCCTGGGGCAGGGTCGCAGGACTCTCCGGCCAGGGTGGTGCTTCTGGAAGAGGCAGCCGCGGAGTAGGTGGCTGACTGCTTCTGAAGCACGCAGCACGTCAGTGGTGGGCTTGGAAAGGAGACAATCGCAAAAGGCCGGAGGTTCTGATGATCCGTTGCTATCTTCTTGTCTTTCCCCTTGTTCATGTTCTTCTTCTTATAAATAGGTCTCTGCAAAGAGGAGTCATACCTGAGAATCGTGGTGTTTCACCATGGTGGCGTTGTCCAAAGACGGTCCTTTCTAAAAGGATTAGTTACGTGGAGTCAGTTGGCAAGTGGTTCAAATGAACGTGATGGTGGCAAATTCTGGAAGGTTGACAGTACAGAGGATTAGAGAGAGCACATGTATTGTAGGTGTAATCCCAGTATATTTCTGCTTTCAGGAAGCTAACAGAGTAGAAAAACACTTTTCTTTGACTTTCTCAAGATGGCAGGAAGCTTCAGGGGCAAAGATAGGAGAGGACCTCTCAGCTACTAGGCTTCCATTTACCAAATGAAGATTTTCACCTTCTTAGTTTTTTTTGCTTTCTTCTTCCCATGGCCTGGAACTGGCACTGGGCAACATGCTGGCAGATTATCCCAGGAAAAGCTTTATCCACCCCTTAAGCCACTTGTTAAGACTTAACTTCCTAATAAAGAGCCTTATGGTGAGAGCCTTCGGTGCTCAGGGGCGGATTTAATCTGTTAATGCTTTCAGTTTTGCTTGTAGTTGGGTGTTTGGCTCACAGAGATTATTTTTCCCCCTGTAAGTACAGAGTGAATTTAGTGCCAATGATGGGAAGAACCGATAGTGCCAGCTCAAGTGTGCACGGTTCCCAGCGTGTGGCTCTGCCCTTTCTGCACTGGACAGTGGCTGCACGGTTGACAACGCAGGTTTTGACTTTGATAAGGTCCCTTTGAGTTCATCCTGGCAACGCCACAACTTCGATGTCTCGGAGAAGAAAAGAGTACAAGCCCGGGAAAGCACGTTGGCAGTGCATAAAAGTAACTTCAGCCTAAGGCAAGCGTAAATGTAGAGAGGGAGAGATCAGGCTGGAAATAAAACTGAAGGCTGATGCAGCGTGCAGAAATGAAAGTCATCATTTCAGTACCAGACAGCCTTACGTCCTTCCAGCCCGTAAGATCTGGGCTGCCCGTCTCCACCCAGCAGCTAGGTTGACCAGAAGGACGGAAACGGGGGGCAAAACGCGGCGGCGTCTTTCCCCCCCTGTATTTTTGCTGCTCCCATCTTTGCCCAGAGCTTGAGAAGCGTTTCTTTCTAACGGCAGCGCTGTGAGCCCTGACCCCGGCCGTAAGCTCTTGCCAAACCTCCCTCTGCTCTTCCATATTAGGAGCCATCCCCAGGGCGCTGCAGGGCCGAGCTCTGCCTTTCGTCAGCGTGCGCCGGCTCCGTGGAGCCCGCCGCGTGTGCGCGCTGCCAGGGCAGTGCAGGGCAGGGTGGCACGGCGCAGTGCGGTGCGTCGCGGCGCATCACGGCACGGCTCAGCTCGCCAGCCGGGGAAGGGAGAAGAGCAGCCCGTGTGTGTGGGAGGGAGTGTTGCTGGGAGACTGCAGGGAGAAGGTGGTGTTGCCGGGAGGGAGCGTGACTGGGAGAGGTTATGCGAGAAACAGGCAGGGGAGGCGCGCAGCCGTCGTGCTGGCTGCCGGGAGCGGGTGGGCACGTCTGGTCCGAGCGTTTAACGCGGTTAAGGATGCGCAGGACGAGCGTGCAAAGGCGGGCTCGCAGACCGCAGCTGGCCAGGAAAGGGTAAGGGTGCAGCCTGGCTCTTGCTGCTACGGCTGGGACTGAGAGCATCCCAGATGGTGGCACGTGAAGACGTCCAGGGGGAGAGGCAAGGCGCCTCGCATGGGCATTCCCACACTTTACACGCATCGCGTTTTGGATCTTCTGGGTCCCTTTATCTGTTCTGTACAGGAATCCTACTGTATCGAGTTACTTTGATTCTGTGGGGTGCCTTGGGATGTAATTGCTCGCAACTTTTCTTTCTCAGTACGCTGATTAATGATGTAGTAACTAGGGGAAGGAAGAAGGCTCAGCAGTTGCTCAAGCTGAAGCATGCTGTTAAAATACAGCAGCACAGGATGGCTGTTTCATCTCGAACATCAACGTCAAGCATCTCGGCTATCCCGTATGCTGGTTATCGCTTGCTTGACACACACATCCAATCCACACGAGCTAGGCTGCTGTGCTTTAAGGCGCCTTTTCCCTTCACCATTTTGTTGTCTCGCTTAAATGACAGCGCTAACTTTAACATAGTAAAAGCTCGTTGCAGGTGATACATGATCCTCCCCTCCCGTTATTGCGACTGACAAGCGCAGCTGCTGTCATGTGCGCGAAGGCGATACCCCAGACTGAATAGCTGGTGGATTTTTTAGCTGCTGACTTGAGGCCTGTGCTCCCATGGGATAACTCAGAAATTCCTTTGGCCAGGCGGATTAGGTCCCTCCTCGCATTTAAGAACAAGGCCTCTGCTGCTGCCCGGCTGGCAGGAGAGAGTGGGATAGCAAAAGCTGTGCTCAGATGGCGTGGGTTTCTGCCTTTTCAGGCTGGTAGCGTTTAGGGGGAATGCAAAAGTAACAGAACATGAGGTAGCTTAAAAATCCCTCATGGAAAGGGGAATTTCATCTGGTTGGTATCAGGTTATGCAGCGGTGTGATGGGGTCTGCAGTGGGGCCCGTAACACAGGGTGGGAGCACCTTTTCATAGGAACTTGGCTGGATCCCATGGAAAAGTCAGACTGAATGGCTTGAGATTAGCAACGGTGTCTGCCGAGTTAATACACAGTGATCTGGAAGGCTGAGTCCCAAATAAACCTTGGGAGTCAAAGTCCGTGCCTTCCTCAGTGCTCCCCTGGGCTGTGTAAAACCCCCAGGCGAAGGGGAATGGCTGGTTGGTGTCGTCAGCTGAGGGTGAGCTCGGTTCTGGAGCCCTGAGTGTGGTGGAAAGCATTCCGAGCTCTCGGGGCTGGGGTATGGAAAAGGAACGGGCACATAGGTGGCGTAATACAAACAGCTTAATATTTTGGAATCTTTTTATTTTAGGATCAGGCCTCATCCGTGGGGCTTTGTTTCTCGTCTGGCATGTGGGTCTCCCGGTCGTCATCTCGGAGCATCTGTCCTTTCTCTTGATACTGTCCCAAAGCACAGCTGAAAGACCTGCCTTAAAAATAGACTGAGGTGTAGCGGACCATATTTGGCCTACTCGCTCTGCCCGTTGCGGCCCGTCTCTTAAACTGTTGATGCTCTGCATTTCACTTTTTATAGTGCCGGGTCGCCTGGCTTCTTCCCCCTTCTTGGTTTACATTAGTGTGCTTCTTTCTCCCCGATGGAGACGCCCGGCGCAGACAGCTCCAAGGGGAGATGCCGATGAGGCTGCGGTTCCTCTGGCAGCTGATCTGATCTGAAGGTGCACCGCTGTCAGAAAGGAGAGATCTGGCTCCGAGCACTCCTATTTTCTGGCTCTGGCGTTCCTTACGTGAGCCACTTTAATTCACTGACCTGGCAGAAAGCTGTCTGATTCTTTTGCTGGGTTAATGAATTAGAGGGGCTCTTGGAGGACTCCAGCAAATGCTGTTGTCCCAAGGTGAGCGCACGGAGCGCGTGGCCAGGAGCCGAGAGCAATTGTCAGCTCGCTGCAGCTCCCGGTACTCTACCCACAGAGGGGAGATTAATCATCCGCTGAACTAAAAAAGCTTGCTTGATAGTAAATGCAATGCACTTAATACTGTGAGCTGATTATTCAACTCGTTTCTCTTGTTAATGTCAGAGGGAAGAATTTGTGTGTCTATATAAATTACCGAATGCAGCTGGAGCTATGGAAGTAGAGGAGTAAGTTTATGTAAATTACTTTGCACGAAAATGGCAGGTGCTGTCGCCTTGGTGTTATGTTGTCGTGAACCAATATAAAGCATTATTTAATTACAGAGCAGCGTGTCTCTAGGCATTTTGACGTGCCATACCGAAGCATATTTAACTCATCTGCTGCACCATAAAGGGCTACAGACTTCCAGATTCCTTAAAGAAGACACATCTGTGGTGGGGGACCCCTGCTTATCACGTTCAGAAGCAGGAGGGGGAAGCTGCTCGGTCATCTGGCTGTGGCCCAGGCATCTAATAAGGGTTTAGAAGGAAGGGAGCCAACAGCACCACAGGGCTTCCTCAACTTACTTTTGCAATGCGTGGATGATGTTAAAAGGATGACTTTCCCTTGGGTATTTCTTTGCCTAGTCTGAGATAGCAGAATTTTCCTCTGTAATTATTTTTCATCACTTCGGTAATTAAAGCATTTGCTCATGTAAGGTATTTCAGGTGAGGAATATGTTTAATGAATATCCTTGCTTATCTTTTGATACTGCTGAGCAGGTAGATGTGAGGAGGAACCAGCTCCAAAGAAGTACGTAGCTGCTGATTGTTTAGATACAGCAGCTTGGAAATCACTGTCTTGGGGTAGCAAACTCTGACATCTAACATCAGAAATTTGCTTTGAGGATGAGGCGGATTATTTTGCTTGTCGGCACTTCCAGACTCATGTCTAGTGAGGCAGGTTTAAAAATGATTTCAAAAGAGAAATAGGGAATAAATCAGAAAATACCATTGTGTTAGAGGATACAGCTGTGGTAGTTCTGCATTTCTCTCAAAGGTTAGAGCAGATCTTGAAGTAGTACGGAGAAGGATAATAGTGATGATGAAAAGGATGTAGCAGGTTCTTTATGAGAAGAAATGAAATCTTCAGAGGAGAAGAGCTGACAGATAAGTGAAGGAATATGATGTATATGGAATATTGAGAGGTATGGGAAACAAAATAGGGAACTTTCCCATTTTCACTTACTAGGATGCAAACATGGAATAAGTGGCATGCATCAAAACAAAACCAAAAAAACGCAACCCCAAAACACAAAACCAGAAAACCATTTTGTTGTTGTTTTTTTTTTTCCCCTCCATATAATGAAGATTTTAACTGTGGAAATCTTGTACACAGGATGCTTTGGAAGTTGAGAGTATAAACAGGCTCATAAAACTCACTAAACGTTTCACGGGCAATAGGTTCATTGCCAGCGAGCAGCTCGGAAGAGGACATGAACCGGCTCAATTTTCTGGAGGCTGGGAGGCTGGAGGAACATCACTGAGCGTTTGCCCTGTGTGGCCAGGTGGTCTTTGCCTTTAATAAGGAAAGGGGACAAAAAGACTAAGTTTTAGCGTGTCTGAAAACAGGTACCTAACAGTCAGAAGAAATATGCCCTAAACTAATCTAGCTATTGGAAACAGTTAAAAGCCCAGAGAAGTGGTTTGGTACATCCTTAGCCATTTTTTGTGAAGCTTTTGGCATACAAAGCACTTGGGCACATTGTTAGTTGTGCCTGTACCGTAGCCCAGTTTTTTTATGTAACCATGCTTGGCATCTCTGAAAAATCAAGTGCATGGATACAACACTAAAATAAAATTTGCAGCTGTTGAAAGGTGATCGTTATCCCTGTGTTGTGCTGTGTGATAAGCAAGCGTAGTGTAAGCAGCACAAGCTCCTGTGCCCTTTGCTCTCAGGTGTATGGATCCGTGCTACTCTGGTGGGGTGCGTGGTGAGGCAGGAGAGGGGTTTTGTGCCCCAAATCCAATTCTTCACTCATTTTTCCACCAAACCTGCTTAGTGGGTATCTATTGATGGATGACTGGTTGTTTTGACACGGGCTTTTCACTGGCAAGTGCAGAGATCTTCTATTATCACTGCACTCCTTGGCAGTGGGCAGGTTGCCTTCTGCCAGCCCCAGTTTTCAGTCCTCGTCTCCACACAGATCGTCAAGGTCTTGATCAAATCAAGGTTGTTTTTACCTTTTTTTATGGACCTGACACTGGTCTAGAAGCAGTGAGTCTGTCTCCCAGATGCTATGAACTGCCCAGGTCCCCTTTTAAATATAGCTGTTAGTTACAGTTTGTAAATATTTCTTTTTTTGCAGTGGCTTACGGATCTTAACCTCCTCGCTATGATTCACAGCCTTATGGACCACCTGGTTCGTGGGGGAAGAGGACAAGGGGGTTGGTTTATTGTGTGTTTTGTTGTAGTTTTTCGTGCGCGCAGGTACACGTGCACGCCTCCCTTTGCAGCTGCCTGTCGTTGCGTGGCGTTTTCTTCGCTGCTGGCGGGTGCAAGGAAGTGGCACAGGGGCACAGCGAGCAAGTGGTTGAGTGAAGCAAATACCGTGCGTGTGCTGAGCTCCGATCCATTTCCCGGTGACCTTGAACAGCTCAGAGCTTGTGTGTGCAGGCGTGAATGGCATTATCGCTGCGTAAGTGTGTGTTACCTGGACTACGGCGAGGAGGTAGCGGGGATCCGATGCTGTTTTCAGACGCGGGGTCTTTGCCCCGGTCGCAAGCACCGAGACCCAGGGGACAGCCGTCAGCTCCCTTCGGCGCTGTCATAGCGAAGGGAGGAGGTCGGCCCTGAGCTGCGAGGTGCTGACGTGAGGCCAGAAAAAAGGAGCTGGAACTGGCATGGAGAGGAGATGGGGTCGGGGTGAGGAGCAGGCGCGCGGTGAATCGCGGGCTTTTATCATCGGGCTCGGGCAGGGCAGCGCTTTGCCAGTCTCCATTATGTGCTGCCGGAGAACAGGCTCCAGGCCCTTCCTTTCATCTCCTTCCTAATGAGTTGAGACAAGGAATAACTATAAAAGGAAGAGGGGAAAAAAAAAAAAAGGGCAGCAATACCTGAAGAGACTATTTCTTTCATTTATGTTGTAGCTGAACATGTGGCAGTGGACAAACGTATTGAGCTCATGTTATAGTAGCTGAAAGTTCAGAGCTTACCGTAGGGCCCTGGATGCTGGAAATGAGGGAGCTGCAGCATCCAGGGAGAGAGAAGGCATTTAATGTTCAACTACTGCTGAAAAATCAGGAAATGTGGAAGGCAGCACAACATCCAGGGAGTGTTAGCGTAGTCAGAAAGGTAAGATTGGGCTGAGCCCCCCCCGTTCTTTCTTTTACTTCTCCAGTTTGAAGCCTTTGTCTTATTGTACACGTCTCACATGCTGGAAAACTGACTCCCGTGTGGCGGCAGCACGCTGCCATATGCAGGAACAGCTGTGAGCGTTTTTGGGCAGGCCACTGTACATGATATATTGCACCCTTGGAAAGAAAGGAGCTCTGCCCTCTGCTCGTGAACAAATGGCTGGGAGAGGAGCGCAAGCCTTTGTCTCCTGTGGAAGCAGCAGATCCAGTCCCGGGCAGCCAATATTTGAATTCAGGGACTAACATGTTTTTGTCGTCACAGTTCAGAATCTCTGCCTTTCCTAATTCCAGCAGGAGACGTGCTGGTGTGTTTGCTTAAGGATGCACCTGTGGGCATTTGCCCACTTGCCAATTCCATGCCACAGCCATAAGGAAACACAGGATTTGGCAAACCGGCTCTCGCAAAGCTCCAGAATGTGCCTGAAAATGGGATGGGGCGAGTTCCCTTTGAGCAGGAGAGTTGATGATTTTGGGGAGTTGTTTTGGAGCACTCACTCCAAAACAGGCATTGTGTGCAGTGATGGATGGGCTACCCCTGTGTTTTGTCCTGCTTGGACGGATTTGCCCTGAGGAGCAAAGGACTCTGATGGAGTAATAAAAATAAAACCACCAAATAGCATGGTGTGATTTAATCACAAGCCAGCTGCATCGATTCTTCCCCTAGGGTGCACTCTGTGTGTTTGGAGATGCATTTTGTCATCGGGGTGAGGCTAGAAGACAGGGAATTTAGGGAGGGGGGGCAACTTTTTTGATATGATCAAAGGGAAGTTTGTGAGGTGGTTCTTGAAAATTTGATATCGGGGGGGGATGAATCTTAGCCAAATAAAAAAATCTTCATCCTGCTATGCTTCTCTCGAGACTTGAGTGGCTCTGGGGAGTAGAGATAATTGCAGGGCAATATCTCTGTTCTTCCTATCACAGCTTAATTTATATTAATCAGATCAAACATGTTTTGTGCTGCCTGCACTGCCCTACTAAAATAAAATGGAAAGCTGCCGCTGCTTTGCTCAGCACGACAAGGCCCCGGTGCTTACTGTTAGCTGGCTCTTGTGAGTCCTTTATAAGCAGCGTGCAAGTTCAAGGTCATATCTGAGAGGGATGTTTCTGGCCAGAAGAAGCTCTTGATGTTGCCAGTTCGGTTTATCTGTGGAGGGAGGTTTCTTTCCAAACATTCACGAAGCGTTGTATATCAAATGAGGTGCAGAGCAGCCTGCCATGCCCAGCCGGTGGCTGGGGAGTCAGCGTGGGCAACTCCCCTGAGACTTCTTCCTGTCTTTGGTAGACAATTTATGTATATAAAAAATAAAAAGAGCACCCCCAAACCAAATCAGCCCCCCTACTCTTCAATCGTAAGTTTTAAGGCCTGCATATGTTCTTGAAGGTGCCTTGAAAAGCTGACTAGCAGTTGTGCAGTCCTTGCCTTCTCATAGAACTTCTTTTCACTCAGTGGGTTAGGGAAGAAGTCAGGTTGGCATCTAAAGAAATGAAATGATGCTTCAAAGTGCATCTTACAAGTGTCAGAGCATTAGTCCTGCGAGGCTGGGGCAAGCAACGGGAGATGGAGGTGGGTGGGTGGGTGCTCTTTGAATGCCTTCACCTGTCTGCTTGCTCTTGGAAAGGGACAGAGCATTAAAACTGACCAGATTAGTCTGTAGCTCTGAGTGCTTGAGGGCATTTTTTTGGACTAAAGTACAAAAAAAAAAACACAATCATTTTCTCATCAAGGCATTTTGCAAACAGGCTGTGGCTTGCCTTTAAGTTTAGTGCCTTGCCTCCGGTATTGCCACTTCTTACTCTAAGCCCAGCATGGGTGGCTGAGGCTCTCTTCCTTTCTTCTTCCCTGCCCATTTTCTCTGTTCTGGCCCACTGACACACCTTCCTGCTGTATGTTTGCTGTGCACAAGTGCCCCAAGCCCACACCTTGCCCTGGCTTTGCTGTGCCAGTCAGTGTTTAGGAACGCCAGAATGAATTCCCTCATTTTGGTTGTGGAGCTGGTAGCAGAAAGTAGCACTTGGAGATTTTATAAACCCAGCAGTGGTAATGATTGTTTCCTGTCCCTGGGCTGACTTTTAAGTGTACTAGAAAAGTTAATCAAAGACATCCGTAAGCTGTTGCTATGTGGATTTTTCCCATTTAATTATAGACCTTCTGGGGTGGTGTTTCTCTGAAGGGAACTTGACAGAGCAGATGCCGTTTTGCCTGGGGATGCATTTCTGGTATTGGCCCGGTGAAGAGCTGCCACTTCAGCTGTGGGATTTTGATGATTGCATGAACATCCTGCCACATGAGATTAGAGTGGCGGTACTACCTCCCAGCTTCAGGATGCGGAAGATCCGCCTCTTCATTAGAGCTTTCATATGGTGGCAGCTGAAGTGAGGAAGAGCAGGGGAAAAGAGAACAATTTAAGAAAACCAAAGGCAAATCTACTAAGCTAAAAGGTGATATGAGGGGAGGGAAGCTGAGATCTTGTTAGTGTTTACTCATGGAAAGAGAGGGGAAGAACAACAGATCGATTGTTAAGCGTTACCGGCTTTATCAAAGTAATTGTCAGGTGTTCAGATACTGCAATCACAAATGTAGTGCTAATACATGAAGAGAGATGGGCAAAGCCTGCAAAAGGAATTTGAATGGTTTCTATTCACAAACACAATTTTGCCTTTCTGATTCCAGCAGACAGAAGGAGGGGCACAGACAGATGGACAGCAATCACAGACACAGAGCAGTGAGAACACCGAGAGCAAATCCACTCCAAAACGGCTTCATGTGTCCAACATTCCCTTCCGCTTTCGAGATCCGGACCTTCGACAGATGTTTGGGGTAAGTTACTGGAGCCATTCAAGGCATGGCAGCTCTCCTTCACCACAGTAGGAACGTGTGGTGCTGGTGTATTCCTGTGGAGGAAAAGCCCTTCTCCTTCTTTTGCCCCTGCCCTGATTTACTCAGCACACTGTAAAATATTTGCAGAAGTAAGGCAATTAGTAGTGTTTACCTCAGTTGGTAAATACACATGAAAACTGTAATTGTGTTGGTCATATCAAGATGTTGGGGTAAGCTAACGATTGGCTTGGAAAAAAAACGAAACAAAACAAAACTTCACCTTATTTCCCAGTGAAGACTAGGATTAAACAGTGACTTAATATATCCCTTGCAAAGCACTGTTTTTCAGTTGCTTAGAAACGTGTTGAAATATTTATGTCTTGATCCTCATGATCCACTTTTGTGATGAAAAATTGCTGCAAGGAATTGGCCAACTAGTAATTGCATATGGAAAAGCTGGTGCAAGTCAGATGGCATTTTGCATCGTGTATGATATGTATTTTGTTTCTTTTGACTGAATAGTTTGTCTCCCCTAATAGTAACCTTCGTATGCTCCTCAATTTATAAACTCTTCCCCGAAGAGTTGGTTCACATGAGTATAGATGGTGACTTGTTCCATATGGACACAGAGATGAGCTGGGTACTTCATGACCTAACCTTCAGGTGAAGTTGGCTGTGTATCATTGTCAGGAGTCTGTGGCTTGTTGGTATGATGCTAGCGTCCTTGGCAGATGATGTGTTTTATAGCCTTTATAAATATTTCTTCTGTATAAACGACTTAAAATGTTGCTGCCTGTTTGAGATACAGTGCAGAGCAATCCGGTCAGGAAAGACCAAAGTAAAGTTTCCTTTAACCATGCTGCTTTGGATCGATGTATACCTTGGTCCTACATGCATAGCCATCTGCTCCCTCAGATTCTGCACTATTTTGTAGTTTCAACTGTTGCATCTCTTTAGGCATTTGTGTGTGTCTATGCATGCACCTGCGCATGTGGGGAGTAGTGTTATGGTGCTGTAAATGTGTCAAATTCATGGACTTCAAGATTAAACTTAAAATGAAAGGAGAAGAATTGGGATTATCTATTCATTACTTGAACAATATGAAGTGAAAAAAATGTGCGGAGATGTTAAAACTTTCACTAATGGTCTTCAGGAAGAGTCTAAATTGTATATATTGAGAGATGTCTTTACTTCTTGTTCTTGAAAATTTTTTTTGGTTGTTTGTTTTTGTCCATAAGAAGATACTCTGTGGATGAGACCAAACTGAGAAGCTGTCAAAATACCAGAGGGCAGGGCTGATGTTCGGAGGGACCTTAGCAGGTGTTCAGACACCTCCATCTTTGGAGGTGTTTAACACTTGACTGCATACATCCCAGCCAAACTGATCTCATTAGACCTGCTCTGAGCAGGTGTTGAACTAAATGACCTCTGGAAATAGGTCCCAGCCAAAATTAGGATTCTGTGATTCTGTTGCTGGAGGCCTGGGTTTGCATTTCTTGTTGTTCATGCATTAGATTGCTGCACTTTTGACATCTGTGGGAATGTTTTCAGGGTGAAACTCATCTCCTGGCAATCTGTGATTGCTGAATCGTCAGTCGCCTGTTCCGCTTGTGTTTTTCAGCTTGCTTTTTGCTGTTGCAGGGCCGTGCGGTAGGCAGTTCCGTCCGGTTTGGATAAACCGGTTGCTGAAATCACAGCCAGTTCTTGGACCACCTGCTACAGTCTGTATTTAGCACACCCTGCTCTTTGCTGCTGCTGCTCCCCTCTCCTGGGAGCGCATCACTTACATAAACTGTTCCACATTGCTGCTGCCCCTTCCCTTGGGACCGGTGCTTGACAACTGGACCCTTTCACACTCATTCATATCGACACTGGTCTTCCCTGTGCTCCTGGTGTGGGGACAGGAATGAGATGGAAATTGCAAGAACATCCCTCTCCTGGTGAATTTTATGTCTGCTTTGCAGATGGAGAGACCCAGACATTATGAATGAACTCCCGTCCTGAGATGGGATATGTAGAAAATACAGCCTAACTGCTTGCATTAAGGTTTCCCACCCTTTTTTGTGACCCAAACATTGCCACTTATGCATTTTCCCATCCCCATCTATACACTAAATGAGTGGGTTACCATCGTTGCCCAAGTTATCTGTTGTAGCTTTACTTTTAGTCTAATCATCATCTTGAGTTCCGCCACAGTGATGTGATTTTAACTTAGGTAAATGGTATGTTCCCTGTAAAACCTTTCGCTAGTTCACCTAGCAGTGTCTTTGCTGAGAAGTACGCATACCAGAAGATCATTCATCTTTTGGGGCATTAAAAAAAAGAATGCCATTTTCCTGTAAGGGAAAACTTTGTTGCTTTGCCAAGGAAAAAAATCAGTAGTTCTTGCAGATCTCTGTTTTTCTCTGTGCTCCTTCTCTCAGCATGTTCAGAGTCTCAAGCAAGAGAGCATTTCTATCCGAATCCCCCTTGCTCCTATTTCTCTTTCAGGATCAGGATGCTTCCCCTTGGGTGACGCACTGAAACCAACCCTTTCTCCTACAGGGGACTCGTGGTTGTCTGAGTCTTCAGCTGTGGCTGGCCTGTAACCCCCATCGTCTCCCTTTCCCTTCTGTGTGTCAGGTCACATCTCCTCAACGTCATATCTGAGAGACTCAAAATCCTTGCCTGGAGTGATTTTCCCAAACTACTGTACAATGAGAGAAATTGGGTAGACAGCAAAGCAGCAGAGGAGGAAGAAATAAATGTGATGGTAGGGAGGGAGTAAAGAAGTCCCTTGAGGACTCAACAGCATGCGAGAGGTCAGCCCCGTCCTGGGGCGCAGAACATTAGCTGATGCTTTCATCCTGTATTGAATAGAGGTGGACTACAGATGTGTTGTTGTGTGTGTGATTAAGTGGAAATTACATAACGCTTTTCAAACCATTGCCATCCAGGAGAGCTGCAGACGTAAGGATTTCCTGATGAATTGAAGTTATTCGGGTTTCAAGTCATCTCTCACCTGTCACGTGTTTCTGACAGGTCCCTGAAATATCCTCAGCAATGGAACAAACATTTCCTTATGTATATGCTTCTTATAGGGTGGCAAATAAAATAGGCTGCTTAAAACATGTAATATTTACCTGACATTTCATGATGCCAATAAAAAGACTTCAAGAAAGCTTCTAGAAGGAATAGGTCATTTTTTAATGCACACAGTTCTGCACCCACCGTGGAATAAATCAATAGTTGACCTTGTTCTAGCAGATAAAGAAGAGTTAATAGCTGACCTGAAATCCCACGGTTGCCTAGGTACCAGTGATTGTTATTTGTCCGTATTTACTTTGTGCAAACAGAATATGGCATCAGTCGGTAACGCAAGGAGCTTTAGAAGAGTCTGTTTCTTCAAGTTTAAACAATTGGAAGGGTGACCAACCAGGAAGGTACATTTAGAAGGGGAAGTGTTAATGGAAGCTCTGAAGTATTCGACAAAATCATACCAATGGCCCAAAAGGCATGATTCCACAGTCACAGAAAGTGTGTTAATAAAACACAAAGCAATCTGCACACCAGGCAGGGAGGATGAAGTAAATGGCAGTGGATGTAATTACAAACTTAAACAAAGAAGCAGGTGAGAAAGGAAATGTACTAAATCACTGAGATATTGACGATGAAAATCCAGAGGAAGAAGGTGTCAATTATTTACATGCAAAGATAAAAAGGTCCTATATAGGCTTAGGTCCAATATAAAATAGTGTTCAAAATTGCATTGAAAAAACAAAGCCCAAAAAATAAGCAAACCTCAAATATTTGTTTAGTACTTGCTGTGTTTCTGATGTAACAGAAGGTATTTGTACCATATGGTTTTGCATATAATTTATAACAAAGGAGGATGAGGCAGTGCTTGCTAATATTAAAACAAAAAACAAACAACCAGCGGATCTAGATAAGATATGCCCAAGGATAACAGCCAAACTAAGGAGCTTTTTTATTCATTAATGTTAATTTTTAGCCAATTTATGTAAGCTATGGGAATTGGAGAAGACTGGAATGCTGCTCATCAGGATTCAGTATTGGTGGTGGTGGGGAATGACCCAAAGAGCCACAAAGTAATTATCCATAAGTTGATCCAAGATAAAAATAATTTTGGAAAGTTTTAAAAAACATCAGAATCTGAAGAAAGAGTTCAGTGGCATTCAGTATGATTTTGTGTAAGTTAATACATCTTTCAAAGACATTTTGTCTATTTTGACAAGATTGTACAAAGCAGTATTGGGAAAGTTCAACGTTCCTTAGCCAATTGAGTTAGTTTGTGTGACCAATTCTGATTAATGTGTTCTGTTTGAGTTTTGTTTTTTTTAGAAAAACCCCTATTATTTTATTAAATACCTCTTTAATGATGGATCATGAAAAGCAGTATTTATTGGTGAGACATTAGTGATCAAGACTGCTTCTAGTGTAGATTTCCCCAGGGATCTGTTTCAGTCTCAGTATCTATCTACATCAACCCATGGAAACAGTGCTATTAAAATCTTGCCAGTAAGGTTTGCAGTCAAAAAAAAAAAAAAAAAAAAAAAAAAAAGGAAAAAAAACTGCTTGAGGAGGAAGATTAGGTTAGTGTTAGAGAATGACTTGAGATGATTGGATTTATCATCAGTTCACCAACAAAACTGTGTTTGATACAGGTAAGTGCAGAATAGTGTGAATTTGGGAACAAGCTGTGCTTGTAGGATAGAAGATTTTATTTGGAAAACACTGATTTGGGAGAGTACTGGTGATCACTGAAGATAGTTGCTTCAGCAATGCAAAGGGCAATATTGGATTGAAAGAGAGAGATGTGTCTTACGCTCAAAGTTGGAAAGATTGCATAGTTTTGTTCAGTTCTGAGTTCAATTTAGGACCATACAAATAATCTACAGCTTTGAAGATGAGTGGCTTTTTAGGTGTGTAAGGTGTTGGGTTCATTTATTCAGCTTCTCAAAGAGAGGTTGGGAGATGACTAGTCTGTGCTGTCCATGTGCTTATGCATGGATGATAAGGGTTTTTTTCTAATAGGGTTTTAAATCTTGTTTACACTCACAACAAGATTTTCCAGTTGGAAACTGAGAATTTTTGCAATTAACTTTGAAATAAAAGGTAAAAGTCATAGTAATTTAGGCTAATTTTAAACAATGGAGGATCTTACGGGGGAGTGAAAGAGTGCTCTCAGAGTTAAAAACGAGTTAGCCCATCTTTTCAAAATCTTACCCAGTTTTTGAGGGATGTTCTACAACCTGTGTAAGGTCTCTCACATGATGGTAGCAGTCTTCTCCTTAACTGCTGGTAGGCTGCCTTCCTTCCTTAATGGACTGTGTATGGAGGAGAAAAGCTCATTCTCCTCAGTGTGTTCTCAATCTTTTCAGCTTTGTGCTGTAATAGTGTCTGTGGTTGTATCTCATGACTGATGCCTTCACTCTTAGGCCTCAGGAAGCAATTTGCCTCCCACTATAAAACTGGCTGAGTTAATATGGTCAGTTCTGATGGCCTTCAGAGTCTCCTGAGAAAGATGGAGGCTGGGTTGGACTGCCTGCAAAAGGAAAATCTGTCTATTTGCAGGCAGAATCATGAATTACCTCCACAAAAACAATCAAAGTTTTGCTTTGGTGGTTCATATGGACAACGGTGTACTAAATCCTACTTATCTGTTGTGAGAGCAACAGCACAAGTAGTCAGAATTGATTTTTCTCAGAATTCACCTTGGTGAAACACTCTCGAGTGCTTACAAATCTTCTCTTATTTTTAAAACAGGTGAAAGTATAAGATAAAAACAAGGAATACATTGATGAAGATTGTAGATGAAGGTGGGATAGCAGTATAGAGGGTGGGAAACTTCTCAGGCTCTGGCTTCAAAAGGAGGCCAGAAGAATTTGGTTTACAAATTTATTTCATGTTTTTTTAGCAACATTTCACGTAGATCATTTCATGGCTACTACCTTTAGGCTGTTAATTGCTTCTGATGAGGAGCATCATCAGCCCCGATGATAAAGGAGTTTTGTGGGTTATCAGCTACAGCGGCAATAATGCGTAGCTGTTTTGTATAAAAGTGACCATTATGTCACTTTTAACTTTAGTTAATTAAGTTATTAATAATTTTACCTATTAAAGGTGACAGAGCAGTGACTATTGTTTTTTTAATATATGATTTTAAGGAAGGCAATGTTATCATTTTCCTTCTCTGAGCATAATTCATATCTCTGCTGCAAGACTCTTCATGTTTGTGGTAGACCGCTGCTTTGCATGATCCAAACAACTCAGCTCTGGGAGCTCTATAATGGATATTCTTGGAAGGTCTCGTAACCTGAAGGTCTTGGATTCTGGGGAAACAATTTGGTACATTGCATTTCCTAAAATATATCAGTGGATATAATTTCTCATCTAATTTCATTCTGGTGTCGAGAGTACCAAACACCTCTGTGAGGCCTACACTTTGAGGCTGAAGCAATAGCAAACTAGACTGCAGCTCTTCCTGCCAAGATTTTGGTAGGATTTTAAGCCTATATTTGCCAATAAATGAATGTAAATCCACAAGTAATTTATGATACACAACTATTGGAAGTGTCAGAAAACTATTCGTTAGGTGTGTAAGTAAACAGGCAAATAACACGATAGGCCAAGAATAGTAGGAAAGTTGTGGAAAGGGAGTCTGCTCTTCGATTGGATTGGACATCTGAAGGAGGAAATCTCTCTTCGGTATGTCAGGACGTGTTTTAGCTTCTTTAGTCTTTGACTAGTATTGACCACCGATCACTTGTAGCCAGTCCTACACAGCATTGTGTAGGGAACAAAAATTGAGGAACAAATTGGGGAACAAAACTTGTGACACGAGGTGTGTGTGCTCTTTGTGAGGACTCCTCTTTCCTCGCTCTTCCTGTGGTAAGGGAGAGCTCCGGCCCTGTGGCAGGGCAGGACTTTGTTCCTGCTGATGCTGTCGAGTGGTGTCAGAAGAGGCAGTGCTGTTTTTCCAGATGTTTCACCTTCTGTGACTGAACGGTGCGCTCAGTGCTGCTTGAGCAGCCTTGCTTTGTCTGAAT
The DNA here is from genome assembly GCF_040182565.1 of Anser cygnoides. Taxonomy (NCBI): domain Eukaryota; kingdom Metazoa; phylum Chordata; class Aves; order Anseriformes; family Anatidae; genus Anser; species Anser cygnoides. The sequence continues at coordinate 56,719,941 of NC_089873.1, forward strand.
AGCTGGGGACCGTGGTATTTCTCTGCAAAGGTACGTGTGTCACTTCAGCTGTCACCAGCTGTTGGACCCTCTGTCTTGTGAGGGTTGTCCTCCCAAACCGAGCTTTGAGTTTATGCCATGTCTGTGGGCATGGTTCCAAGCACCTCTCACGTGGCAGCAGCGCCAGGCTGAGGTGCAGGCACATCTCCAGGGATGGCACAAGGCAGGGAGAAGTAGCTGGAAATGTACGCTGGAAGCCAGCCCGCCAAGATCTCTGGAGCGGTACCCTGTGGTACTGTTTACCTGCATCTCACTGTTTTGTGTGAAAATCTTTTGTGAGTCAGATAGAAATGAATGACTGAGGAAACCATGCTCCTTGTCACTTTGTTTGCCGCAATGGCTGCAGTCTGTAAATCCTGTTAGAAATCTGTGCTCTTTGTGTGGCTTCCTTTTAAAGGCTGGTTTCTTAGAAAACGTGTGTTGGGCAACAGGTCAATCCTAATAAGGGCTTGGTGGTGCTTGTTTACTGCCTATTCAGCTGCTAAACTGTGGTAGAGCTTTGGTTTACAAATCTTTGTTGCTTTTATCGTCCTGTCAGCAAAGCATACTGGTGCAGCTTGGCTGAAGGCACGGCAGGCTTGGCCCCACTGTTTTGAAGAGCAGTGACCCAGCTGTAGGTGAGGAAGTTCATGTCTTGATAGCAGTTTAGCTCTGGCAGACCCCAGACTGTCATAACTAAGCACTGACTAATAAGTCCTATGATGGAGACAGCTGTTCTCAGATGAAAGACATCCCCATGGAGCAGGGAGCTGGGGTGGTAAGGGCACCCTGCAGCAGGGACCTATCCTGCAGGCAAAGCACTGTTGCTCGTGCACCTCAAGCCTGAGATCCTGAAATTATTTCTTGCATAGGCAATTCATTTCTTGGCAATCCTGAATTTCTAGTGGAATTTAGACCCTCTTTGAAAATGGACTGTTATATATCTTCTAGGTTTAGAGAGTTCACTGCACTCGCCTCTAAGTGAATTGTGTAGGGCCATTGCAAAGCTGCTTGGGCATACAAAGTTCTGTTGTAGGGATGTGAGGTTGTCAGATGGTGGCTTACGTTACCTTTTGTTGTTCCATAATTTCTAGAGAATTCACCTTGTATTCCTGTTACTGGTATCTTTAGGGTTAAGTTATTTGTCTGGCACGTTTTAGAGCTGATTTTTGAAAGCTCTAGACAGAGAGGAGGTAGGGCCAGCTGGAACAGAGCAGACAGGAGGGGCCCTATGAAACTGTCAATGCCTTGGAAGGCAAAAGCTCTCTGGTGCCAGATCTCTCAAATTTATTATATGTAATGCAGTTATGGCCTCTACTGGAAAAACCTGCTGCCTTCGTGTCATCTGGGTAGAAAGAAACACACAGCGTGCATGCTCTTCCTTGCACAATGCCCTTGCATCTATTATAAGGTACGTCATGTTCAAGCAAGAAAATTGGGTTCTGTTCATAGCTGATGTCTCTTAATACCTTTATGCCCCTTAAAACTGTTATTTCCAGCAGCCCCTGCTGCTATCATATAGGAGATGATTCTCATTTACCTGCTTGACAGAAAAAAAACAAAACAAAACAGCAAAAAAACACACGTACATACCCACCTGCCATATGATTGATATGGTTCTGGTGCACAACCAATTCATGGAGGAGGCTTCTTGCACAACCTGATGTGTAGTGGGACGTGCTGGCTCCTTGGTCACACAGTAAGCTGTTGAAGTCACGGTGGGGAGCATTTGAGATGTGTAGCTCCACAATGCTTTCTTCAGAGGCTGTGAACTCTGGTTGGGATTTTTTTCCACTGCTGCTGTGCTGCGTTGTAAATAGATGTTCATGGTAATCATCGAGTGAAAGAGTCAGGTCTGTGAGCACAGTGATTCATGTCTTCAAGGTTAGAGATTAGAGGGTTAGACCCCATCATGGATGACCTAAGCATGGATCTTGTTTTATTTGGCCAGACCCTCTGTCTGCTGTAAAACACAAACATGCCTGTATACATGATTTAAAAAAATTACTAGGAGGGCATTTGGTGTTGACCCTTTTATTTACACGGCTTAGCGTTTTCCATACAAAATTTGTAACCTCTTGCAAAGGAGCCCTTAAAACTTCCATTGTTTGCAGTAAGCTGTTGACATTTGGTAGGGGAAGCACCATCGGAGAACAAAGTGCCTTTTTATGTTCCACTAAATTAGATTCAGCTTTGAAGGAGATATAAACTGCTAAAATGAACTAGTTCTTTTTTTCCCCTGCTTTTGTTCTTCAGGAAAATTCTGGCCTGCTACCAAAAAATAAAAAATAAAAAAGTGCCTCCAGTCCTGGACCTGCTGTAACCGTTGCAGCAGTAAGGCCAAGAGCTGTGATGTTTGGAGCTGCCAGAGCAGCTGTGGCAGCAGCCGCGGCAGAGTCTTGAAGAGTCCAGCACTCGTCCTCCTGCCTTGCAGCCACCCTGCTTTCTTCCAGGGAATTTCATGGAGCAGGAAACCCCTCCCCAGCAAACCTTAGTTCAGCAGTTAGCTGCTGTTGTCCCTTCTGTCCCAAAAAGTTTCTTCTCTCCTGCCTCACAACTTTTAGGTGGAAAAGAGATGGGGCAGATTGCACAGGTGGCTGTAGCCCATTGCAGCAGGCTTCAAATGGTGCTTGCTGCAGCAGTAGGATTTGATGATCTTAATTATCGTCGAGGAAACAACTTAGATATTGCCTTCATCTTCGAGGCACAGAGACAGCCCTACCACCTGTCTCAGAGCTGGGTCAGACCGCTTGCATTCAGCATTACCACCAGCTTTTTACTGCTCCTGAGGAATTAAACACACAAGGCAGGATTTCCTGTTGGTGTGGAAACCCTGAGCAGTGAGCTTGGCCGAATGAGGCTGGCAAACAGCTCTGGCAGTAATACCCGAGTATCCAGGCCCAGCTGGGTGTGGAGAAAGGGGAAGATGGCAAGGCATAATTGTGCACCAGAAGCTGCACAGTTTGTTCTCTTTTAAGATGATTCTAATGAAGAAGAAACCGGTGATTTTTGATGGCTCTGAAGATTCTGAAAATAATTTTGGCATTTGCATTTATCAAGAGCCCGGCTGTTTCAGCGCGTGTGGCAAGGCTAGACAGCTGAGCTGATCTGGCAGGGACAGATCCTGTTCTTGGGCTGAGTGTGCAGCTTTCCGTTCTCCTTTGCTTCCCAGAGCCCTAACACTCTCCTGACCCTTTGAACCAGTTCAGATCAATAAAGCGTCAAGAATGTATTACTTATTCCATTTGTTGGGCTATTTTTTTTTGGTGGGATTGACGAGCTGTATCAGTTTATCTGCGGGTGAGAATGAGAATGGGGACCAGCTTTAGGAAGCTGGGGAGCCCAGGCGGGAAGGACGAAGGAGCAGGGACAGCCCTTTGGCAGCCATGAGCTGTTAAATTGGTTCAGCCCCTGTCGTGTAACTACACTGAAATAGTCTACCAAGAAGGCAATCATGACTGATTTCTTTCACGGCAGTGCCCAAACAACAAAGACAACAAAAAGCAATCAACGGCTAATCTCCTTTATAGACAAGCCCACACCAAGCGTGGGATAGAAATAGAAAATGTATTTTAGCTGTGATTGGCACAGCAGTGGTCAAAAGAGGATCCAGCATGGATCAAACCTAAGCTGTTGAGATGTTGAGGTTTCAAGGAAGATGCAATCACTGTTCACGTTTACATTAGCATTATTCAAACTTTGGGTAACGTAGGATATTGTGAATTCAATTGTTTTGAGATGAATAGAAGATCAAGTATTGTCCTTAAACAATAGAACAGTAAAAACAACATCTGTGATCCAGCATTTGTAAAAGAATACAACTATCTCCTTTTTAAGAATGGAAGATGGGAGCAGACAGAAACTATGGCTAAAATTGTGGGAAGTATTTTGTTTGCATAAAGACGATTGAAGGGACTTAATAGCTTTTTACTGCTTTACATATTCAAAGCTTCTCTGCAGTCATCATAGCTTACTGTTGCAAATATTCCACGTTTGCAAATCTGGAGACAAGTCTTTCAAGCAGAGCATCCAGAAAATAAGCATTATACCTACTTGACTACATATGGAAATGTTGATTTAAAAAAATTGGCAAATGTCATATTAAGAGCACCGTGGCAAAGTAGAATTCCAATGCCCAGAGGTGGCGTTCGCCATCTTTTCTAAGTGTGAAACCACTCTTCTCCTGTTGCCTCTTCCTTCATTTCCTACCTCCTTTAAAACTTCTGCAGGCTGTAAGATGAAAACCATGTTGATGAAAGCTTTTGTAAAGAATAGGGTATGAGGCACGCTCGGATACATATTTTATATGAAAGCAATAGACATTTCTGGAATGAAGGCTCCATATATGTGAGTCCCTGAGAATGAGATCTTGGAGCTGTCTTTCTGGAGAGCAAACCTCCAATTTGGAAATAAATACAACACTGATATTTGTAGCTGACAGAATATTGTGGGGCTCTGTTGAAGTGCTAATACTTCTATGTATAGAATACTGGTTTGAATCTGGCCAGATCAATATAAATACTAAAATATGTTCCCAGGCAAGGGATGTGATCAATATATGGTTCCATGGTGTGGCAAATTGCCTTTCTAGCTTGTAGCCCTCATTTCCCACTTTTTGTTCTGTGCTAAGTGGTGAGATCTTTGGAACCAGTTGTTGAAACAGCACAGAGCAGTGGGGCACTGTTCTCCCCTGGGGTCTCCAGGCTAAAGCAGAAATCAGGATCATCATACACGACAAAGTTACATGGATTTTCAGCAGCTTCCTGTATGTCACAGGTTGAAGTGAACGATCCTTTTTAGAAAAAAAAAAACAAAAAACCAAAGACCTGTTGTGATTTGGCCATGTTCACAGTTTCTGAATCTTCCATTAATTCTTTTGAAGGCTGAGTTTCCAAAAGTAAAGGGGAAAAACAAGGAGATTTAGAGTTTGGAATTTCAAGGGCTGGGAGTCTTTTGTGACTATCCCCTCCAGAGAAACATCCTCACTGTTCAGTTTCTTTGTGATAGCCACTTCAGGAGGAAGATGAAATGCTGAATTACATTTGAGAACTGTTGTTAGAGGTCTTAGATGAAATCATATAACCATGTCTTAGATAAAATAGCAGAATGAGGAAAGAAAGAACTGTTTAGATTAAAAGAGGCGAGGGGGAAGCCAGCAGGGGGAAACCAGCTCAAATCCCTAAAACTCTTCTGGAGATTGTTTTTCTTCCTTCAGACTTTCATGAGAAAACCTGGGGTCTGTGACCAAGAGGTTTTGTGTGTCCTAACCTGAGAGAACTGGGTCATGTCACCGGGATTTTATGCTTTTGCCTGTATGCTAGAAATGGAAGTATTCTCACCTCCCTTCTTGTGTTAAGCCAGCACCTAAAAGGTACGAAAAATTGATTGCCAAAAATAAATCTTTTTTTTTTTCTTTCCCGTTGTCTCTGCAGCAATTCGGCAAAATCCTTGATGTAGAGATAATCTTTAATGAGCGCGGCTCCAAGGTAAGTCCTGTTTCTGTACCCGCTTCTCTTGTTTTGATTGCACAGAGTAAAAGGCAGTTCATTGCCTAGAGAATATACTCTGTAGAGATCAGCAGGAATTAGCGTGATGGGGGAAGGGAAAACCTATTTTGAGGACTGTCTCCTGTTCCCTCTGACTCCAGACTCTGAGCATGGTCATTTCTGGGCAGCATGTACGAATGCTCCTAGACGCTCCTGTCTGTAACATGGGATCAGGTTCCCCAGCCTTTTGAGCAAACAGGGAGTCAGTTGAGCCTTCATACCAACCCCTTCTCATTGCACTAGCAATGGGTGCCCTGTGGGGAGGGCAGAATAAGGTAAAAACAACTTCATGTGACGGGAGCTGGTAAAAACGAAGCCTAATGGCCCTCCCCCCTGCCCCAATCACATCTTCATTGCATTAAAATACTTCCAGAGAAAAAAGAGTAATATCTCAAATGTGGAAGGATTTTGTTTACTCTCTTTTGCAGACTTGCCTGGTATTTCTGAGATTCTGACCTTTCACATTTGAGATATCTGATGCTTCGTAAAAGCATCCTCATTCCCCTTGCCCTGCCCCTGTGGACCTCCCCCCACTGAATTTGCATTCGCACACCTATCTTTGTCTTGAAAAAGTGTTAAGAGGGAGGTTTCGTTGAGAGCTAATGGTAATTTATTTCTCTGGAGATAAGATTTCAGATGTTGCTTAGGTCAGTTGCAGAGAGATTCAGTGATCTTTGTCCTAATTGGCAATTGGTTCTCATCACGTACCCAGTATCACCACAATGACAAATTGATGTGATTCTCTCTCTGCCCAGGAGGTTCAGCACTGGAATAGCAGGGAGTTTTGCAGGTCAGGAGCGAGGTGCATTGCCAAAGCTCTATGGGGGAAGCTTGCACAGTGCATGTCTATACTCTGCTTGACTTAATCAATGCTAAGATTCCCATTTTCAATTAAAACAAAATTTCCCTACTCCCCCCACACACGTGTGTGCACATGTGTGCATGCACACAAGAGATTTTGAAGTTGCAATTCAGCTAAGCAGTTTCTGTGTAGAGTCTATATGTCTTTCTCCTGAATTTGAGGTTCACAACCTTAAGGTGGCCTCTTTGCTTCAACATATCTTCTGGGGTCTGTTCATGTTCAGAGCCCTCCGCAAATTTCAACATGTGTTCACCAAGATGCATTCGGAACTTCTTCAGTCTCTGTGTTATCTGGAAACCAGAAAGCAGCTGATCTGCGTACAAAACAAATGAGATTTAGCCCTTTCCCCATCCTTAGTTTGGGTTTACTACCATGGTTTTTCTTGTTTTGTTTTGTTTTTTAATAAAACAGTCTGAACGAGTAAATGACTATGTGGCTTAGAGAGCTGTACTTCCCTTTGTGGATAAAAATCTATACGCTTTACCAGAACAATCAGCTATGCTGAGTTTGTAAATATTTATTCTGCTCTCTGCTGGTCTTCTGATATTTATAGGCCAGAGCTGTCTGCGAATTAGACCCGATTTTAGTCATTTCTATTTGGCTTTGGGAATAGCCTCTGGCCTCTATCAGATCTCTACTTTTTTGGATGTAATTGCAAAAGAAAGAACAAAAATAACTGTCCTGACAAAGTGGTGAGCTCTATCCTCCATCTCCCTCTGCTTGTGCTTTCCAGCACAGTGTACACGAACTTCACCCTCACTCTTCCATCCATACAGCCCCATATTAAACGCCCACGGCTGCCCTTTTCCTTCTAGGCAACACTAACATTGGAGACTTTCTGTGAAGACTTGGTTTATGACTATGAAAACTATTTTCTTCTGCAATTGTTAAAGCCCAAGGCTTCTGGTTTTCAGTTAAAACAGGAATTGTTGCTGAAGAGTTCCTTGATCAATCTCGTCCTGAACCCTTAATAAACGTACGAAAAACAAAAGCAATCCAAAGTGATGTTCTTCGAGTCCTTGACCATGCAGTTTTCTGCTGCTTTTTTGTCATCTTAGAGCAAAAAGCAGTTGCAGAACTGGTAGCCGATGTGAGGGATGGGGCAGAATCTGAACAGAATGAGAAAACGCCCAGCGAATAATTTTGTGGTATCCTTGCATCCTTCTCTACCCCAAATAATTAACGTTTAAAAAAGAATGCAAGATTATTCCTGCTTAGCATGAAAATGGGAGGCCCCAGTGTTTGAGTGGGGTGTAGCTGCACGAAGCACCTGGTATTCACGTAACAATGGAAAAACAACAGTTTGGTGATCTGATGGTGAAGCAAAGGAAACGGATCTTTCTGGAGGCCACTCACTCACTCTTGGGTTCTTCCTCCACCTTAGGAAAAAAAAAAAATCTGAATGCATTTTCCTGCCCTGTGGTTTCCATTCTAATCTAATGATATGAAACCTCTCTCTCTTCTTCTCCTCCTCCTCTCTTTTGGGAATCCGAAAGCAGATGCTCCTGCTGCCTGCCTTGTGCTGTGTTCTCAATGCTCCCTTCCCTCCCCTGGGTTCCTAAGGGTGTAGAGTTTTGTCTGTATGTTTTGGAAACATTTAAAAGGTTACGGTGGTGAATCCCACGCCGCCCTGGGCCTGCCCCCACCCAGCGTACGATGGGGTTGAGCAGCGCTTTGTCCCTGCCCGGCTGGGGCAGGAGCTTCTGTTGGAAGCGCCCCAGCGCTGGCGGGCGGGAGGGCCTGGAGGAAACCTGCGGTTTGCATTCTTCCTTTTGAATCCACCTGAGATGACCAGGCCCTGACGCTGCACCCGAGGGAACTGTAGAGGACAGGCTACGTGTTTGGGATCTCCATGCGTTTAGGAAGTTTGGTGGCCAAAGGAAGAGCAGCGCACGTACGTCGCGGCCGCCTCGCGCCTCAGGTTCTTGTGTTTGGCTTAGGAAGTGGTATTTGCTGGCTTTCTGTGTCACAGCAGAGGAGGAGGCAGCTAATAATGAGTTTTGCTGGTACTCCTCTGAAAGCAATGTGAGTTCTTGTTTCCTAACTCGATTTCTGCCTAGATTCAGTCTGTTTAGTAGGATTATGTGGGCCTTGGTAGACTTCACGCTGATACTGCTTTGCTACCTATGAAAAACAAGGTACAAACTTTAAACATCCCTTGGATTTCATTTTGTTTTATTCTTTAGCTTGTATGACAGAACGACATCTGTCTTCCCCTGATTTATTTATTATTTTTTGCTTGCTTCCTGGAAGCTAGCTGTTTGCTGCAGTTGTGCTGTTTACCGTAACAATTTGAGTTCTGACCCATGTAAATAAATGCCTTTAAATAACATCCTGCTCACGGCTGCAACTCACCATGCACTTTGCTGAACCCTGAATAAAACACCTCCAGAGGAAGTCGAGGGATAGGATTCCTGCTCCTCTCGTCAGCGGAGAAGCATCCTGCAGATGCATATTTTGTCACTGTTGTGCTGAACTGACCGGGTAGACACATTTGCAGAATTACTGCAGTCTGCCCATGTAGCACTTTAAACAAGAAGCCTGTGACATTCATAAAGCTGCAGGGGAAGGAAATACAAGCACTCTGCTCGCCGGCCGCGTGCCAGGTGGCATTCTGAGATGTGCCCTTGGTGACATTCAGAGACCAAGAAAGAGTAAGCACACAGCAAAACCGTGGCTGAGGAAGGAGCACGTTGTAGATTTCTAAATGGTAGGAGTTCATACTAGTGCAGATTACAAGCTTGAGGTTTCAGGTCAGCGTAAGTTTTTCCCCTCTGCTTTCCGCTTGGGAAGCCCAGATCCTTAAAAAGGAGGTTGGTCTCCAGGTTTTTGTATAGGACTGAAGTGTCTAGAAGTGCTTCATATTTGCTTGAAAAATTGGTTATATAGCGGCTTATGTGTAGTCTTCACAAGGAAGTTCCATCGTTAGTGAGTGGAGGTCCATAAAGAAACGCAAAGTAAGTAAAAAACTTGTGCAGAAAGCTGTATGGAAGCACTGAAGTCTTCATGTTTACAGTTAACCACAGGTTAATAATACTCGTTTAGGTTTGAATAACTCTACCTAAAAGACTGCGTGCTTGTCATGTGCGTTTATTTCTTCTTGGAGTGGACTAGGTGCTTTGAGTGAGCCACGCTGTCGTGAACTTAGTTTCCACTCAGGGAAACAGGTACCTTCCCGTGTTACAGAGGGCTTGTTTTCACTTTAATTCTATTTTTATAATTTTTGTTCAGATGTCATCAGTTGAGCCAGAAATTCAGATAAAGTTATTAACACAAAGAGCCTTAATGACAAATTAAGTATAAAGCAGTGTCGCTTTCTCAGGTCACCAAATCCCTTTATAATGCTCATGGTTTGCAAGAGACGTGACCTTTTATCCTAGTTTAGTCAAGAACGGTGAATTGCCTAGGTCACCTTCAACCCTGTAATACTAATAAGTTAATGAGTTAAATTTGTCCATACACTGTGAACTGGTTTATTTGAATTTGAATAATTAAGGCTGAAGCTGATGGAATGATAGTGTAAGCTGATTTGCTGCTCCTTGTGGGGAGGGGCACCTTCCTAGTGGTGCTCATGTCATCGTGCAGGGACTTGAATTTAGGGTGCCGAATTAGCAAAAAGAAAAAAAATAAAAAAGGAAAAAAAGGGAGAAAAAGAAAAAATCCAGCAGGGGGAGAGAAGGAGAAGCGAGAGCTCATCTTCTGCTGGTCTAGCGTGTCAAACTCGCTGACCACACAGCAAGGTGAACTCCATGTCAGATGAAGGGGGGAGGAGGAGGAGCGCACAACCGGCAAATTGTGGGGCCGCGCGACCTCTGCTCCGAGTTGGCTGGAGCTGATCCAGAGCTGCCAGCGCTTGCAGCCCTGGCTGCAATCCCACCATTCAGCCCTGTCCTCTGCCCCCTTCTCGGTTTTGTAGGAGGGATTGGCAGTGGAGCGACGCAACAAGCTGGATCGGGGAAGTGATCCAGCTTAAAAATAGCCCCGCTGTTGAGTTTTCTCTTTGGCGTGTGTTGTTTTTTTTAAAAAAGATGTATTTATTTATTTATTTGGATTTCTTTAGCCAGAGTAATTCCTGCATCTGTTTCACTAGACCGCACAGGTAGGCAGCTGGGTGGATGCTTTGTCCATCCGCGCCTAATGCCCCAGAGCAGCACAGGGGAGCTGGAAGGGCTGCTGAAGTGATGGCAGCCTCGGTTTACACTGGTTCCTTCACCAGTTTGAAGTGAGTGCGTGTGACTGATAACATGTGCTTCTGAATTTCGGGCAGTGTTCCCGTCGGTGCACCCAGACCTGCTCATCTCAGGTGGATTATAGCTGAAACCCTCCTCCTCTCCCAAATGCCTTGGAAACAGGTAGCCTAAACTTCTGCCCCTTGGCCATATTTTTCAGGCTCCTGAAAGTTTATTTGTAAACAAAGGTGGGGGGAAAAAATGGAGGAAAAAAAAAAAAAAACAAAAAAAAAAAAACAACCACGACCCAACAACTAAAGAGCACAGCAGCAGAGGAAGGCAAAGCCCATTGCTGGCTGCGTGCTCTAGGGGTACAAGGCAAAAACGCTGCTGCTGAGGTGACTGTCTAAACTCCATGACAAACAAAGGGTTAACAATGCATGGATTTCAAGGGGCTCTGTTTAGTTTCCTTTGTTTTTATTTTCTTTTTTTTTTGTTTTGTTTTATTTTATATTTTTGTTGTTTTTTTTGTTTAATTTCTGTGTTCTGGCCACACCCAGGAGAACCGTCTGCTTTTGATTTCTCCCTTTACGGTTACATGGTAAATTTTCTTTCTCATTCTTCAGAGATGGAAACGTTCAAATACTCTCTCTATATACATTTATTTATTTTTTTTTACACTGCTCATCATGTTGCTTGTTATTTATTGCAGAGTCTGAGGCCAGACTAAAAGGGTGACAGTTACTCGGTCTCTTCAGGCCCTTTGAATAAACCTTTGGGTAAAAAGGGGGTTAGTCTGGCCCTGCAAATTACTCATAAGTCCTAAATTTTTTTGCAGGGTTTATTTAGTGTTTGTGGGGTATGTTGAGGTTTAAATTTATTTTCTGCCTGGGAGAAGTTCCTGGCAGTTGGTGGAGGGGGAAATGTTGAAAAATTCAGCCTTGTTATCATAACAGCCTTATTAAACGGGAGTTATTTGTGTAAACTAAACTCTAGAAACGTTAAGTCTTTTTTTTTAACCCAGGATTGCATCTTCCCTTCCTCTGGCTCCATACCTAGTACTGTGGGGCAAACCAGTACTTGCTATAGAGCTGAGCTAGCAAATACTGTTTATCTGCCTCCTTTTTAATTTTTTTTTCTTTAAGGGCAAGACAACCTTGGGAGGGAAAACTGAGAATTGTTTGTTGTATATGTATTTGGGTACAAATTAATCCCTATTCTTTGCAGGTCATCTATGAGAAGGAATTAAAAATATATGTATGTGTTGTTTTCTCTCCCACATCAAAAATATGTGTATTTAATTGCTAGTTTTTAAGCTTAGTAATAATAGAAATGTCAAGCATGGTTCACCTATTTTTCCTGATTGAAAATTTGAATGTCTAAGGGTCGCATTAAGAAGACTAACCAAGTGGACACAAATATTGACTCCTATCATAGTCAGCTATGTGAAGTGTTAATTCAGCGTTGACATTAAATGGTTTTCAACAAAGCGTTGCATAAGCCAAGGACTGATCTGTCAGTAAAACAAAACTTCTGGTTAATTAGTTAAGTTGTTCGGAATCAAGTTAACTCTGTTTTAGTTCACATTGTTAATTATTCCTGTATAGTCTGCGTGTGGATTGTGCCCTTTCATGATTTAACTTATTAAAAATACTGAAAATTCAAAATCAGTTTCAAGGTGTTTGACGATAATCTGTTTTTAAAATCCCATACAGACTTCATTAATTGCAAACAAATGTGAATTAAAATAGTCTTAGTTTGGTTCTAGTCTGCACAGGCTAATGTCTAAAAAATTACCTTCCCTCTGCTCTCCAGCTTTCAGTTCACAGCATCACAGAAGACATAAATCTCATTCAGGCTCTACAGGATTGTCTAGAACAAACAAAAATTTTAATGTCAAAAGAGAAGAGGGAAATAGAGATTGCTGCTGCAGTCTTCACCTCCCCTCCTCCCCAAACCTTTTTAAAGATGCTTTTTCCCCATTATATCGAACAGAGGGAAACGTGTTACTCTATTTCTCAGTCTTCCCTTTCTCTGTAGGTGTTCTTTGAAGCAGATAAAATACACTGTCCCTTCATAATCAGCTTTGCTATTACACTCCCCCCTGTCAGTTCCGTGCAACCTGTTTGACAGTTGCATGTGGTTGGACTGATTTATTAGACCTGATCTCTTGTAGCACCAATTTTAATTGATTTCTGCAGAAAACATATATGTTGTTCAGAAAAGGCAATCGTTTGTTATTTATATAGCCTTTATTTTTTAAGCTGACAAAATGAAATTATCCCAAGTTTTAGATTAGGGGGCTGGTGCCCAAAGGAGAGTTCTTGTTGATTTCAACATGACAGTAAGGTTAGCTAAGGAGTTTTTGTTATTGCTGCTCCTGAAGAAAAAAATAAATAAAATAATAATTAAAAGAAAAAACACTACATTTTGCAAATATGTAATAGTTTTGTGCTGGAAACCTAGCTGTGGGTGATAAAGGCCAGCATGCACAAAGGGGCTTTTCAAGATTACTATTTTACAGATTTTAAAAAAAGCACTTAAAGAACGACAGCGTGCTTGTGTCTTGTTGCTAACGGTGCCTAGAAATCCAGGTGCTGGTTTTTGGGGGGTCCACGCATGCCGACCCTGAGCTGCATGGAGGGGGCTGCCAGGCTAGCATGCCAGTGCTTTGGGTCGCTCACCTTACCTAGTGCTCTGCTTAACATCAGGAGTTTCCATTGCATCAAATGCAGGCTTTGTTCCCCTTCCTCCTGAGCCAACGGAGATTGCTGTCCGTGCATTAAAGTGGTATTTGCCTTGTAGCATGCCACAGGAGCCATTTGTCTTCCTCCTGTTCTTAAGGTACCCTAAAAACAGACTGTAGCTGAGTTTTTTGGTTGGCTCCACTCTCTGCAGTGGCATGAAGAATACCTCCTCATGGCTGTCTATAGTAAAATAGCATTTGTTACCAGCTAATTCCTGGTTCCCTTAGTCTTGTTGGCTCTGCTTGACCATCAGTGCTCTCACCTCCGTGGAAGTGAGCATGATCTCTTCCCCTGCTCTCGTATGCGACCGCGTGGATTGATGGCAGTATGAGCATGTGGGACGGGAGCATTGCATGTGCCGTCATGGGCTCAGTAAACCTAAATCCCTCTAATAAAGGGATGTTTTGGTAGTACCCAAGCTTTTGTGGCTGCGCCAAGCAGGGCACATTATTTTTTTTCAGACTTCATAGTGTTTCTAGGCAGAGATTTGTCATCCACAGCACGTAGGTTGCCATCTCAGAACAAAGCCAAGCGAGATGGGTGGCAGGCTCAGAGGGAAGCAGCAGTAGGGCAGAAACGCCAGAAAAAAAACGTCATTTACCAATAGATCCATATTTAGGTGTTCAGATTAACCCTCAAGACCAGCATGGTGCTTAAAGGTAGGAAAAATTTGAAACCAGAACAATACATAATATTGTAAATCTTCACGTTGAGTGATGTTCATCTCCTGGTGCTACCTAGAAGTCCTTACTGTCAGGGCCCCACGTGTTATTAGGGAGGTTACAGGCGTAGAAGTAGCCATGAACTGTTCCCTGAAGAGCTTGCAAGGGATGCTTTACAAACAGCCCTTCCTCTCAGCCGTTCTCCAAGGTAGGTAATTATTATTGTCTCCGTTTTACAGGTGGGAAAAGCAAGGTTCAGTCTTTGATTTGCCCAAAGCTTCGCAGAATTCCTGGTGCCAGGCCTGAACTCAGCTCGCTGCTCTCTCTCGCAGCGGTTGCTCAAGAGGACGAAGTGCTGCTCAGTGCCGATGTCCTGTACCGTGTTTATGGGGGCGGGGGGGGCGGCACCGCGTGCGTCTTCATGGTCAGGGAGAGAGAGGGCAGGAGCCCCGCGTGGGCCGAACCAGCTTGAAAGAGAAAAAAAAAAAGAAAGAAAAAAAAAACTTTAAAAAAAAATTGTCTCGAGTAACTTTGTACTTCTTTTTTGGTCTGGCCTCAATTGCTTTTATGTTTTCTTTTTTTAATTACTCTTATTATTCTTATTATGATTACAGTTCCTTTATTTTATTGAATTTTAATTTCCTTCATTTACGAAACATGCATGAACCAACAATGTGACTCTAGGAGGTTATTGCTGAGTTGTGCTGATGTCGATTTCATACTGTGATATTTTTTCTCTATTTACCTAGAGATCAGTATTTCAATATATAACGATGTGCATGTTTTCCCCCCTTCTCCCGCTGCATGCAGGGATTCGGGTTCGTAACTTTCGAGAATAGTGCTGATGCAGACAGGGCCAGGGAGAAATTACACGGCACCGTGGTAGAGGGCCGTAAAATCGAGGTGCATGTCTTCAGTAATTCAATTTCTTCTTTATATTTATTCTTTTGATTTCTTTTTGTGTCTTGCCTCACTTATTTCACATTTGGATCCCAGTCTCGTGTGTGCGTGTGTGTTTGTGTCTGTGTCCTTCACCTCCCCGCACTGAAATGTATAAAAGTTTACCCCCCTTACGAAATATTTTTATTGTTGTTTTGGGTATTTTTTTCTTTTCCGTTTCCTTTTATTGAGTTGTTTTTGGTTTTGTTTTTGTTTTTTTCCCACCCACTCCAAATTTTTGCCCTTCTGCTGTCTTGATTTTTTCCTTTGCTTCAGTTTGCGAGGCTCCGATCTCCTGTTATCAGGCCTGAACGACACTAACCGAAAGAGTACTGTCCGACTTCTAACTCTGTGTCCGCACAGAAAGCAGGGGGCCAGCCAGTCTCCTCTCTTTCCTCCGAGGCCAGTTCTCCTCCACGCAAGTGTGAGACGATGCCCGCGGCGGGCGGGGAGGGCGGCGGGGCAGGAGGCGCGGGGTGGGCTGCGCTGCGCACCCCGCTCCGGTCACGGTGGGAGCTGGTCCTTAAACGTTTCTAGCTCTCGCTTTGGTCCTAAAGGGGTGGCGTTGGCCACGGGGCACGCCTGGCGCTGGCCAGTTTGGTGTTCCACTGTGGTGAAGGCTAACTGGCCCTTCCCTCTCTCCCCTCTCTCTTGAAACAAACGAACAAAAAAAAAAAAAAGTGCAAATATTGAACGAATATGAAAATTACGAAAAAAAAAAAGCCGCCGTTTTGAGTAAGATGTCTGCATATTTTGCTTTTTTTTTTGTTTTGTTTTTTTTATTTCCCTTTTCGATGGTTTAGGGTTTAGGGCCCTCCACTTGACTCACTCTTTCCATGGTAACTATACACAATGCTGGCGATGGTACGAGTTGGCGGTAAGTGAAACGAAAGCGCTAGAGAAGAAGCTTTTTTTTATTTTTTCTTTTTTAATTTTTCTTAAAATTACAAAAAAAAAGAACGAAATTAAATAAGAAAGAAAAAATCCATCTGCCATCTCACATTAACACTACAAAATGTGATTTGACTTGTTGTCCCCACCCGCCTCCTTCCTCCCTCTCCCCCTTTTATTTTCAATGCTGTTGAGTAATGCCGCCTGGACTTTGGATGTACATATCGTTTTGTAGCAGTCTGAGCTGTTTGATTACTGACTTCATGGTGATTTCCCCTTGCACATCTTACTCAGAGTTACTGAACTCCAGTTTGGCTGGTTTTTATTAATGCACCCATTTCCTCTTCTCTCTCTCCTGCCCCTTCTTTCTGCCGCTCTCTCTTTCTGAGACCTGTTTGTAGCTGTTACCGCTCCTTTCCGTTCTTTCTTTCTCTCTCCCTCCCCTCCCCGGTTTATTTCTTTACTCGGTTAAATGCAGCTGTTGGTCTCTTTGCTGACTGGTGGTTTCTGATCGGTTCTGGCAATTTTTCCTTTAAGTGCTTGTGTTGCACTTTGCTGTAGCAGCTGATTTCAGGCACTCGCTCCATCTTAATGATTGTCTGTGAGACCCTATCTCCTCCCTCCTCCCTCCCCACCCCCTGAATCAATTGTGTTTTTTTTTTCTTTCTTTTATCTGTGTGTGTTTAACTGCATGCTCTCAGTCTCATCATTGTTGTTTCCCATTCTTTCTTTTTTAAATGTGTAATGTTTCTATTGTTTTGGGGCTGAAGCAAGAGTAAATGTAGTTCCAGATTCCCCACCCCGCGTACACTCACCTTTCCATAAGTCTCAAGGGCCTAGAGCAACTTTTATTTTTATAGTAATTATTATTTTTTTCGTCTTAACCCTAGCCTGAGTTCCCATTTGGCATGTGCTTTGATAAATTACTGATGTTGGATAAAACTTCACCCTCCTTGCAAGAACTTTGAGGCTGTCTGACACGGGGCTGCAGTAACTTGGCTTCCGAACTGGTCCATCTTTTCTTTATCAGCACCATCTCTGTGGTAACACCCCACTTGCTTGAGCAATCAAACCGCTTGGAACGATGCAGAGCTCTGTAAAGAGGGTGGAGGGCACCATAAAACAACAACAACAAAAGACTCAGCTCTTCCACTATGCATTTCTTCTCTTTGCTCCGAGAGATTTGTGTCTCGGAGGCGGGGGATAAAATAATTTCAAAGAGATTTGAGAGTGATGGGGAAGAAATTGGTGAACAAGGACTGTCCAAACACTTGGTGGCATTCCTAAAACCTCCTCAAACCTTGGCAGTTCAAATCTAAAGCTGATGGACTCCAGGTTTCCTGTCTAAGCAGCCAACCTGCCTGCGACCTGTGAGCCCCAGTCCAGTGGTGAGCTTGAGGAACAGGTCAGCTCGTGCAGCACCTGCTTCAGTTTCCCTGTCCTGGGCTGCAGATGTGGTCGCTGCCACTCAAACAGAGCCTGGACAGAATCACCAAGGTTTTGCCCTTGAGGTCGGTGAGCTGGGAATAACCACACGCGCCAAGGGGTGGCAGGGTGTCTGAGAATCTGCACGTTACTCTTGTTGGCCTTTTGTTTAATGCATAATTTTTAAATGCCATGTTTAGCTGTAATGTTTAAAACTAAATGGCAATTGTTAAAAGTAATTTAAATAACTGCATTTTTGTAAAATTAGTTATTTAATTTTTTTTGCTCAGAGAAGTATAGTGTGTGTGTGTGTGTGTGTGAGACAGCTGAGAGTTTTCCATCATTTTCCCTAATGTCCTTTGCTTCCTCCCCTCTCCTCCCCTTCCCCTTTCTTGCTTTTAGGTTAACAATGCCACGGCGCGAGTGATGACCAACAAGAAGATGGTCACACCATACGCAAATGGTAAGAGAGACTGTTTGGACTAGTGTTGTGCTGAAAGGTTAGAAGGAAGACGAAAGCTTCCCGGTGAAGGGAATGTCGTAGTATTTCATCAGGACCTCCTCGGGGGAAGAAAAAACAAAACAAAAAGCCCCCACCAAAATCAAAAAAAACCTCCCAAGCCCTAATCTATGGCATTATGCTTCAATATAACTCTAAAATTTTATGGAGGAACACCATTTTTCAGGTGGAGAAGTTGGGGCAGAGAGGAGTAGTGACGTGCCCAGTGTGGCCAAGCTAGAAAAAGAGCCCAAGGTCTGATGTGTGACCTGCCACCGCTGCAAGGTGATGCTGCACCAGTCTGCAGAGGGATGGCCATCACCTAAATACCTAAATACAAATGGAGTATAATCCAAGGAGCTGGATATATCTCAGTTTAGGTTCTAGCAGTAAAAGTTCGACTGTCCCCAAGCAGCTGTGAAAGCAGAGGCATTGGACTGTTTATGCGTTCACTTGTTGTTACAGGCTGTGTCTGGTATTCAGCCATTTTCCAGTGAACCTGAATAGAGAAAGACCAAGTTGTTTGGTTAATGAAGAATCCTGTTTCATTGGGATATCTAGGTTCTTCTGTCTGTGCAGTAATTTTATGGCATAGACACATATAGCATAAAAAAATCATTCTTCTCCTGACAGAACTGAATGCTGCTTTGATACACATTCTGAATTTGAGTCTTTGTCCCGAACTAGGCAGGAAAAATTCTTCTTGGCCTGAAAATGTTCCTGAACAGCTACAGCAACACAGGAAGCTAAGCATAGGTAGTTGCTAGTGCAAGAATCTGTTCTGATTCCACATAAGACTCAGAAGTCAGAAGATACAAATTTTATTTGTAGCTCTGCTGCTGACTTGTGAGGCTCTTGGCAAATCATATAATCGTTTTGTAGTTACAGAACTGGGGAATTAGGGGTAGGGACAGGCAGAAAGACTGGGATTCTGAGTTTTAGTGTTTGAGCGGAGTTAGGAAATTTTGCAGTAAAAGGCAACACAGCCATATTACATTGTCTTGAAAGCAAGGACAGAAAACGTGTACAAATTATTGGTATCAACAAATGACTTGTGAAACATGATAACGGGCAGGAGTATTTTGCTTTATCAACCAGCAGTGTCTGCTTTAAAACTATGTAAAGGCGCTCGGTATTAGGCCAGGCTTAAAGCACACTGATAAGCAGTGGTACAGGAGCTGTTAAATTCAGGGGCTGATCCCAGTCCTGTCGTTGCCACCACTGCATCAGTATTTTGCCATCGAGGTGGCAGTACAGGGCAGCGTGCCCAGTCTTGCGGAGGAGCATGTTGCATCTCTCGGTGATGCTCTGCCAGCAGGTGAAGGGGTGGTGCTGATGGGTTGCAGCCCACAAAGTTTTTCTTGTGGTTTCTGGGCTGGGTAGGGGTGGTAAAAGTGCAGCGAGTGTGTCAGGACTCCTTAATCAAGACAGAGAGGACGGGTATGGATTTATTTCAGTAGAAATGCCTGTGTGATGGCTAGCTGAACAGATAAGGTCTCTCCGTCCCTTTCCATGCTCTGTGGAGGCCAGCCCAGATCAAGTTGTTAGCTTTACATCCATCTTCTCTCCCCAGAGAGAAAGGTGGGGGAGATGACAGGTCTCTAGATCTGACTGGGGAACATATTTCTCCTCAGACCCCTTCGACAGTGGCAGGCCAGCAATAACCTGAAGGGTTCTCTCTTGTATTTTTTGTGTTGATGATTTTCAGTTCTTGCCAGTTATCCAGACGATATTAAAACCAGTTCTCTGGGAAGGCTTTCATCTGAAAAGAAGCATAAAGAAGGCAGGAAACACTAAAATAACACGGAGAGGAACAAACGTGAAACGAATAGAGTGAATTGCTTCTGTGCGATATAGTTGTGTAATTCAGTTAGCGAGGAAATCTCAATCACCGGCGCTTTTTTAGATCTCTAGCAAACGTGACGGAACGGTGATTTGAGGATTTAAGGGTGTAAATTGACCTCCCTGGGATGAGAGGCTGGGCCGCTGGCTTTTAGAGAGGTTTTAGATCCACAGCGTTCCCCTGAATGCGTGGAGGAGCTGACAGCAAGGGTCACGCCGAGAATTCAGGGTCGCACGGTGCTCGTGGCAAACATGCATATAAGGTAGTTGGCATTCCCTCAACGGCGTGCATGCCCTGCTGAGGATCAGCTGACGTTTGGCTGTTCCCTCCAGTACAGCGACCCGTACCTAGAACTTGACATTAGAAAAAGGCAGTCGGCCTCCATCTACACCAAGGGGGATTGAGGTGAAGCCGAAATTGGGAAAGAGCTGCTGCTGCATGTGAAGCTGCTGGGGCGCATGCAAGAGACTGTTCCCCGTACCCATGCTGCCTGCTCCTTCTCTTGGTGTAGATTTTGGCATTCACTGCAGTCTTTGTTGTTGCAGGTTGGAAGTTGAGTCCTGTGGTTGGAGCGGTGTACGGCCCTGAGTTATATGCAGGTAGAGCTTAAGTAGACACTTCCACTTCTGCCATTTAACTGCAGTGGTGTTTGTTTATGTTCTCAATTTGCTGTTTCTTTATAACCTTTTTACGTTCTTTTTTTTTTTTTTTTTTTTTTTATTCTTTCTAAAATTAAATTAGCGTCCAGCTTTCAAGCAGATGTCTCGCTGGGCAATGACGCCGCAGTGCCCCTGTCAGGAAGGGGGGGTATTAACACTTACATTCCTTTAATCAGTAAGTAGCCCCCATTGGCCCCTGTATTGTTGCTGTGCTTGAGTTAACTATGACCTGTTTCCCTTCTCTCCAGTCTGTATAATATATACTTGAAAGGATGGGTCTCACTGGGAAGGAGTTTACCTCTAGCCCAAGTCTACCGTGCAGTGGCCGTAACTTGTTCATCTGCAGTGTGTTTCTGTGCCGGTGAATGGGTCTCTGAGCGATGAGGAGGCTGCAGAACAAGGGGAGGGTGTGTGCGAGGAATAGGCCATTCCCTTGATTTTACCCCCCCCCCCCAACCCTGGCCCCTTTGAAATGAAAGAAACCAAATGGACAAATCCCTACAAAGTACATATTATACACGCTGTTAAACCACGAGTCTGCAGGGCCCCCGGTGGCATGCACCTGGACGCGCGCTGGGTTGGGTTCGTGCCTGGCGACTCGCTCCCTTCTGGGCATCTGCTCTTTACAGTATTTGCAGATGCCTCTAGGGCTTTACATCGTTTCATCATGAGCCAGTTAACGCCAGCGTAAAGCATAATAAAGCAGGCCCCGCTAGGCGTGGGGCCGGGTCCTGGTCACACTTTTTAAGTGAAGAGGGGCTCCCAGAAAGCTGGCACTTTATGGGAAGTTTCTGCTGCTGTTATATGGGCTATCTTGTCTTTCAGGCTTTAAAATGAACATACAGAGGATTGGGTGGCAAAGAGTGGGAGGGGAAAGGAGGGAAGAGACTGATGTAAGTTGATTGACTTTAAGGGCCTCTTGACAAATTATTTTAAAGAGCCTCTGCAGTTTTGGAAGAGCCGCCTGCTGTATTGATAGTAACTCTCTGCGCTTCTCGGACTCTAACCAGACTGCATGGCGGTGTCAGAAGGGGGGGATTTGTACCCTGTTTGTGGTGGGCAAGGCATGCCAAAGCATTAACCTCTTGCATGCCAAACCTCTCTGCAACCCCTCTTCCCCTGAAGGCCATGGTGTAGCAGGACGTATGTATCCGATGCTTGCTGGGATAGAAGCATGCCCCTCTGCAGGATTGATGCAAAACGTCCCACCGCTGTGGAGCTATTGTGTCACTTTGTTTGAAGCAGGCGGTTGTTCCCTGGGCAGGAGCTCGGATCCTTTTCACCCTCCACCTTGTCTGTCTTTACAGTTCCAGGCTTCCCCTATCCAACTGCAGCCACCACAGCAGCCGCGTTTCGGGGAGCCCACCTGAGGGGCCGAGGAAGGACGGTTTATGGGGCAGTCCGGGCAGTACCTCCCACAGCCATCCCTGCCTACCCAGGGTAAGCACTGGTCACAAGAGCAGAGTGCTCTGCACAACCGTGTCAAATAGCTGATTGGCTAACAAAAACGTAACTAAAATTGTCCGGATGGTGAGAGGCAGGATATTGCAAGTGCAAGAGCGTTCTGCACACGATGGCATCCAATGGGGGCAAATCTAAATTTTGCCTGAAACGATTTTCAGTTCTTGCAGCAGCCTAAAGTGCTGATGTACTCCTTCTCATAATTTCTCAATTTGTCTGCCTGGTATTTGTCATCGATTGACCCA
This sequence comes from Anser cygnoides, assembly GCF_040182565.1. NCBI lineage: Eukaryota > Metazoa > Chordata > Aves > Anseriformes > Anatidae > Anser > Anser cygnoides. Next base: position 56,741,907 of record NC_089873.1, read on the forward strand.
ATACGTTGTAGTGCTGCTGAGAAGGATGCAAAGAGAGGTCTAAGATTTCTGAAAAGTTTGTACTCTCTGCGCTCCCTTGTGGTTTTCTTACCCAGGAATGAGGAATATTATCCATTACCTTCATGCCTCACCATCTGACAGTAGGATACAGAAGAGCCAGTTACCCACAATGGATTTGCTTTCTTTGTTGGAGACAGTTTAAAAAGGTTTAAAACAAAGATTAATCAAGTCCATTAATTTGAAGTTGGGAGTGTTTGGGATACAGGGAGAATGAAAGTGCAGCATTCTTCTAACTGTTGTATGAAGCGATGGTGAATGCGTGGCCTCAGAACACTTCTCTGCCCTCTGACTTTTCACTAGTAATGCAGTGGAATAGATTCTGTTATAGAAGAGTATTCTGCTCTTCAGAGTACAGGGAACCAGGTTTGTATGTGGGTCTTGTTTGGGGTTTTTTGTTTGTTTGTTTAAGCGTGATGGAATGACAGATAAATCGGCAAATCCCTTCCTTTTTTTTGTTTCTGATTTTGATGGTTTATTCATATTGCCTGTCTCCGGAATTTTGTTTGCCATATTTTCCAGGCAAGTTTCTCAGAAAGAATAGGAGTAGGGATGAATCCTCCAACACAGAAAGATGGACTGACCCTTTTATTTCCCCCCTCTTAGACTAGCCCCAAAAGGGAAGAAAATAAATGATAAATCTTTTATTAAAAAGAGAGGAGGAAGCCACACACGATGTAAGGATCTGGCCTGATGTATGCCGGATAAGCTTGCAGTGCCTTCTGTAGCAGATGAAGTGGGGAGAGCTTCTGCAGCCCTTTCTTGTTAGAGTCCCATTTGATATTTAAAGTGGAGCTGAAGGAAGCAAGCTGCAGTGGTCACGTATCTGTCTAGCTTTGCTCTCAGACAAATCTGGCAATGTTTGTATTTAATTCACCCAAAGACTTAAAATGAAACCTCCTGCCTGAACACACAGGCCTTCTGAATGGAGCAGTTCTTCTGGACTTGTAGATCCACCTCTCTTTGCCGCTGCTCTTAGTTCATATTGTACATCCTCTAACCATAGCCTCTGACCTGCAGCTTGTCTGTCTGTTGCTCTAAAAATGACCCAGCCCTGTTTGATTGGGAAATGCTCCACAGTGAAACAGAGAAGCAAAGCTGAGCTAAGTGCTGCCGTCTAGGAGGACATGCAGCACTTGCACCGGGGAGGGGGGTCGCATGCTTCACTCGGGGCATAACAGCTAGATCATTCCTAGGAGAGGCTGTCACCAGGGCTGCACCAGGAGGGACTCAAGCCCTGTCTTTGATTTAAAACCAGCCTGGGTCCCCCGTAAAGGGTTTATTTCTGTTTGGAATATGGGCCAGGATCCAATGATTGTCCCTTCCAAATACTGTCTTGTGACTCTGTTTACTTACATTATGTTGGGTTTGTCTGACGCTGCTGACTGATTTCATGTCTTCATGGGCAGTGTGCTATCCAGTAAATATTTGCGGGACAGCAGTAAACACATTGCCTTCAGAAATGGCCCAGAGCTGCCCCTCATCCCAAACACTGGTATGCAGTTAACTAATTCTGGTGTTTATTGTCATCATAGTCTGAGTCTCTACGTGCTATTTTGTAGATGGAATTAGATTCCTTATGGAATGATATAAGTTGTGCTATTCAGTTCTGTGTCGCAGTAACCTGTAGGACAGCCACAGCTCTGTGTGGGCACTGCTGACCTCTGCCGAGTCAGGGCAGTCACACATTCCTGACACCTTATCCTGCATCAGTTGCTTTCTTCCTGGCCAGTGGGAAGCTGACACCGTAAGATCAGTCAGCAGCACATGAATGATCGAGGTTTAGAGTATTGTGGAAGAAGACAGTAAAGTAAGCTGCAAGTTAAGTCAAACCTGGTAGAGGGAACTGATTTTCACAAAACTTTTAAAATATATCTTAATACTTTAATACATTTTAAAATGTAACAGTATCACTGAATGTGTGAGCTTAGCAGAATTCCAAAAAAAAATATAGAATGTAGAATAATAAAAGCTTGTTGGAATTGCCATGCTGGATCAGACCTGAGGGCTGTTCAGGTTAGTGTGATATTTGATAGCATCTGTAGTGCTAGATGCTCCAGAGGAAGGTGCAAGAGATGGTATCATTCTTAATACACACTTTTTTTCAGGATCTAAAGCTAAGATTTACTAATACATATGTGAAAGGTACGTACAGTTATGTACAGACATGGATGTTTATCCACGGTAGGTTATTCATACGGTAGAAAGCAATTGCTCAGACCATTTAGATAGTTACCCAAGCCTGACCTCAGAACACAAAATGCAACCTTCAGTGTATAACTGAGGCAGCATTCAGTACTAGTATGGAGGCTTTATAACCTTTAGTCTATAGCGTGACTAAAGCCAGTGCTGGAATATTGCCCTGATTTGCAGTGGCCATGCTTTCTAAATGAAAGCTGACAAATTGCACTTCAGACCAAAAGCTGTAAGAATTAAATCAAAGCCTAAAAAAAAGAACCAAACCAAACATGCCTACTGTAAAATTCTTCCAACTCAATCAATTTTATTTCTCAAGCCATAGGTTAGGCATTGGCTTGTTCATGTTCATTAGGTACATCTATGAAGAGCAGGCCTGTTATAGTAAAGTGTAATTTAGTCTAGGAGTGTAAATACGTAGAAGATTCTCTGACTCAAAGAAGTAGATAAAAGTCAGACTAGACATAAGGCAGTAGTGATCTTTGTGGTTTTTTTTTGTTTTTGTTTTTTGCTTTGGTTGGTTGGTTTTGGTTCATTTTACAACACAGTCAACTGTTGGTACAGCTAGATTAATGATATGATGGCTGCTTTACAAAATCAGCATATGCCTGGTTCTCGTGGATATATTTTAGCTCATCTGTTGGGCTTTTCACAGATGCCACTGAGATTTGTTGGGGCTGCTTTACGCTTCTGGTCAGTCTACATAACCAGAATGGTCTCTGTGGTTCTCAAGCGAAGCTTTTGCCAACGTTAAGAATCACAGATGTGTATGTTTTAGCATGTAAATAAACCTCGCTAAATTTCAGTGCTGGCAGTCGGTATCAGTTAGGTCCTAACTGCAGGAGAGAGAGGATGCATGTGTGCTTGGTTGCTTGAACTTAGGAAGTCTTACTCTTACATGTTACTAGTGTTCCTTGCAGTTTTCTCTGGAGAGCTGATGCTAGCATCTCCTGCTGACAGGATTCTAAGTTACACGAACAGTGGCCTGATCCAACGTGGTAATGCTTTTATTAATCCAACTGGTTGTATTTGGAATAACTGTTAAAACTGCTAACCTGTTCATAAACCAAGTCACTTCCTCTGTCATGCATTTGCCTTTCCTGCAGGAGCAGGTGGAGTATCACTGCTAAAACACTCCAGATCCTAGATAGAGAACCCAGCAATGTAAGTCACTGCCCCAGGAGCCAAATTCTTTGTTATGTGGTTGTAAAAATTTAGCTTCAACAAACATGATCTTATGGCCTGCTTCTCCCTGCTGAAGTGGCTCCCCTCTTCCTCTAACAAGGGTCTCTATCTTTATATCTGCTCCCAGCGCTCTTGGAGACAACAGTAACTCTGTCCATTGGGAATGGAGTGTACTTTTCCTGGAGAAGACAGTGAGACTAAATTATTCAAGCAGTAGCTAACTCTGCAACATATTTTTTTTTTTTTTTTAAGTTTTACTCTTTTTAGTAATAGCATGCAGAATTTTGGCAAGATATGCTGGGCTTTTTTTGTGTGTGCGTGCCTTACAATAGGTGGATGTCTGAGGGTGGCAGGCTCTTGGCAGTATTTCACATTCCATCTGATGAGTAAAAAATAATAATTAAAAGAGAAGCTAGCACTCCATGCCTTCTTTTTCCTTAATGCTACTGGTAAGTCATGCACATTAGATCCACGAATATTGCAGATGGCGGGGCTAACGCTTTTTAAAGCCTTGAGTGAGTTTGTGCGGAGCTGTTCAGAGGACAAAGCAAGAGGAAATTCCTCAGTACGAAGGACACGCTTGAACGCACACGGGTGGGGGGCATACCCTGTCTTCCTTCCTCATCCTTCCCCAACCCCTGTCCCCAAAGCAAGCTGCGTAGTCCTACGCCAGCAAATGCTCTGGTAAGGGTGGCTCTCTGGGAACCCCAGGCTCTGGTTTATCGATTTTTATGCTTGAAGTTCTGAGAGAAAGAAAAACAAATGGCTTAAAACAGAAAAGGCACCATCCCATGGAAACCCTCCCAGTTGCTCCTCTCTGCTCTGGAATATGTCGTTACTAGCAGGGACTCCCACTGCACCTTCCAATTCTCGGACCTTGGACCAGTCACCTAACCTTTTTAGCTCATTATCTCTGCTTGTGAAAGCAATGCATTGTGGGTATTTTTGGTTTTTTCTTTTCAATTACATTTCTCTGTGTTTACTTTGATCAGAATTGATTGACTTGTTTTCCTGAGGTGTTGCATCGGTTCTTTAAGATGCTGAATAATAATACTTTGCATGCTTGTGTGATCAGCCAAATCTTATCGCATGTCTAATGTGCAGGGTAAAAGCAGGTGATGTATGGATGTCAGAAACAAAGTCAAGCAGCCCCGTGGAGCTCAAATAAATCGTTGTACACAACTCTCTGAAACGTGCTTCTGATATAGGTGATTCCGGCCCCTGTGGGATGCCTTCTGAGGGGCTTCTCGATTTCCAAGCCCACTTCATGAAGCCAATGTCTCCATGTGTATAGGGGGTAACTTAATTCCAGGAGAAAGAAAACAAAACAAAACAAAAAAAACAGAGTGGAGGTTTCTAAACCCTTGTTTCTCTTCTTCAGGACATCAGATCTTTTTGAGTCTATTTTTATTGTACAACATGGTTGTTCCCCTCCCTCTCTCCTTCGCATACTGTCTCCCCCTCTGCCCGCCCCTTCCCCTTTGCATGCCATGGAAGATGACTTGGAGCCGTCTAGCGTGCGTGCGCACACACATTCTCTTGCTGATTTGCTCCTGCCAAAAGCCCAGGTTGTGGATTCATACATCACCTGCCTGTGTAAAACGCATGTGCATGCTGCCGTCCTCAATAACCGGAATGTGTTTTCTGTTCTTTTGTTTTTTGTTTTTTGTTTTTTTGTTTTTGTGTGGATTTTCTGCAGTGTGGTTTACCAGGACGGATTTTACGGTGCTGACCTCTATGTAAGTACACACACCGGAGCCTTCTCATCCCCAACCCCTGACAAGCCAGCCTTTTTTTTTTTTTTTGGTTTGTTTGTTTGGTTTGGTTTGGTTTGTTTTTTTTTTTTTAAATATCATTTACTTTAATTTTCTTCTTCCTTGTGGATATATATATTTATATATTTAGGAATGCAAGCATGCTTCTCTGTCACTGCGCTTGCCCCTGGGTGCAAGACCTAAGCCTTTGGGTTTCCTGATCATTGCCAGGGTCAGTTTACTGGGTGTCCTCTCCCCCACATGCACACTGCTACTAATCAACCTGAGAGATGATTAGCGAATTAAAATTTCTCTCAACACTTCTCTCGTTTACATAATTCGGATATAAAAATAACAGGACTGGTTTAGCCTCAGACCTTCCCTTTCCTTCTCCCCCTCCACCCTCCCCTTTCTCTCCCCTCTTGGGGCCCTTTCAGGTTTGATTTGTGCAGCCCACACTAAACAGTGCAAGCTGTATGTTTAAAAATGTTCATGTGCCACTGGGACGTGGAGATTATCCCTTTGGGGAAGACACTGGGACTGATTAAAAATGGAGACCGAGATGCTAGAGTGAAAACTGACATCTCATTTTGCTAGTCAAAATGGTACCTAAATAGGCTAGATTCTCTTTACCTCTTCAGGGAATTGTAAAGTACAAATACATGGAGATGTTCGGTTAGAGAAGTCAGCAGCCTCCTCCTGTTCGGGAATTAGCTCTGATACCCCAGGAGACGTTGTCTGTCATTACCTTTGTCCTACCCAGCCAGTCGGTATTGCAGATCTCCAGGGCATCTGTATATGCAGCTGGGTTGTGGCTGTCGTGGATCAAGGGGCTCTGGCCAGTAAGAAAAGCAGTTTCCTCTCCAATGGAGAGCTGTTGCAGAGCAGCTGTGATAGGAGCGTGCCCTTCATAGCCAAAATATTCAGGTCCACTACTGCCATCACAACCTGTGGCCTTGTCTGGCTCTGGCAAAGCTCCCAAAGTTATAGGTAATAGCTCTCTGGAGCTGGGGATGCTTTTGTATTGGTAGTGGCATGGTTGTCAGCATGGATTTCACGTCCCTGCTCCTTTGAAGTTGCTACTACTGGCATTTATGAAGAGGACCCTGAGGGGTTAGACTGAAGATAATGGATGGAATTAGCTTTTGGATTTTCTTGGCTTATATGGAGGGTCAGGTCTTATAAAGGCACTTTGCCCAGCGTAGTTTACAGCAGTCAGAAACATACTCTTTAAGCACAGAGATCTTGGGTGTATTTCTTCATTCTTACGTATGTTAGTGTCTACACATCCCTCAAAATTTGGTCTGCATAATCAAGTGTTCCTTTATTAAATGGTGTCAAGGACTGCACAAGAGTTCTGGGTTTTCTCATCTCACTGCTAGAACGCTAGCTCAACAGCCCACTGAATTTTCTACAGCAGGCAAGCAAACGAGCAATACCTTCTCCTTAGTGTCTCTTCCCTCGGAGTATGGTGTATAAGAGGTTGTCATGTTGAAATGGAAAACTGGCTGGGGTGTTACTCCCTGTTCCTTTTCAGAAAGCTCCTTCAGAGCTTCCATTGCTGATGGGGAGGAGATGCTTATCTAGCATGTTTTAAGGACAGAGACTTCAGCAATGAAGAAGCCCCATAATCCACCATAAAACTTGGTGCTGCAGTGTGGTAGCATCACATAACGCAGAACCAAACCTCCAAGTCAGCTTGGGACCGCTTGGTGAACTTCTGGCAACTTTGCTTCCAGTGCTTAGGTCTCACTGTGAGAAAGCAGTACGGCAGAACAGGGTGCTCATCCAGGGAGGTGGTGCTGTGTTTTCCTGTTTTGTTGCTGCCCTCCAACAGAGCTCAGAAAAACAAAAATTGTAATCCTGATGTGAAGTTACCCTTCCAAGCAATTTGCTAATGGGCACACGTAGAATGAGTGCAGCATCCCCGTGCCCCACTGATGTGCAGTGCTGATCCCTGGAGTGCTTACGTCCGTCTGGTTGGACGTGTGGAAGGGAAGGCAGAGGGGTCTTCTGTTAGGTTTAGCCCTTCCTGGCCGGATTAGGGGGAAAATTAAACTGAGGTTCCCCTAGGGCTTCTGAGTCAAGGCAGGGTGGAAAGGACCCTGAGCTAGGAAGGAGTAGCTAGCAGTAGGCAAGACGAAGGGGAAATGTCCCGAGTTTGGGCTGCTTTTTCTGCATAAGTACTACGCACCGATTTCTCGTTTTCCTCCTTCTCCTCTTCCTCACTCCTTTTTTCTTTCCTGGGGCAACCATCCTGCTAGCCATGCCTTCTCTGAAGAAGGCATTCCATCTCTTTTTGGATGCATCCCACTCTGGCAGGACACCTGAATCCATAAAACAACCAGCCCCAGGCTGCAGAGGGCTTCATTTCGGATCCTAAGAAAGGTTATCATTCCTCTACGATGGGGTCAATCTGGGGGGGGGGGGAGGGGGAGAAAAAAAACAACCAAAAAACCAAAACAAACGCAAACCACCCCACCTGTGTGAAGACCACTCCTGCCTGTGAAAAGCGTGCTTGCATCCACCGGAAAGAAAAGGCTGGTGAGCCCCGCCGCGGGCTGTTTGTATGATTGTTTCTTTCCACAGCTGTGTTTTTTTGAACTGCTCTTCCTGTGTTCTGTTATAGAATAGTCTTACAGGAACCAATCATTAGCGCTAAAATACCTCAGGTAGGAGTGCCAGTGTGACCTGCCAACCAATCAGATTGTGGATTGCAGTGGAAAAAACTGAATTATACTAACCATTCCAGCACCACATTAGAGATGGGAACAGAGGCTTTTTTAGGGCAGCGCAGACTCCCGTGTGATCCAAGCCCCCGCTGTAGCAGGGCGGCGTGCGTCCAGATTTCACACCGAGTGGCATTTCATTCGAAAACTATATATGTGTAAATTCAACGGAAGGGTTAACAAGGTCATGCTTGTCCCATTACCATGTAGAAGCACCTGCTGCAATGGACGCTGTTGTCCTGTCACCTCTTTTAATTCATTCATGCTCATTCCTGGTGCACGTATGCCACCCTTCTAATACAAAAATACTGGAAACGGTTCTGGCCCTTTCTGCTTCTTAACTTCTGCTCTAGGGCACTTTGGGGGTGGAGAAGACACACTCAAGTTACGACAAATGAAAGATCCCCAAACTGGGCTCTCCATTTAAACTGGCAGGTGGTCAAATGTGTCCAACTGGTACCATGAGTTGCACATTTCTCTGAGGGTATGGGGTTGCTCGTGGCATCGAGTAAAGAGTGCCAGCAACACGCTTTGTGCACCTGCCTAAGGCAGCAAGGAAAGAAGAAAAGGAAGGCTTATGATCATAGGATACACCGACATAGTAAGCTGTAGGTTTGGATTTCCTCATGTTCCCATTGCGTTGTCAGCTAATATGGACCCAAAGAGTGGAAGAGAAGATGAGACTTGTTTTGTGCTGAACTGTATAGCCTTTACATGCTCATTTATTTGCATTAACACGTTCAGTAATTGGAATGCTGCTCTAAATTGGGATTGCAGCTTCCTGTATCTTGTTTTCCCAGGTTTGTTTCATACGCCCTGAAATAACACAATATTGAGAATGCTATCATCTAATGTTATAGAAGGGATTAAAAAAATGTTTTCTTGCTTCACTGATGAGCCAAGGATGATAATATCACAGAAGAGTCATTTGAAATTTGGGCTCTTGTGAACACCTGAGAAAATCCGGTTGTTTGCCAATTGAGATCTATAGGCTCAGGCTCTCTACACGTTCTCATGGGAAAAGGGGTTCAGCACAGCCCCAGCAACACTGGCAGGATAACAAGAGAAAGAGAACTTGAGTTAAGATAAGCAGCATTTAGAATTATGTTCACCTCTCTCATGTGCTCCCCATACAATCCAAAAGACTGTACCAGAAAGTCAGTCTTTATTTAGACAGTCCTTTTGGTTGTTGACTGGCCCAGTAAAAATGCATAAGCCTGTTCCATAGTCAAGGCTGTTTTTAAACTGTCCCATTGACAGAAATGTCTCTGAGCTAATGTCTTCACAAGAAGCTCAGACACATCCATCTCCTTTGAGACAAGGCTAAAGATTTTAGACTGAGCCTAGACGGGTAAACCTGTCCCTGTGGGATGGCTTCACTTAAATAGATGGAGTGGGGAGGTTGCGTAGCTGTCCCGGGTTTCATGCACAATGCCACTCGATGGTGTCTTCTGTTGCAGTCTGGAGGAGTGTGGTGCAGCTAGCCAAGGGCCTTTTAAAAATGATTTCTTCTTTTATTGGGAAACACGATTGCTCACGTTTGGTGAAGATGCTCTACTCTGATACAGTTTATACTTATGAGAGTACCTGAAGTGAGTGGCATCAGAAATCACTAGGGACGGTAGGACCTTGTAGCTGAGGTTACGGGCGAGCTTTGCATACAAGTTACAGTTTTGTGTGAGCAGGAAGGGAAGGAGAAAACACCTGGTGCATTGGACAAGCTGAGTAGGGCTTTAGATGCATTGAAGGAAGTCCATGTGGGTCCCGGGTTAAGGAGAACAGGAGCGTCAGCTGGGTGAGGTGACCTGCACAGCATCTCCTTCGTTCTGTACCGCTCCCAGAGCTCGGCAAAAGCGTTTGTGAAATCAGAAGGAGTACTAGCTGCAACTTTCCTCCTCTTGCCTTCACCCTGTTTCGGTGGACCTGCTGGTCATGCTAAACACATTCCCGTGTCAGAAATCCCCCAGCTGTCCACACTCATTGCTCCTATGACAGGAACGTACCATGGCCATTATAATCCCCATTTTTGGTTTTATTTGAAGTACACACCAGTAGACTTTGCAGACCGCTTCGAGCTGAGCAGTCCTGCCCGGGAGTGTGTACCTGTATCCTGTGACATTTTTTACAATTAACAGTAGCTTCAATTTTGCATCAGTGCATGGTTAAAAAAGCAATACACATGTCAGCTATTTCTTAACTTCATTTCTCCAATGAATTATTTCTCCTGTTTTTTTGTTTTTTGTTTTTTTGTTTTTTTGTTTGTTGTGCAGTCGACTGAAGAAATGTTAACATCCCGCTCTAAATCTCTCAGTGGAGTCTCTGTTCCCTTCTCTGATATAACAGATGGGTTATTGCTTGTTATAATTATTAACATCGTGGTGTGGGACAGGGCTAGGGTGGGAGCCATTCCGGGGGGCGAGGGCGGGAGGCTGCGGGGAGTCGTCGAGGTTGGAATGTTAACTCCAGTGGTGACTGACTGTTTCCGTAATAGCAGGTTGTTGTGGCTGCACGCTCTAGTACTTGAGGCTGTGTACTTCACTGAGCTTGTGGTAGAGCCTAGGGCGAACTGCTGTCCCAAGAGAATGCTGGGATGGATAGAACTAGCCAATATGAGTCTGAACGTGGTGACTTTGCTGGTTGTTCTAGCTCCAGATGTCAGCATGCTTAGTTTTTAATTTTGATTAATAAATGTTACGCCATCCCTCCCCCCCTTCCCACACCTGATTCCAACCCTTCTTTTCTTTTTTTCTTTTTTTTTTTTTTTGTTTTCGGTTTGGTTTCGTTTTCCTTTACAAGAGATGTGAGTTAAAAGAGAATTACATGATAACCCTTTTCTGGTTTCAAACTGCATCTTGCTGCCATGTGTAGAGCATGTGCCAGTCACATTTGAAATGGCTTTGGATGTGAAATGTGGCTGGTAGGTGGGAGGGAGGGTGGGAATCGGGGTGGGCTGCAGCAGCCTGCCCTGCCGAAGGACAGTGCCAAGTGGAAATGTCTTCCACGCCATGCCCAAGTGACAGACCACGCCAAGAGTTCAGGAAGGTCACAAGCTTAAGGAAATGCCACAAGCTCCTAATTTGGTGAGGTTGGTAAAGGTTTCATTTGGATTGCCCCTTCCCCTTGTCTCTGTCATGTTCTGGAGGTGGAGGTAGTGGTGGCGCAACGATAGCATGCCAGAAAGAAGCCAAACCTCCCCAGACCATCAATCTGAAGTGCAGGGATTGAAACCACTAGGTAAGAGGGACAAAACCATGACAACGTTTCGTTCAAGCAGCGTGGTGATGTTTCACAGGTGATTATTTGCATTACTCTCTTCTATTAACTAGAAGATTAAAGGGTCTGCAAGTCTCTCTCCTCCAGAGTAAGAGACCATCCCCAGGAATGTTTGGGGTAGCACGCAAGCCATCGTGGGGGCAGTTCCACAAGGGCAACCAGAATGAAGTTAAAATCATGACTTCTATTTTAAAGGATGTCTAGACCAAAACAGCACTGCTGAGCAAAGACAGAGTGTGTCCTGCAGTAGAGCTGATCTTGTACTCTTAAGTTACATACAGCCATAAGATTTATAGGGGAAAAAGCGTTAGAGATATTTTGAGCTGATTCTGGAGGTAAAGAGCATAAGTCTGCCTTCTGGTCCTTCCAACTCTGAAATGTCACTTAAAAGGAAAAAAAAAAAAGCCAGAAGCAATCTGGAGTTTTCTGATGTTATTTATGGCTCATTGTGTTTCTGGCAAATCAAAGCCACGGTTCATTTACCATTGCTCCCCCATAGAGTTTACAGAAACGTGTTCAGAAGCATACAGTCAGAAAAGATCTAACCTGGGCTTCAGAGCTCTTTCGTGACTGCCACACAGCCTTAGCTCGGGGTCTGAGAGGTGGCAGGCATCCGTCCCTCGTTACTGCGAGGTGCGCGGGGCAGTGGGGCTGAGCCCGGGCTTCCTCTGCCCCAAGAGCTGTTGGTGGGAATTCTGGTAGGACACTTGCAAGTCTTCCTCTGGGCCAGGATTTATGTTTTGCCAGCTCAGCTGTAACTACATATTTAGGATCTACCTCTTACCACTGTAAGCATTTTAAAGATCTTTACTACAGATGTGTAACATAGGTGTAAATGCAGCAGCAGTACAGTCTGTTCAGATGTAATTTCCCCAAACCTGTTTCTTTCTTACTCTGAGGGAGAGGAGAATGCTCTGGTTGGTATCTGTGTCAATTTGCTTGTTGGCAGCCCTTTAGACCACCAGAGATTGACTTCTCTGACCTTCTTTTACTGATTGCTTTTTGGCTTCTCTGGCTATTGATGCTTTTATGCATCTGAACCAAAAGAAATTCTAGCCTTTGGGGTCTCCCAGGCTTAGAAAAGAGACAAAGGAGAAAAAAAAAACAGGAGCTCCTCTGAATGATGCCCTTTCTAAAATACATGCTTCACAGAAAGTGCCCACCTCTGATTTCCCCAGTGTAAAAGGAAGGGGACATAGAAATTACATTGCATACAGTATTTCAGCTCTCTTCTGATTTTCCGTTCCTCCATGCCAAATTTAGTTTCCTACAGGGATATCACCATGCTCAGGCTCACTTCAGTTTATTCTAAACTGGGAAATGGAAGAGTCTCCCTAGTCCTTCTGAGCAAAAAAAGGTAGGAGTTAATGGGCAATGCTTGTGCTAGATAAGACATGGGAGCTGATGCAGTTTGAAACACTTCCTCTCCTTGTGATGTGTGTGATTCCTTTTTTTCTTCCTTTTTTTTCTTTTTCTTTTTTTTTTTTGGCTCTGCGTGGGTGGACAGGTATCTGTAAAGTCAGTTCTCTTCTCTCCTGCAGGGTGGATACGCAGCCTACAGATATGCACAGCCTGCTACTGCAACAGCAGCCACGGCCGCTGCAGCCGCTGCAGCAGCTTACAGCGATGGGTATGTAAGGGGGAGGCATCCCCGGGGGCTAGCTTGCTGTGCTTGGAGATTCGAGGAGCATTGATCCATTACAGTACTTATACTTTCCCCGTTTCTTTGTCTTACTTGCACTCGCACGTGCACACTTGCATGCACAACCCAACATGAAAGATTCGAGTGCACGACTTGTCTCCCTGCTCCTGGGGCAGTATTGCCCTCCGGTGTGTGTGGGCTGGCACAAATCCTGGCCTCTTCCTTATCCTGGTGGTTCTGTGGGCAAAGGAGGCAGTGTGCTTATGGCCTCAGAGCTGAGAGACCTGGTTTGCATTGCTGGCTCCTTGCTCTGTGACTCTGAGCAGGTTGTTCCATCGCTGGGTGCATTTCTCTCCCCATCCATAAAGTAAGAATGGTTCAGCTCGTACAGTACTCTCGGGCGCTTTAACATGCGGTTCTGCGTAAATGCAAAGGGTTATCATCATCAGAGTGCTTGCCTTAAGGTTTTTTTATCTCCTGTGCAGTAAGGCTGTGTTTTAATCTTAGCGCATGTCAGAGCATTAAAGTTCATACTCCCTCCTCATTCTGGAGAACCCCTTGCTGCTTTCCACTTAGCAGCTGCTACCGTGCCAGTAGCACTAGCACCAGCAGCCACTCTCCTCCCAAATTGCATCACTCGAGGTAAGGGATGCACTAACTGTCTCGTCAAGGCGCTGACCTCTTTCCTACAGGTTGAGCTCATGGCTTCTGCCACGTTCCTCCTCGCAGGCCGGTCCCTCGCCCATCTCATACGGTGCATGGCAGCATGCCCATAGGCTCTCTGCGGAGAGGGGCTGCCTGTGTGCATGTGTGTGCATGTATGCATACATGTGTGTAGGAGGGCATGTTGCTTCTTCCATCGCCTGTGGTCAGAAGGCTGTTTCTCTGCCCCTCCAAAGTGACTTTTTTTTTTTTTTCATGTTTTCTCCCTCTCTTCAGTTATGGCAGGGTGTACACAGCAGATCCTTACCATGCCCTTGCCCCTGCCGCTAGCTACGGAGTTGGCGCTGTGGTAAGTGAGATTTTCTTCCTTGTGCTGTTTCTCATTCCTAGCACGGGCATCAGCTGTTCACTGTGTGTATCAGGTACTGAAACTTTATCCAGAAATACCTTTCCACGGAGGGAGGAGGTCCTTAGCTGCAGTGCTGGCTCCCCAGCCATTCCGCATTCCTGTGTCTGTCTGTGTGCTCTAGGAAGGGAGCCAGGTTGCAGAAGACCAGTTATCACTCACTCTTGTACATCTCCCTGTACAAAAGAGGTGGTTGAAGGATGACCAGAAACATCAGGAGCCAGAATGTTGTTGCTGAATCAGTATAACCGTATCAAGGAGATGGATAGAGCAAGAACCGGCAATGGCTGGAGATGCAGGACATCCTTTCTTGCTTTTTTCATTAACTTAATTAAGAGCCCTTTAGAGCTCTGTTGCACGATGACAAATCAGCCCTAGGAAAAGTGAGGGAATAAGTTGTTCTTGTGACATCTTGCAGCAAAGCTGCTCCACTTGGTTCCCTCTTCCACCAGCGGAAGGATGCGGCGTCCTGCCTGCCAGCAGGAGTTACACAAGGGCAGGGATGAGGTATATTGGCATTGAACGGGAGCGGCACAGCTTGCTGAAAACACATGCTTGCCCATCTGCTTCCAGCCAGTGCAGTATTTGTGTTGCTGCAAAGGCTGCAACGCAAATGTGCGCAGAGGAAAAGACACCTAAATATAGATGGCTGCAGTGGAGCACCTCCCTTTGAGCCTCAGCGCATCACGCGGATTCCCTTTAGGGTCAGTGGAGGAAAAACAGGTATTTCAAGGATACCAGGTCATCGTGTCTATTTTAGATCTCCACCTTAAGGTGAGGTGAAGAGCATCCTGGAAGTACGCGTCTGCTATCCAAAAAGTCAGTCTAGACAGCTGGCCCAGAGGTTGAGACTTGTGAGTCCCACCTCTGGTACTGAACTCTTTGTGACTTGGGCTTGCCAGAGTTCATTTCCAGCTGTGAACATGTCCTCCTGAGCTACATTTTTTGTTTTTTGCAGGCAAGGTTCTCCTCTCTTACTTCTTAGAGGGACTGATGGTCGCGGGTCAGTGCCAGGACACATCCATTAATCCTGAGAGCATTTGGGCACTGTCCCTGAAAGTTTCTTCCAGGTTCGCTTCCTAACAACCTCTTCTCTTCTCCTTTAATTTCTACAGGCGAGTTTATACCGAGGTGGCTACAGCCGATTTGCCCCCTACTGAAGTGACGTGAGCCCCCTGCAAGTGGGACAGCCCCCCCAGTTCATGAGGCCTGGCTATTGCAATATTTACTAGTAGAGGAACTCTATAGCAAGATGAGGAGGAAAAACAAAAAACAAAAGAGAAAATACTTTTTTATACCTCACTATGTTCTTTGAATATGTATTTTTTTTCCTTTAAATTTCTGCCTTTAATTCTTTTGTTCCAAAGATTGTGCTTTTTTGGTTGTTTTATTTTTTTGTTTTCTTTTTTTTTTTTTAACTGTGGTAAAAATAATGCATTTCCGTGTCTGTATGTTGGTGCATAGCTTATCCTACCAATCACGGAAAAGGCGATTAGCGTTAAGGAAAGCTGTTAGAAACCGAATATCATGCAATTAATCAGGAACACAGACAGAGTTACTTCCCTGGGTCTGGTGCTTGGTGCCTGGGAGACAGGAGGACGTGAGGGAGAAGTCTCCACCTGCTGTGTTTCTGGTCTGCAGAAGGAAGCACTCTCTGGCTGTGGCTGGGACCTAAATGCTGGTGGGAAATAGTCATTTACGTGTGGAAAAGGGGGAAATGCAGAGACTTTCCTCGTTTTTTATCACCATCTGACGCGCACAGGTTTGGGACAGTTTCAGCAGTGTCAGGACTTTAGACTCGGCAAGAGAAGATTTCCTCAACCTGCCCAAAGACTTTGGCTGTTACCCGCTGTACAGGGGACAAGACTTTGAAAGGAGTTTTTGAGGAGGATGATCTTCCCCCTACACACAACTTATTCTAGCTGATTGTTGTCCATTGCTGGTGGCTGTAATTACCTTAGTTTCACATCCTCCTTTTCGAGATCTTTCTCCCTTGCTGTCCCTTTCCTCCCTCTCTTCCTCGAGGAGCGGCAGATGCAATGCACCATCACACAGAGTACCTCTGTTGCGGACAGCAAGCGGTTACAATTGCGGCGGTGAAGCCTTGATGACGAAGAAAGCTGTGGCTGAAGACTCAACCATCAGAGCCGCGCTCGGGCACGCCGAGGTCCAGCCTGCAAGGTCTCTCTCCTCCTGCTCATCCTGAGCTGCTTAGGCACTACTGCAAGTAATCTGTTCCAAATAACACGAGTGAGACAAACGAGTCATGTATAAGCTGCTGCGGTGAGGGTCACGCATGTGGGTTCGTGGGGGGGAAGAGTGTTCTTTATATCCAAACGTGATCCTGAAGTAGTTTCGTTTAGGTCAGGAGTTTGAGGGGAGGCAGAAGCGGCTTGTACAAGCTCTGAATTCATAGGAACTTCCCACCACAAGCTGTATCTGAGGCCCTTACAGAGCCACGTTGGAGACCTGGGGCCGTTTTGCCCAGCCTGCCATAGAAAGCTAACGCACCTGGGCTGCTGGGGCCGTATTGACACTACATATGATAAGATTTGGAAGTGGGGAGACTGTTCAGGGGAGGACTCCACGACTCCCGAGACCGTCCCCCTTTCTGCTCTCACCAGCAGCGATCTGGCTGGGTGACGGAGCTGGCTTTTTCAGCTGACTGCAGGAGCAGTGCTGCGGCAGGGAGCTGCTGCTCTCCAGCCCTCCCCGCTCAGCCGCTGGCCCCGAGTGCTCCCAGCAACCCCGATGCTCAGAGGCAGGTGCTCTTGTGCTATCTCTAACCCTGCGTTAGCCTAACAAAACCGCACTTCTCTGCCTCAACTCTCTCAATTGGTACTGGGGTGAGCTTTTCACCCCCAGAAGGGCTGCTTGGAGCACGGGTTCGTTGGTGGAGCCTCTCCCAACTCCTGCCGTACACCTTCTCCTCCGCCCATTGCTGATACCAGAATAGGAAACCTCCTGCATTTAACACTAAGCGGTGTCAGCAGGCAGAGCTCCCCGAGGAGGTGTCCTGGCCCAGCCATGCACAACCACCCATTTTTTGCTCTTCCCCAGCGAAACACATAGCCTCTCTGGGCGCAGCGGAGAGGAGGCACCTAAATGAGAAGGATGGGGAAGCCATGAGTTAAGCTAGAGACCCTAAAGCTATTGATTCTCTGGAGGAATAGCTAGAAAAAGGGGACACCAAACTGCCAGCCTGTTGGCCGCCTTTTGTTGTTTTTTTTTTTTTTTTTCTGGTTTTGTTGTTGGTTTTTATTTTTTTTTCCAAGCCAAAGTTTGGTTTGTTGCTGTTATGACAATTTTTTTGTTGTTTGTATATAAATATTTTAGTTAGATTGAAAACGGGGAGGGGGGAACAGGGTGTTGGGGCTTTCACAAAATCTAGGAAATGCGGGGAAATCGGGGCACGCGGGGGCTTTTGCTGAGCTGAGGGAGGGGAGGGAGGATCTGTGGTAGAAACGGTCACGCTCGCCCTCTCTGCCCCCGTCCTGCGGTTCAGTTCAGCTGGTTCTGACTGCGGCTCCCCAAAAAGCTGGGCTCGCCCTCCCCGCGTGCCCTCCCTTGCCCTGGCGGTGCAATCGTCCCCCTCCCCAGCTCTGCCTCCTTCGGGCGCAGGGCGGCCGGCCCCCTCCCTGCCTCCCAGCCGAGTCTATGCACGGCAGCTTCAGCCCACCCGCGGCTACTGAGAGTCGGAGGGCTTGCGTGCGGAAGCGCCCACCCTTTGGGGGGCCGCAGTCAGTCAGTCCTCTGCTGTAGCATCTCCGAGTGGTACCTGCTCCACACCGTCCAGCCTGGGGCCTCCCAGAGCCCGGCCAGCTCCCGCCGTGCCCCGCAGTTGATGCCACCACGTCCCCGGCCACCCGCTCGTGGTGCCGAAGCCGGGCTGCTTGCACGGGCGCTGGAGGCGGCTCGCTCTGCGGGGCGCGGTGCCTCCCAAAAGCTTGCCCGCCAGCCGAGGCTTTGCAGCGAGGTTTCTGGAGGAGATGCTGTGCCACGGCGGCAGCGCCGTGCTTTCTTCTTGGCAGACAGCAGCTCTGGGTTCACTCAGACGCGTAGCGAACTGGCTTGAGATGGGTTCAGAGCAGCCAAGCCTTGGTTATATACCTGTCTTCTGGAGAAGCGAGGACAAAGCCTATATCTCCCTATGCAAAATGATTGACTCTTCATGAGTTAACCTGGGCCCAGACAGCAGCTAGTGCTTGTCCCGGAGATGGATCTGCAGGCGCGAGTCCCCAGGGCTTGGCTTTCAAAGGGAAAAACTGCACAGGCGGGCTGGCAAATAGCTTGCTGCTTGTGACCTTGTCTGGTGGCACCGGGATTCCTCTTGATGTGGAGGAAAAGATGTTCCTCTAAGTGTTGCTGTCTGTACTGTCTTGCAGTAGGTCTGGCCAGCACACCGTATTATACCGGTATAATTTTGGATTGAAGTGCTAATTTTTTATTTTTCTTTTTAATATGCTGGTCCGTCTTTCCTTGTGGATATAGTTGTGCTGGTACAAAGGTGAACTCTACTGGCGTAGCACGTCCTCTGCTAGGAACGCGTTACAGCAGCGCCCAGCGCCCCTGCACCCCGTTGTGACCGTCCCCGCGCTGGGCAGGGTGCCCCGAGGGGTCCGGGACCTGGGGACACCAGGGAGCCCAGGCCGAGCCTCCTGCAGCCCTCTGCTCCCAGGCAAAGCCGTTGTGCAGATCCCGTGAGGTGAGCTCAGGTAGGCAAAGCCACGTTTTCAAGCAGCCGCTGCTCAGCTGCTGAAATGCCTGAGAGCCGCAGGCTTTGCCCGGCGAGGGCTTGCTCAGGAGCTGGAGAGCCGTGGGGTGCTCAGGGCTATGTCGGTGATCCTCAAGGACGATGTGGGAGCAGTCGGGTCACTCCTTCAGGCTTGTTTCCCCATCCCTAAAGTGAGAGGCAGTCGTTTGTCTCCTGCCCTTGCCTCTTCTGAGTGTGAAGTGCGCGGCGAGAGCTGAGGAAGGTTGTCTGGCATAGGGGAGCGCAAAGCAGAGCTTCCCAGCCCCTGCCCCGTTCGTCCCCAGCCCGTCCCCGTCCACATCACCCTGACCTGGCCCTGAAGGAGTAGAGCAGAGGAGATCACATCTGGAGGAGCACTTAGAAATTGTATAAAGGGAAAACCGAGGGTGAGCTGGGTGAGCTCTGGGTCTGGCTCCAAAGGGGAAGGAAGCCCGCAGGCAGCTGCCGGCCTGGCAGGGTCTGGGGATGCTGTCCTCGGTGCAGAGGGGTGATGTGTGTACCTGTTTGCACTGTTTTAATATAGGAGGGGGGGAAAAAACAAACAGCAACCCAACCTAGTGAACGCGATGAACATCCAATGTAGACTTCTTTGTGTTTTTATTTTGTCATGCTCTTGGAAAATGTCAAACATTTTGTAGTATACACCAGTGAGACTTGATTCTTTGTTGCATAAAACACTATTTTTGGTGATGTTAATGTCTGAAAAGCCTCTTCCCTCCACCCCCACCTTACTGGTTGCCCTCTCCACCCTCCAACCCCAGTACAACTTCTCTTCTGCAAGGAAAACTCCAGTCACCGAGGCAAGCAGGAGTCTGACGGCCAGAGTGCGAAATGGGGCCCTTTCCAAGCAGGCTCTGGGGTTTCTCCCTGGTACGCGTTCCTCTAGCCAGGAGTTTGCAGGACAGCCCCCGTCCCTCTGCAGCACACGCATCAGCGGCAGACTCAGCGGGACCGGGGACACCCAACTCCCGTCTCCGTTGCTGCTGCTGACCCTGGAAGGCAATTTTTCGTGGTGTCAGAAAGCTCTGGCAGCGATGGTCCTCTGGGCGCTGGGCCGAGCGCCTGCAGGGACCGGCAGCGCAGACCCGCGTCCCCCGCCGCCTCTTGGCGCCTGGTGGAACAAGGGCACGCCAGCCAAGAGCCTCGCCTGATTTCACCAGGAGATTGCTGGTGTCTGAAGCCGTCCACCCCAGTAGTCATTTGGCTGGCAGTCAGCAAAATGCCAGTTAATCTTGATTTTTTTTAATTTTAATTTTTTTTTTCCTTCCCTGAAGTGGGTCAATAATAAGTCTCTTGCCAGATTGCCAGCTCTCTGCTGGTGGAGGGGCTTGTTGTTTCCCCGAGGAGCGAATTCCTTACAGAAGTCAGAAATCAGGCCTCCCACAGGAGCCGTCTCGGTTTGGTCATGTTTTTCTATTTTTCTGTTCACAGTATTTTGTGTGTGCGCGCATGTTGTAGTTTTGGCAGCTTGGTTCGGCTGCGTTATCAAGTGACGAAATAATCCTCTCTTACCCCAGGGGATATGATTTGTTTTGGTTTCTTTTGGTTGGTTTTTTTTTTCTTCCTTTTTTTTTTTTTTTTTTTTTTTAAGTATGATAAATCCTGCTTGTAAATAGCTGGAGCTAAAACCTGGGGCTGACAGCGAACGAGAACCAGGGCTGTAGAGCGACGTGGAGCTGGCGGAGCATTTTACTGACCTCACAGGCTGATCTACTTGAGACTTGGAGATTTTCCGTGCGAGGCTGAGATGCCGCAGCACCTCCAAAGGCAGTGACAGACTTGCCCCTTCACGCGGTCTCCCCAGCACCTCCCATTGCCAGGTACCGCCGGGGAGCAGGACGTGTCCCCCCGCGGGACGCGTTCCCTTCCCCTGGATCATTTCCTAGGACGCCCGAGCCGCTTGCCCAGGGTCCCATTTCCCTGCCGACTCTGGAGAAGCAGTATCTGCATCCCAGGGCTTTGTGACAGCCTCTAACTTCCCGCCCTCCCTCGTTAAGTATCATATTGTATAGTAGCTTTCAGACCATACAGTATTCATTGGGTTATTCCTATTATTATCAAGTAGCTGGAATTGTGAAGGTCGGAGTAGTTAGATCTTTAGCTTTTATTCCTTTTTTTTGTATTACTATCCATGTGTATAAATTATTGATCATGTTGCTGGCTTTTATAAACTCTAAGCAAGGGGGGAAACCCTTCCTAACCCTTTGCAAATGGTAATGAAGCACTGTTTTTAAATAAAAGAGAGAAACACCACTCTGCCGCCTCCTGCCTCTTGTCTGTTTTGCTGTGCCCCAGGTGAGTTTCGCTGGTGCATCCATCTCCCTGCCGGCCACCACGCGAAGAAAGGGGGGAGCTGGTTTGAGGAGCGAGCCCAGAGATGATGTAGCAGCAAGAAAGGGTGAAGCCTTGGCAAGCTACACCAGCAAAATCTCAGCCTGGTGCATTTGTGCCCCCAGCTCTCAGTAACCCCACTCTTATCCCTGCTGCCCGTTAGCAGAAAGCGCCGTGTGTTTGCCATGTGATAGGGAGCCTTTTTTTTTCTCCACCCCCCCAAGCCTAATCTGTGTTTGAACCCGTTAGCTTGGAAGGACACACGGCCGTTTCAAATGGCAGCATCAGTGTTTTCTTTCATGCCTGTGTAGCCGGGCTCCCGCTGTTGGCGTTAGCACGGGTTTAATAGTTAACGCGCACGGCTGGAAGCCGCCGTTCCTGTGTTGGGCAGAAATCTCCTCCGGGAGCTCGGACGTGGCTTTTAATCACCGCTCCCGTTGTCCTGCCTGAAAAAGGAGCATCGCGGCAGATGAGCGGAGCTTCATTCATATTCCGTGGAGTGCTCAGAGATCCTCAAGTGAGAGATGTCGTGCAAATATATATACAAATAATCAGATGCCTTTTCCGCTGAAACGATCCTAAAAATAACAAATAATAAATCCCTCTGGGCAATTTGCAAGTAATTATGGAAACACAGCCGAGTGAAATGATACAGCGGAATAGGCCGAATACAGTTGAGGGCAGCGCAGGACTATTATTTTTTTATTTTTCATTTTTTGGAGATGCGAGACACCAGGCGCAAAGGGAAGGGGACAACGCGTGCCCCCGGGTGGCAGGACTGTGGGTAACGCTGCGGGGAGGCGCACGCTCCTGAAGCATTCCTCCTCGGTGTGTGCCGAGGAGCTGCAATGTGTTCCTGTCAGATGATGCTCATTTCGTTCTAACAATAACTCGAGAGGATGTTCAACAGTAACTGCTAAAATTAGACGCCTGGAAGTCAGGGCCGGGTAATTGTCGTGAAGGAGCTGGTTCAGGGACTCTGCGTCGCGGGAGCTGGGAGACGTCTCGGAACGAAGCCCCTCTGTGCTGGGACAAGGGTATAAGGCAGGGGGGATCTTAAAAAGTGAAGTAAAGGCATTGCAGGTCTCAGCGTACCTTCATTTCAAGGCAAAGCAATAAAATGGCTGATCCTGGAATCGACTAACAAGTCCTTAAAGGTGTCGCATCGCTCAAGGCGGGCTTATCGGGAACGGAGCTCGCCCAAGGAGGCTGACACCGGTTCTTTGAACAGACTGCAGGTTGGCTGAGGAAAGGAGCGCTGCCCGTTTAAAGCGTTTCCCTTCTGCAAGTGTAAATAACAATAAATAATAGATGATTCACGAGGCAGTTGTGGCTGAGCGCAAGCCGCAGTGCGCGTTTTCACGTGCGTGGGCAGCGTCTGCAAAGGCTGGAGGTACCGCGGTCCCGGCGGTCACAAGGTTGCTCAGTGAAAAGATTTAAGCCCCAAATCCTAATGCCCAGGGAGGAGCCCTGATCCCCAGGCCAGCGGCAGGGCCGACCTGTGCTCGGGGGTTTGCTGCTGGCCTCCTGTTGCCTGCACTGCCTCGGGGTTGAGAGCCCGAGCATCCCTCTGATGGGAGACCTTAGCAGCTGCTGTGGGAGGGAGGGTTACTTGCACGCTTCCTTTCTGTCCTTATAAAAAGAGCTATCTGTTTATTCCCCAAAAAGAAGGATAATTAACTGCTCTCTGGAAGCACCTTACAAGGCGCAAGATCTGACTTTCCTGGGGTTGTAACACACCCTGGCGTTCGGGACTCGAGGCGAGAAAAACTCCAGCCCCGTGCGTGGACTGAGGGACTTGCTGCGATGAGTTATTGCTGGAGAATTCCTAAATGTCATCCTGCTCCGGGAGCTCCAGTGACTCAGGCTGGCCAGCCCTCGACCTTCACTGCGGGTGAACCACCCGCGGTCCTGGCTCCGGCTCCAGGCCTTCGCCCTGGGCTCGCAGCGACCCTCCAGCCCCCAACCCTGGAGCGCTGCCGGCCCTTTTTCTGCTGCTTGGTGGAGGCAGCCCCACAAACCGAGCCCTCCTTTGCAGCCTGGCCTCGGCGTGCTGCACCCAGCGAGCCCTCGCCTGGTTCCTTGCAGCAGAGGGAAGAAGCCCCTCGGTGCTCGGCTCCCTCGCTGCAGCCTGCGGGCGGGCGAGGAGCCCTGCGGGGCCAGCACCCGGAGCAGCTGTCCCACTTTGCGGAAACTTTCTTGCCTTTTTAAGGACATGCCGAGTGCCGTGCTCTAACTTTAGCACAAAGGTATGGTTGACTTGGCTTTTTTTTTTTTTTCTTTATTAATGGATGGATATAAATACATCTGCTCTCGGTGCCTGTCTTGTTCTTCCATGTGTAAACACCGAGCTCTGCCCCGGCTCTTTTTGATGATAAATTCCTCGTCTTTTGAATCACAAATCACTTTTTTTTGTGTGTGTGTGTGTGTCGGGAGGAAGCGTCGAAGCGCAAAGTCACTTTGCTTTTTATAGCAGCAGCGCTCTCCAGCTGAACTCGGCTCAGAAATCACCGATTTCACGGAGCCCTGCAGCAGCAGCAGCAGCAGCAGCAGCAGCAGCCCCTGCGTGTTTCCATCGCTGCTAAAATAGCCTTCGTGCTCAGCCGGAGCCCTCGTGCCGCGGAGCGCTGCCCTCCTCCGTTGTTTGCCAAGGGTGCCCCCGTCCTCCCCAGCCCGCAGGCTGGGAAACCTCGCCGCGTGGTGCAAACACCAGGGCTTTGCTTTTCCCCTTCGGTGCACCCCCTTTGTGCTGCCGCTGCTGGCGGGGACGGCGCTCTCCAGAAATAACTCGTGGTTTTGGCCAGGCTCATGTTGGTGAGAGCGAAGGGCTGCTGCAGCGCTTGGGGCTGGGGGCTTTCTGCTTGCCCCGGGGGAGGAAAGGGAAAACCTGGCTTGATCCCATCCCTATTCCTTCAGGAGGTGGGAGGCACCGTGCTGTTAATGCCGTGGCACGAGTGGTGCTGGGGAGAGGAGCCTGGAGGTGTCCAGGGGGCCAAACCGAGCGATGCGCAGCCCTGGTGCAGGTCCTGGGGTTTGGACCCACCACCACCCCCAGCCTGGGGAACTGTCCTGCCAGTCCTCACTGCCCGAGTGCTGTGGGGCTGGGGGAAGCTCTCCTGGGTGTCTTTGTGCCACGTGGGACACAAACCCCACACAGAGAGCCAGGGGAGCCTTCCCCAGGCAGCGCTCCCTGTGCATCACCACCAGCCCCCGGGGCAGGGGGGGGGGTCTCAGGGGGACATGCCCCTGCAGCGGGGAGGGGGAGGGTTTCTCCCAACAGTGGTGAATCACGCCTTGGCACACAGAGAGCTTTCTTCGCTGTTTTTCATTCTGTGCCCACACTTCTCAATGTTTCTCGTTTCAGGGGGGAAACATTTGGAAGGTTTTCGTTGCGGCTGGGGCCACAGGCAGGCCTCCCCCGGGCTCCCTTAACGGCAAAAAAAGATAATCAACCCCCTTCCCCACCAAGTAGGCAACAAAGCCACTTTTAGAAAAATAAATGAACGCTCTGGAACCTTTCCCGCTCTTGGTGAGCGGGGTGTGTGTGCCTCCACGTCCTGCTTGCAAGCCCCTGATGGAGGCTTTTCACGGAGCATCCCCACGTCCTCTTCGCTGCCTCCCATCGAGGAGAAGAGCTGTGGGAGAGGTTTTGATGATTCACTTCCCACCCTGCTGGGATTTTGGCTGTTCCTGCCTGCAGGTCTCTCCCCACTGATGGCACTTGGGGACGGTCCTAAGCAGCCACGGTGCAGAGCCAGGTTGTCCCTGTGAGGCAGCAGGGACTTGAAGGTGGGCAGGTGCATGGTGGGCCTGCACTTGGGTTTCCTTCAGAAGAGGAGAGATGCTTATTGTCCACGCAGTGCCCTTGTGTGGATTCCTGCGGCTTTGTGTGCCCCTGTGCTTTTAGCAGGGATCCTGAGAGGCCCCAAAGGTAGGGAGGAAGCAGGGTGCCAGCACCCTTACAGACACCACCAGGGCCAACGGGCTGCGTGCCCATGGTGTGCCTGGGCTCCTCTCGGATTGATGCCCACGTGCAGCCACCCCCTCGCCTCCCTGCAGCTACAGCTGCACAGCTTCCCTGGGGCCATGTAGTTCTCAATTACCCCGCTCTGAGCACCCCTGCCCAAAATACAAGGACATTTGCCGTGGGGACAGCAGAGGCAAGGGGCGAATCTCCTCTCTTGTGCACTGCCCACGGACATTTCCCAAGCACGGAGCTCTGCTACGTTGCCCTGACTGCTTGGGGCTGCAGAGGGGGAGTTGTCCTTGCCAAACCTTCACGTGCACCCTCCAGCAGCCAGGCTGTCCCCACGGGACACAGTCCTGTCATGCCCAGAGCCATCAGCAGTGTTTCCATCAGCTTCATTCTGGCCCTGACTTCCCTCCAGATGTGCTTTTAAAGGTTATTTCACAGTCCAAGCCAGAGAAAGTGCACACTGAGAGTGTGCCCAAAGGAATGACCCATTGGAATGACGGGGCTTGGGAAGACCTGGTGATCTGAGGTAGGAGCAGCAGAAAGGCAGGAGATTTTGGTGGTTTTTGAATAGTCTCTTCTTTAAACAGCATTCCTGCAAACGGTTTGGAAAGGTCCCAGAGCTTGGTATTATCAGTCCTCATCGCTCCACACCATGGTAAGGTGCCTGGGGCTGCGGTATCCCAGGATCTCCTGGCTCTCCAGGTGCAGGATGGCCATTTCCAGAGCCAGAGCTGTGCCGCATCACTGCGGGCCTGTGGTGATACTGGGAACAGGACCTGCTTCTCCTCTTCAGCCTGGCAAGAGTCACCGACCAGCGAAGAGCGGCAAGCCCAGGACCTGAGGAACAGGGGTAAGACCCGGCTGCTGGTGGCCTGGTCACAGCTGCTTCGTGCAAACAGAACAAGCCCTCAGGTGGGACATCTGGAGGTCTGAAGGACTGCCAGCATGGTCCTAACACTGAAAGTAGAGTCGAAAGGTGACTGAAAGATGCAGGGATGGTGTAGCATGGCAGGGTGGCACTGGGGAGGCACCTGGGTCCCCTCTGCTGGAAGGGCTGATGGGTGACCGGCTGTGGGCTCCGTTTGGGGACACCACCTCCTGCCCACAGCCCTGCACGGTGCCTCCTGCTCCTCACCTCCATCTGAAAATCACGGCTAGTACCTCACGCTGGAAGTCAGCTTCAGCAATATTTGTGCTCCAGAGATCAATCACTTCTGCGAGGAGCCATTCACATTCACGTTTTCATTGCCATCGCTGTGGTTTTACCTATTTCTGATATCAAAACGTGGGGGTCGTTCAACATCAGGATGACCTTAGGAGATGCTGCGTTGCTCAGTTATTGAATTCCCCAGCCCCGCCAGCGGGTGTTGTTGCGGTGCCATTCGCATGGGTCCATCACGGAGCTGGGGACGCTGTCCCTGGGGCTGGCTGCCACCCAAATCCCCGACGGTGTTTTACAGGAGATGTTTGTCTGAGCGGCGATGTTTGCGCTGAGGGTCGTGTCTATTTTTGCTGCCACGCCGTGTATTTTTAAATCAGGTTTGAGGAGCGTACAATGCCCGCGGCGCGGCTCCTCTCAGATCATCTGTCATGTCAGAAAGTGGTTTTGAATGTCTGTCTGCTCGTTTCAAGCTAAATATTTTTTCTGTAATTAGATTGTTTCAAATGTTATTTATTTATTTATTTATTTATTTATTATTTATGAAGAAGAAGTCAGTATTTGGCTGCCTAAGCATGGTGTGACTACACGGGTGGCGAGCAAACCACGTCTGCGGAGCTGGTGTGGGTAGCTAGCCTTCACAAAATGCCCTCTCTTCTTTCCTTTCCTGGGTCCCGCGCTGTGACAATCATCTCCATCAGTTTCTAAGCCAGGATGTGCTGGGATATCACAGCTGTGTGCACGGAGGCGAGGGAAAAGGCTTCAGCCCCACGTGGCCGGGCTGCTCAGCGCTGTGTCCCCGGCTGGTCCTCGCCCCGCACACCCCGTGTGCTGTCCGGCCACGCGGAGCCGTCGATCCCCATCCAGGTCCCCCCGACACGGGTACACCTGGGACACAGCCAGAGCATCCCTGTGGCAGAGCCCTGGTCCAGGCAGCTGTGGAAAATGATGAAGGTCTGGGGCAAATGTGGGTTAATGCTTTTCTGCCGCCAGGGCGCCTGAAGTCATGCTCTGGCAGAGATGGGGGGAGGCTGATACATGCACGCGTGGGCAAAGATAGAAAGGAAGGAGCAAGTTTCATACTTCACTGAGGCACTTGAAAAGCATTTGCTGCTGTTGTAATTTCACTCCTGAGCAGACATGGCAAAAACCACGGCTTCTGGTTTGCTTGTGAGTTCATAGGTGGAAAAAAAAATAGAGAGAGCAAAATAAAACATTGGTGTCAATCTCATTCAGCCTGAAAATATTTCTTTTTGGCTCCTGGCAAGCCCAAACCCCCCTGACCGCTTTGGCTGCTCCCTAAATGAGAGGTGTGGGCAGGCAGCAAGCCACCAGCCAGCATCCTGGTGGCACAACTCGGGGCGGGGGGGTCCCTTTGCCCCCAGCTGGGTGGGAGAGGCACTGGGATGGCAACTGGTGAAACTGGGCACTCGGCGGTGTGCGGGGAGAGACGGAGCAGGGGTGGTCACAAACCGACAGGGTGAGCAGTCGTGGAACTTGTGGCTGTGTGGATAATGGGAGAGACACTAAAGGTAAGAAAGGAGGATAAGGATTTAAATTAAAATTTTACTTCAAAGGGCATGGTGGGTAGCTGAGCTGCTAGGGAAAATGTTCTGAAGTTTGGGGATTTGGTTTTGGGAGCCTCTGTGAGTGCGAGCTTCCACATGGACCTCAATGTGGTGCCAGGGGAGCTCCGCCTCAGAGCACAACCTTTTTTAAATTATTTCTACCCTAATCTGTATGAAGTAAGTGTATAATATGAAGCCATGCCACTCAACATACGATAACTTTGTCTTAGCAGCAGGTGCTTTCATTTTTCTTATCCTCTGCATGCTAGGCACACATCCACCGGCTGTTTTGTAAATAAGCTCGCTTTCCTGCCTCAGCCATGCCAAGGAGTGCGTTGGGTGCACCCACAGCTTTGCTCCTCAGGCTCTCCCCAGAGACCCAGCCAGCTCTGCTTGGCATTGCCTCTCTGCCAGCAGCTCCCCTGCTTTGTCCCTTTCTCCTCGGGAGCTGATTTTCTCCCATGTGCTTGCGGAAGCACCGGTGGCTGCTGCCACCACGTCGCAACAAGCAAAGGGCTGGGAGCCACGCTTGGGGGCTTCGTGGTGGTGCTGGCCACGTGGGTCTTATGGATCTACTTGGTCCTGTCTGACGTCTCTCTGGACACGTTTTCCAAACTTGCAGGTTAGGAGCCCCAGGAATGCTGGAAGCTGCGTTAGATGTTTCTGCTAAGCCCCTAGCCAAACTCCTTGAAACATATCTTGAAAGGTTTCGGAGCGGGTGGCTTAGGGACACTGTTCGTGGAGTTGTTGGGATGGGCTTGCTGGTGCTTGTGCTGCGCCAGCACTAAGGAGACCACCAACTGCGGAGGCTGCAGTGGGGAAAAGGTCTCACGAACCTTCTGCTGGATGGAGCAGGGAAAAAAAGGAAGGGTTGGACGGGGGGACTGACCCTTCAGGCTGGAGGTTCACCCCGGGATGGGCTGCACAGTGCAGGGGAGAGGA
The DNA here is from genome assembly GCF_040182565.1 of Anser cygnoides. Classification (NCBI taxonomy): domain Eukaryota; kingdom Metazoa; phylum Chordata; class Aves; order Anseriformes; family Anatidae; genus Anser; species Anser cygnoides. The sequence continues at coordinate 56,770,541 of NC_089873.1, forward strand.
GCGCATCCCTACCGCACGTGGTCGGCCACCAGTCCACGTCCTCGCTGTTGGTTTGTGGGGGTGCTTCACTGTGCTCTGACTCTTACTCAGAGCTCCAGTCGTTACCGGAGAGATGGGGAGAAAAGATCAAAAGGGCAAGGCAACGAAAACAGGAGAAAAACACACGTGGAGGAGCAACGAGGGGAGAGAGAAAATGACTGTTCTACTTGATCTGAGGTTGAGACCACAAAATATTCCTAAACATGGATGTTTGACCAGGAAAGCTTTTGGAAAAAAATGAATGAAGAGAAGATAAGAACAGCTCCAAAAAGGGATCACTTGCTGCTTGGGCTCCTTTTAGATAAAGCTGATGCTGCCTTCTGAAATGTTTATGGACCACAGGGGAACCTGATAAAAAAAAAAATCCCACCAGCCCCAAACCATACAGTGGCTTCCAGGACTCTGGAGTTTCCCACATCAGCTCCCTGCTGGTTTTCTTGCCCTTTTTTTTTTTTTTTTCCCCCTGGAAAATAACCTGCTGTACAATAAATTTCACATTACTGTGAATTTCTTGTGATCTGGGTGCTTGCTCCCTCTCTCTTTGGATGTGGCTGCATACACGGGCCTGGATCCAGGAAGACAAATCAGTGTGTATGCGGGAACAGCTTCTGGCCACTGGGTGTCTTGGCTTCACCCCTCCTGCTCCGTCCCTCCTGCATCATTGCCGCACCACTAGTGTCTTCTGGGGCTTCCTCCTTGTATGCTTTGTCCTGCAGAAGTCCCAAGACCTCTAGGCCCTTGTTGCTGGTAGCCATCAACTATTTTTGGAAAATGGACTGAAAATCCCATGTCCTGGTGGCATCTGAGGACTGGCGAGCGCAGATCCCAGCAGGGATGGCTGCTAGGAACGGGAAGAGGAGCAGAGCAGCAGTGAGGGCAGAGGAACCCCCGCAATCACAGCGCCTTTCCAATAACACCGTCTAGTGCCGGCGTGTCATGGCCCTGCGGCACGTCCCACGCAAGCAAGACAAAATACTGTTCAGCTGGAGAGAGAGGAGGAGGGAAAACGGTGTGGAAAGTCTAATTGTCAGGGGAAGGAAGTACTTCTGCTTGGGGAAATGAAGCACGAGGAATGGCTCTCCTACGATCAGGAGGCCAAGTGCCGATTCCGTGATGTCAGGGCCGAGGCTGGCACCAACTCTCCCTCTTGTGGACATTCCCCTGCATGGTGAGCAGCCCTCAGCCCCCGATGGCTTTACTGCAGGCTGCGGTGGGCTGGTGGGATGTGCTGGCTCTCCAGAACTCCTGGATTCACCAGAAAGCCCTGGAAGATGCCAGTGCCAAACCCAGAGGAGCATGGATTGCCTTGGAGCAGAGAGCTGCCGCGTCTGGTGAGACCTCTGCTGCACCCAACGGGGAAGGAATGAAAAGGACCCAGGCTTCGATAGGCAATTTCCAGGCAGATCCTGCTGCAGACCAGCTGGATCCGATCAGCTGAGTCACCAGCACCAGGGCATGTGGATGAAGGAGAATGATGAAAAACAAAAGCCTGGTGCCTGGGGAACCTGCAATTAAAAAGGCACAAAAGATGGGAAAGATGGGGAAAGATGGGGAACTTTGCCTGGTACTGTTCTCTCTCTTTCTTTTTCTCTTTCTTTTCCTTTTTCTCTTTCCTTTTCTTTTTCTCTTTCTTTTCTTTTTCTTTCTTTTTTCTTTTTTTCTCTTTCCATTTTCATTATTCCTTTTGAAATGGGCATGCCTTGAAGCTGTTTGTGAAGGGTTGGAAAGCGAGTAGCAAATTTTGGGGTTTACGCATTGGCTAATCTGTTGCAGAGTCACCAAGTCTCTGGTGGTTTTTTAACATCTTCTCCCAGTAGGGCTGCAACCATGTCTGAAATACGTTTTGGGGGAGCACATATAAGAGGATTAAAAAATTATAAACCCATGGAGAATTCTGCCTAAGGCTGTTGAACACAGGGATGCAAATACAGCCTTGGGAAGTCCCTTAGTCTCGGGTTGCCGTGATGGAGTAGGGCTGTTCCTGCTCCTTACACTCTGCCTCTGGATGCTGTTGGGGGAAGAGGCAAGATGAGCTTCTAGCTATCCACTGATCCTGTGTGTGTAAGATGCTTACAGGTGGGCTTTCCAAAAGCCTGGGACACCCACCTGTGACCCCAAAGAGCCGAGCTGTCTCAGCAGACTGAGCATTTCGCAGGGATGCTGTGTTACACCACGACCACGGGACCAGGCTGCTCAGCACGGGTGAGATGCTTCACTGCTTGGTTGGTTGGGCAAGGCTTGTGGTCAGCACCAAGCCCCTCTGTGGACACTAAAAATCAAAAGATCTGCAGGAAATGAAGACAGGTGAAACTGCAAGAATGACAGTAACAGGAAGAAGATGCAGAACAAAGCCCATCCCAAATCCAGTGATAAATGCCCTGCTCCTGCAGCCAGGCCACCAGTGCTGTGCTCAGGGTGTTCACTGCCACCAGGTGTTGATCTGCTTGAAGAGAACATTTAACTTTTTTGCCCAGGATTTTCTGCAGAGGGAGCGGTTCCCCTCTGTAAGAGTACTGGATCGCAGAAAGCACTGCTGGATTAGGGACTGCTTACATCGGTGCTCTTCCCAAGAAGGAAAAAAGATCTTGTGATCGCTCTCCTCGTGTGGGAATGATAATGCAGAATGGGGCACAAACTTTGGAAGTGGCCAAGGGCAGCTGGAAGCAAGGGCTCATTAAAAGGCAGGTGCAAGCATCAGCACAAAAACGTGCATCTGGACCTCCCCGTGGGCTCTCATCTTGCAGAAGCCCCGTGCTCAGGGGATTAGAGGCAAGGGGAATGAATAAGTGGGTCTGATTCCTCCCACAATCTATGCTGTATCCTGGTTAGTTCCCCTACCTCAAGAGGCAGCTCTGGCGCTGGAAGTTTTCACCATTTCACTCATTGGCAGGTGCCTGAGCCCTCTTGCAAGGTGAGGCACCCTGCAAGGTGCCCTCGCACATGTTTTCTGGCCCTTGCCCTTTCCAGCTGTCCCTCAGCAGGCTGTAGCTGCCAGTATGGTGTTGAGTGTCGGTAGAGAGGAGCGAGGCAGGAATTCCCCTCTTGCTTTATTATTTCTGTACATAGTGCAGAAATCCCTGGGTGTCACTATGGTGTTATGAGTTTTAATCCACCTGATTCCTAGAGGTCTCCTGGCTCCTGCTGGTATAACCCATGCTCTTACCTAAAAAAACATTTCTTCCCTTTGCTCCCGGAACAGGCAATGCTTTACAAGCTGCTTGTTGCCTTCTAATCCTCCTCCTCCTTCCTTTAATGGCACCTGCATTTACCCACATACATCCTCAACCCCTTTGGACTCTGGTATCCTAGCCCCAAAGGAGAGCCTTGCAGCTCCACAGGAGCAGAAGTCGCTTCCCCTGTTGGCTCCTACTTTGCAGCCCAAATATTCTGGTCCTGGACTGCCCTGCTGCTTTCGTGCTCGCTCCTCCACCAGATCCCAGTGCCAGCCTGCAATGAGCACCCCACTTAGCCCAGCTCAATGGTCCATCCAGGCACTGCCCAGCTGCCCAGGTGAGGGCATGGGAGCTGTGGATCAGTCGTGCCATGGCTCTGTGCCACCCTGCGCTCCCTCTGAGGACAGAAAATGACTGTGTCATGCAGTTGCCTATCTGATAGTCACCAGAGATCAGATTCTGTGTGTACTGAAGTGAAGGTAAAGCGCCCTCTGACTTGGTGGTACAGGACCTGACCCCATATTGAGATGCTCCATGCGCAGCACAGCTCTGCAAACCTACAGCCCAAACCGTGCCCCTGCGCTGCCATCTCCTCCTAATCATTCCTCTTCCTTTCAAGCAGGTGCTGGGTCACCTCCCAGCTGCTGAAATCCATCAGTGTGCAGGAGCCCTGCCTGGAGGCACTGCTAAGAATAGGGCTTAAGGGCGAGGGGGAGAGAGGAGAGATCCTGGAAGGGATTTGGCTGCTGCCAGCACCAGTCAGCCCCCACCAGGTCTCCTGCAAGAGGCAGAGGACATGCAATGCATGCAGCGCCCTTCTTTGACAGCCTTCTGATCCTGAAAATAAAACAAACAATGCTCTTGCCTTGCTATGGCTATAGGATTTGCTGTTGCTCTTCTCTCTCTGGCTAGTGCTGCTGGGAGTGCAGTATCCCACCTGTCTGTCCGTCCGTCTGTCTGCACAGCCTGCGCCGCAGGCTCCGAAAGCAAAGCGCAGGCGCACCGTCCTGGAAGAAGCCATGTATCAGCAAAATGCCATAGAAACCGAAGCTGGGCTGCAGAGGGCCTTTTCCCCAGCATTATGCAATAGCTAATTATGTAATTGGGAGTTACATAACGCACCCGGCTTCTTCGGCGTGCCGGCCTCCCCCCGACCTCTCCCCTGGCAGAGCAGCACGTGCCAGGCTGGCATCAGGCTGCGCGTTGTGCAGCGCGGGGGCATGGCACAGCCAGGGCTGCGGCCGTCATCCCAAGCCGTCCCCTGCTCCCAGGTGGGGTTTTTATTTTTAATTATGTCATGGGGAAAAGGTTCATTGAAAAGGAAAAAAAAAAAGGGGGGGGGGGGGCTGTCAAAAAAAAACCCTGTTCACCTCTCTGAGTTGTTTTGCTGTGCAAACACAGATGGTCTGGGGTGTTAAAATTGAATGGTTTTGGAGCATCCTTCTCTCCCTCCTGCTGGAAAGTGCATTTCATAAACGTATTTGAAATGAAAATAACCGTCACTATGATTCTTACCAGTGCCTGTCTCTCAGGCATGCATTTCCCTCCTTGCAGCAGCCCTGGCTGCAGAGAAGACAGAGCTGGAAATTATTGCAGCATTGCTACATTACCTGCCAAGGCAGGGTCAGGGACTACTGGGCTCTCTGGCATTTGTTTTACAGGCCGCGGCTGGCTTTCTCTCTCTCTCTGCAACAGTGGTACTCTAAGAAAAACTGAATTTGGCCAAAAAGACTGGGAACTGGTGCCTCCCTGCTGCCAGCGTGCAATTCCCACCGGGGTACTCCAGCCCTCCCTGTGCCCTGTGTTAGGAACTGGCACCGGCTGCTGCTCCTAGCGCCGTGCCCTGCAGCCAGACCTCGTTCTTCCCCTGGCTATCCCAGGGGCTGAACCTCTCTGATTGCTCACAAAAGGGGAAATAAGCAGCTTTTCCCTTTGCAGGGATGCTGCACGGTCTAAATTCACTGATACCTACGGCAAGGTTTGCCGTCCGTCAAGGAAGGAGCTGTTTTGCCAGAAAAGACTCTTCCCCTGCCCTTTAGGGAGGGGGGATCCTTTGCTAAGCACCGTCTGGATAGACACCAGCCCCTGCAGCCCCTAGGAAAGGCCAGAGGCCCCCTCCAGCCTGCGGATCCTGCATGGGGACAGGGATGTGGCCTCCCCTCCGCGTGGCTCTGTCGCCCGTGGCCACTAGATGGTAGCAAGCCCTGGCCGACAGCTCCGGGCTGCTGCAAGGCGACCGGGGGCTCCCCCAGCAGCACCGGGGGTTTTGGGGTCTGGGCCTGGTCATGGCCATCGTCCCCTTGGCGGACCTCACAGCGCAGCCAGACCATTGCGAGACCCCTGGTGATGGTGGCACGTCGGCTGCTGTTGCTTCGCTTCACCGCGCCCCAAAATATTAACGATTTAATGCTCGTTATGTACGAACACGGGCGCGCAGGTGTGGTGTGGCCATATGAAAAGGCCACCCGATTGCCCACGTGAAGGTGACGGCCGACATGTCGGCTCCCGGCACTTGGTGTTTGCCCAGATGGTGGTGCCAGCTGTAGGCCTTGCCCTAGGGGATGAGCAGAGGGCTGAGGCACGCGCTGCGTCCGCGCGGCTGCTGTAAGGCTTGTAGTCATTTTGCAGGCTGTATTTATTTATGCTCCGCAGGGAAGAGCTTACGATTTCATTTCATTGCCGTTTCACTTGTGGAAAAACCAATATGGGCTCCCCTGCCCTTTTTAAGGCCTCTGTCCATTCACTGTTAATGTCTGTACGGAGATTGTTGGCTTCACGGCCCTGGGGAAGCTACAGAGCGACAAGAGTCAACCAAACTCAAATGAGGTTATTATGGCGACTGAGCGGTTTCAGCACGGGGAATACAACAGAGCTCGGTGCATAAGCAGCTGCCTCTCGTGTACGAGGAGCACACATTTCTCTCGCGTCTGAAGTGCATGTAAGCCTGTAAGGTCAGCATTCAGGATCCTACCCAAGGCTGAGCATGGGGCGGCGCAAATGCTTGTTTAGTGTGATAAGGACTTGAGGAGCGAGGCTGCGGGGATGTGATCTCTGCTGGAGGGCTCCCAAGCGCTCCTCCATCACTTCAGCCTAGTTTGGGTAACTGATAGTGCCCTGGTGTTTGCACGAGGAAATCAGGATGAAATCTTGGCCTGGAAGAGTTTAGGAGGCAGGTTTTTGGATGTGAGGCAAACTGGTGCATAGAGGAGAGAAGCAGAGGACTGCAGGGTGGCTTGGCTGACAGGCGCTTGCTAAGCACAGCGGGAGAAATTCTCCTGCCTCTGGGCTTGGAGGCCAGCCGACACCTCCGCCTGCCTCTGGCCACCCTTCCTACCCTTAGGAAAGGCCGCAGGGTGCTGCACGTCTGGGCAGTGCTGCTGGCTGGGCTTCGCTATCGGGCTGTGCTCTGCCTGCACTCACCCCTTGGAAGGGATAAATCATCCCGCTGGCATGCCTGGCTGCTATCGGTCCTGAGGGAGGCTGAGGAGATAGCCTGGGAGGTGTCCAAAATCATATCCACGGTGGCTCGTGGTGGCTTTTCCTCCTGATGCTGATACTTGGCATGAGAGACCTCAACCCCCGCAGGGGAAAGGAGAGGCCTCTGGAGGGGAGGAGCAATGCTACCAGCCATCCCGGCCTGGCTTCTCCCTGCCTTTGGCAGGCAGGGGCGTGGGAGGCGGGCTGGCCTTGCGGATGACAGTGCTCTTCAGGAATCTCCCGCTGCACAGTTTGACACCATGTCTTTAGACGCCTGTCCTTGGGAAGCCGGGACAGGCTCCTGGCAGTGCGTTTGGGCAGTGCCCTTTCTGTGGAGAGTGGGACGTGTGCCAGTCCAATACGAAAAGCAGAAATGGTGCCATCAGTAGCACCCACAATACCACCCGACCCGAAATAGCTTCCTAGAAAAAAAGAGAGGCTGATTAGGTTAGACAAGCCTGAAAGAGAGCAAGATGTCCAGCTGACGATTAACAGGTGTAGGTCTGTGAGGAGGGACTATAAATCCCGCGGGTGAGCTCTCCAGCCACCCTTTTGGGGAAAGGCAACTGCTGCAGGCAGCGCTCAGGACCCGTCTGCCCCCATCTTCCCCTGCCTCCAGTGAACCATGGGGCTCAGCGACCAGGAATGGCAGCACGTCCTCACCATCTGGGGGAAAGTGGAGGCCGACCTCGCCGGCCATGGGCATGCGGTTTTGATGAGGTAGGCAAGAAGTGTTGGTCCTAAGAGCAAAGCTGAGAGACTGAGGAACGCTGCGTACGGGGACTCGTGTTCTGCAGCGTGCATTTCAGCAGGCTGTTTTCTTTTAATGTAGGGCGGTGGCATTCCATGGCTATGGTTTCTGGCTAAAAAATTGCTCACTGTGTGAAGGGGCTGTGATTCTGTCTTTCCGTCTGTGAGTGCAGGAGGAGGCCTGCGCTGCTTTCAAAGGATGGAGGCACTTTGTTGCTCCCTCTACCTGACCTGCAGGCGAAGCTCTGCTTTGGATGCTCACTGCCCAGGCACTGTGGTGAGGAATGCTGGAGCAAACTGTGTGTCCTGGGCCTTCAGGTGCTGTGCAGCAACGGTGTGGGGAGGAAGGGATGGAGACGGGAAGAAAATCAGCTCTGGCAATTGTCTTGAAATCTCTGATTTCAGTAAAATTGACTATAAATTACCTGAGTGTTTCCCTCTCTCCACCCTGATGTCACTTGGCAGAGTCCTGCCCATCCTGCTTTTTGGCCAGACCCCCCAGAAATCCAGGCAGTAAAACTTGTCCATTCCCTGCTGATGAATTTGGGGTCTGGGTGTCAAATGAGGCATATCCTTCCCTGTGCTTCCCTCCTTCCAAGGTCAGAGAAGGCATGCTCGTGATGTCCCCATATGAGAGGACCCCTGTCCCTACACTGTCCTTGCACTCCTGAACCCTGAGAGACGAACACCCTGGGAAACAAGCAAATCACAGAAATGCAGCCTGCAAGGGGTCTGAGGGCTGTGGAGGGGGAAACAGCATCGTATCCTACCCTGTCCTTAAAGACCAGAAGGGTTGGAGATGTCAAGGAGACCCTCTCCAGATGTCCCCTCAGCTTGTGCTCAGCACCATATGCTAGGAGGGTACGGACGCTGTGGACAGCAGTGGGGATGTGGCTCTCACACAGGGGGTTTCCTATCTCAAGCACAGCTAAAGGGAGGACCCCACACCAATGGTCAAATCCACAGTCCATTCAAAGCTTTTCCAAAAGTGAGCCAAACCAGGGGGCTGTTTTATTTATTCTGAACAGTTCAGCTGAGATGATCCAGAGCAGGTATACTGGGGTGGTGGGCAGCAGAAGGCTGAGCCCTCCCCACTTGACCACCTTTGTGAGGTGGCTCTGAAACTGCCACAAGACAACAAAAGCAGTTCCCAAACTGCATAGGTAATACTGCTTTTCCTCCAGGTATTGAAGGCCGAGCATTGGCATCAAATGCTAATCCATGGCATTAAAGGTGATACCCCTCTCCCGTGTGACTTGGTGCTCGCCAGCACACTAGCAGGTCATTTCTTGCTCCTTCAGGGGGTTTCTGAGGGAGGGGAGAGGCAGGGGAAGCCCAGCAGGCTTCTCTTAGTTTAGAAATGTGCCTGCTTTTGCCTTGTTAAAGTCTTCTTAGGTAGATGACATATCCTGGAATATGTTTAGAAAATACCGATCCAAGTGGATGTTTTCTGAAACAAACAAACAAACAAATAAAACATTCCTTGGAAGAATATTCAAGGGTCTCGGGAGTATCTTGCCTTTGGCAAACATGATTCAGCCATAGCCAGACACGATGGAGGGAGGCTTTTAGAAATAACTCCATCCCATTGCATAGGGCAACCTCATCTCCCTGGGTGAGAGACAACCCTTGTCATAGAAAGATACAGGAAAAAAAAGAGAAGGCGTGTGTTGTGCTCAGCACTTGGTATAGTACAGAAGTCCTTAGAAGATGTTTGAAGGGAAATGTTGGCAAAGACTGGTCACTCATTTATAGAAGCTTTTTGCTGCAGGACAGCTTCTGTTTTGCATATGGCTGAGGTATTTGTTAATGTAGCCTAACCTATGCTTACATGATATGTCAGAGAGTCTGGCCCTCACCCAAATGGCCACTTAATAGGAGGCATGTTTGGTTCCAGATGGGACCAATCCCTAGGAAATCACAGGACCAGCAGCTTCCCAAGGGCAGAGCAAATGAGTAACCACGGTCCTGCGAGAGGAGGCTGGTTTGGTGGCTGCAAGCCCTGGGCCAAGGGTCCAGACCCTGAAGTGGGCAGCCTGAGTGAGCTACTTCATGGATGCGAGCCACTGCCCTTCTGGTGCTTCAGCTGGTTGGGTTATGCCCATCAGAGCGCATAATACCTGAAAATAAACTTGTGCAAGGGAGCCGATGTCTCTCAAGACCTCATTATTAGACTGCTCCTAATAACCAGGACAGCCAGCGTCCCCCTTTCACCCTGACTCTAGGACTCTGGCAGGGAAAAGAATGAACTTTCCTACCAGTTTGGTTGCCAGTGGTGTCAGCATCCTGTCTCCTGGGAAATGCGGCAGGGAGGAAGTGGGGGACAGCGCTAGCCTGGCTTTTAGCCACCTATCTGCCTTCCTGATTTCATTTCCATTTTGGGATCAGAGCGCCTATGTATAGCACTGAATGGCAGGGCACCGCAAGCCTGATGCCCCGTGCTCTTCTTACCCACTTGCTCCCAAGGACTCTCAGAGGTGCCATGGTTCCAGATGGAGGAGCCACACTGCCAGCACCATGCTGAGCTGGAGCATGCAAGAAAAGGGCAGAAACTCAAACCCTCTGTCTGTGTTCACAGGGTGGGGGCACCGTAACGTCTCCCACTGAGCTGATGTTCAAACACACCCAAGCTTGAAAGTGAGGGACGTGAGGCTGGGGCCTCTTTTCTGGTCATTGCAGAGATGGGCTCGGAAGAGGGTCCTGGTGAGAGTCTGGGGTCTACAGTACCTCGCAGGGAGACAGGCTGGGGGAAATACAGGCTAGCTCCTCGGTGAGAAAGTGAACCAGGGAGGACAGGTGTTTTTGTTTGGTTTTGTTTTGCCTTCAGATGAATGCAAGAACACAGCTCTCATTGCCATGACCAGCCTCGGCCCTTGTCTCTGTCCTAATGCAGTTGATATAGCCCAGGGACTGGTGCCAAAGAGTTAGAACAGCTATAAAAATAAAACATAATAATAACTTAAAAAGGGATTTTTTTTTTTTTGGATACCAATTGTACGTGGTTAGGGTAGTGTCTCTGTCTCAGCCAGAGGGAATGGAAAAGAGATGGGGTGATCACCTTAGGACATGTGTAAAAGGATGGGATTAAAGTAGATCCAATATTCAAAGAGAGGTACATCAGGACCTTCTGCCCTCCAAAGACAAGAGGCATTTTATCGTTTGCTAATGATAAAAAACAGCCTGGGTAAAACAGATGGTAGAAGAAACTTCTGCACACAGAATGTCATCTGGCTGTGGAACAACCTACCAGAGGAAGAACAACCTACACAGATTTAGAATAGGGTCAACTGCTTTTCTGGCTTTCCATACACGCTAAATGGAATGACTGTGAATGGTGACAATTTGGAAAGGGTCTAAAGCATCACAATTGCCAGGTGAAAGCACCCGCTTCCAGCAGGGACTAGCTAAGAGCTTTCTCTTTGGGGGGAAGCAGGTTATCATACATTTTCCTGTCCATATACACCTGGAGCAGCTGGACCTCAGCTCTGTTCTGGATGATAGCTCTGTCAAGTCTCACAAGTCCCTCTGCTTCTGTCCACAGACTCTTTCAGGACCACCCTGAGACTTTGGATCGCTTTGAAAAGTTCAAAGGCCTGAAGACCCCTGATCAGATGAAAGGCTCTGAAGATCTGAAGAAACACGGAGTTACCGTCCTCACCCAGCTGGGCAAAATCCTGAAGCAGAAGGGTAATCATGAAGCAGAGTTGAAGCCCCTGGCTCAAACCCATGCCACAAAGCACAAAATCCCTGTCAAATATCTGGAGGTATGCAAAAGGACAGGGAATCTTGTTGTCTGATATGTAATGAACGTGTGCAGGACAGCTACGCAAGAGCTGCACTTTTAGTTAGTGATGTTTAGTTGTTTTTTAGTGAACTCTCAAGCCCAAGGCCTCTGTGTACAGGCAAGAGGCACAGAAAGGGCTCAGCTCATGGTATGTGAATCTCCAAGTTTAGATTTCCCATTCCAAACACCATATGCAGTCTGAGACACTCTTGACAATAATAAACCAGCCCATGCAGCCCCTGCATGCCTGGGAAACTACATGACATAAGAACTGTCAGTGGCTGGACACGAGGGACGTACAATTTTAGAGTAAGCCCTGGAGAATCCACTGGGGACCAAGACCCACAAAACTAAGTGTTGCACAAACACAGGCATGAATTTGGGCCTCAATGGACAAGGCAGGCAAAGAGTGGGAAGGGCCATGGTCTACTCAAGGTCACAAAGCAGATCAGTGTCCGAGCTAGGAACAGAGCCCAGTTCTTCTGCCCAGCCCAGGCTCCTTGCATGCTAGACCACAGTGTCTCTCCAGAGACTGTGGGAAGGGCTACTGAATTAGCTCGGAGATATTTCCAGGCTCTGCAACCTATTTCTTAATCTGGATTTTCTGAAAATAAACCTTGAGCGTCCCTTCTGTTTTATTTTTATTATTTTTTTCTCTCTCTCTCTCCTTCCTCACAGTTCATTTCTGAAGTCATTATCAAGGTCATTGCTGAAAAGCACTCTGCAGACTTTGGGGCTGATTCCCAGGCTGCAATGAAGAAGGCCCTGGAGCTGTTCCGAAATGACATGGCCAGCAAGTACAAGGAATTCGGTTTCCAGGGTTAGCGTATACGCACAGAGGGACACCACGACGGAGGCCTGGCCATGCATCTTAGAGAAGCTTCCCCAGCACTGTTTTAGACATCTCATGATTGGCCATCCAAGACGTGTGGGAATGCTTTGACAAGAGGCCGAGAGTCACCACAGGCAGAGCAGAGGCACTCAGAGTGATGTCCATGATAAACCGTTGTCCTTTCCTGGCTTCACGTATACAAGAGAAATAATCTGTTTTCTTAGGAAAAATAATATAAGGGGTTATCTGTCAGCTTCTGCCTATCCCTATGCCCTTTTTCTTCCCCCCTCCCCAAAACCCAGTCTCATCCGAGAGGAGAATGTCATGGCAGGACATGAAGGGATGTGGAGGAACAAGGGGTGTATTGAGGAGTGCAGTGAACAGGAGGGTGAAGGAATGATTCAAGTGGTGCAAAAGGGATGTCAGGGTGGGAAGTGGGGACACCACTTTCCTTTCCTCCCCCAGGTGAGACTGTTAGCAGGTTGCGGTGGAGAGCTTTCAGCGCCGTCACTGATGTTACCTTGTTTCGTGGGGGTGGGAGCATGTCAGTCTCCGGGGTCTGCCAGCTTGGCAACTCGCTGAACTCACATTAGCAAAACTATAAAGAGTAGTACACCCTGTGATCCGTAGGTTTCTGGCAGCTGCTGCTATGCATGTGAAGTTGTGTTGCACTGGGAAGTAAAGTATGCGTTTCTCAGAAAATAAAAAATTCCCGCACTGGCGTCGTGTGTTCGCTCCTTGCTCCGTAGGAGCCCCAGCGAGAAGTGGGGGAGATGGAGGAAGTGGAGGAGGTGTTTTGTGTACATACCCGGCCACCGGCGCTGATGCTGCGGTGCCAGCCCACAACTTGAGTGGCATGGGGGGACCTGGGCACTCGTGTGTCACCGCGGGGTCACGACCTGGCTACTGGACTTCAAGATGCCAAAACAGCATCCTTCGTTCTGCACGAGAAGCGCTCCCTGACTCAACGCCGTGGCTGCTGCTGAGCGGCGGGGATGTGGAGGGGATGGCCTTGGCCACCTGTGTGCTCTGCCTTTCTCTGTGTGCAGGAGGGAGCCAGTTGCTGCGTCCTGCTAATGACGGGGAGGTTGCACACACAAGCAGCCTCAGATCCCAGCCACAGCACTCTGCATTGCTCTCTCCAGGAGATAAGAAGCAATAGAGTTGCTTAGCCTGGGAGGAAGCTGCCCACAGCAGTGGGTGCCCTTAAGACCCAACCTTAGGTCTCCACACTATTATGGGATGCTACAGAGGTGAGCAGCTGGGTCCTGGCTAGGGGGAAATGCGTGGGGTCGACACTGCTGGTCTTCTCTGCTATGGAGAAAGTAATGTGGTTTATCTCACAGAGACAGCGTGAGGGCAAGCATGAGAAAGAAAAATGAGGTGCACAAAATGAGGAGCTACCAGCAGGGTCTGGTTCAAAGCATTCCCCGCTGGACTGCGTGCATTGGAGACAGAGCAGGAGCCGCCAGCTCCCTTAAAAATCAATCCTGAACCAGCATGATCCGCTGGGTCTTTGGTCAGGGCAAAGGCCACAAAATTTCAGTCTCTGAAAGGAGAAGGAATGAATTCCTTCCCAGAACAGAGCATCTCTGATTTCTTGCTCTTTATAAATCCTCACTTTACCTCTGGGAGCTTGCTTGGGGTTTCAACCTTTCAGAGCGGGTCACAAAAGCATACGGTGTCACATAGATGAAGTTACAGCCAGGTGGTCCCTGGCTTAAGCAGCTTGCTCCTTCTGACTCCAGTCTAGCCTGTCTGGCTTCGCAGGAAGGGCAACCTATTTAATTAAGGTCTAGGATTGCCTGTCCAACACAATAAGATTTCCTGCCAGTGACAACAGGCTCTGCTTTGGGATTAAAAGCTCTGCTATGGCAGCTGCCTCTGTCAGTCCAAGCGGGACTGTAGTCATCTCTAGATATTTTTATGTAGGGCAGCATGGTGGAGGAGGGAGGGTTTGCACACATGTTGTGCCTAGCTACTGGTTATTTGGTACCCGGAATGTTTGTTGGGCCTTTGGGAGCACTGGCCCTTTGCTCAGTCTGCCTCATCCACTCTGCCAATCTGCTAGGGACCATCCTAAAACTTGTGCTGGTCAGACATGGGGCCTGATGTCTTGTGCCTATGGCCCCGTAAAGATAAACCAGCAAGTTCAGATAACAGTAAACGTGGGTCTAAAATCAGTGCAAACTTGCATGTTGGCTGAACAAGCCCAGCCTACCTCTGGCAGGCTCCGTAGGTTGGGATGCTTGCAGTGAAATCCAGGCACCTGCAGCTTTGCTGCTCGGGGTCCTGAGCATGCCCTTGGCTGCAGTCCCGGCATCACGCAGAGATGTTTGTATATGTATACAGCGAGTCTGCAAAGCTCCTGTGACAGCCCCTGCTTTAGGGGCAGGGGAAGTTTCCTAGAGGAAAGGGGTTGATGGAGATCTTTTGGCTCCATGCTGTATTGATTGAGCGTCTGCGCTGGAGTCACCCTCTCCATGGTGCTACTAGGAAATGTAGCTTTTCTGGTCCGTGTGTGGGACAAAGCCCCTCAGTGGAGATAAACCATATCAGCGTAAGCTCAGAAACTCTCCTGCCTCCTTTCCAGGAATAGCTTCACACGAGGAGGATGGGTCCCAGGGGCTCGTGCCCAGCCCCCTCCCCGTTAGCACCCTCTGGTGTCACATACGCATTCCTGGTCACAGGATGGGACGCAGATTGTGCGGCTGCCAGCCTCCTTGCCCCGGCACGTACACATCAACTGCAGCCAGGTCGGCCTGGTGGCTGTCCTACGCTTTCCATGCACTCCCATGATTTCTTTTATGCTAATAAAGCTGTTTCTGGTGGCAAACGGGCTACACACCCACCCTGGGTTGAAAAAGATCCCTGTTGCTTTGCACTCGACAAGCTATTCTTCTCCCAGTGCGTTTCCATCGCCAGACACAGCTCCCCGTGGCACCCAGCCAGTGACCTGAGCTATCTCGGGCCGTGGTGTCAGACACCGGAGACACAACAGGGCTTCAGACGCAGGGAGCAGGACCTCACAAACAGGTCAGCCTGCCCCAAATGCACTGCAGCAACACTGAGGCTGCGCTGCCTGTCCCCATTGTCTTTACTGCTGCTGCCGATCCTGCCTGGCTCCACATGGCATCAAGGAGCAAGTGCCGGGGACCACGCAATTAATCCTGTGGTCTGTCTCTAGGTCACCTCGGTGGGAGAAAGCGATTGGGCTCCAGCAGCAAATTGTGTTGAATATTCAGCACATTCGCATGAAGTTTGTGGCACTCTTCATGCTCGCATCTCCCTGTGGGGATAATGTGAGGAAGGAGACGGGAAGTTTCCAGTCCTGTCATGGTCACGGAACAGGTATCTCTGCTTTCTGGGGACTGGCTGAAGCACAGACAGCGTCTTAAGTATGTAATGTCTGTCTGGCACTGTAGCTTAATAAGGAGACTCAAATAGTCACACCACATGCTTTCAGACCAGGGGTATTTTTGTCACGAGTCCCATTTATTCTGCTGGCTAACCAAAACCTGTCCTGTAGGTTATGAGGAACAGAAAGCAGTGGAGCCAGTGTTTCTTTGATGTGGACTTGCCTGCCTTATAATGTCTTTTTCCTGAAGGTGCATGGGATCCGAGCATGTCCTCCTCCTTCCTGGACTCATTGTTTTCAGTTTTGCTCAAGGGTGCATCCTTGATCGTTTGGGCTGTGCAGGGCTCAGTGCTCACCGTCTGTGCTTCTTTTCGTACTGAGCACACACATGCACACAGACACACACACACATCTATACAACGAGCACCAGGCTCACAACACACACCGTCAGCAAAGCTCCTCTGGCCAAATCCTTCAGATGCCTGCGTGCTTGTGCACTGATTCTTCATTTAAGAGGATGATATATGTTAGCTCTCACCTTGTGCTTAAATGAAATATGGCAGCAAGACCAAGGTTTGCTAAGGTCTGAGCAAGAAAAGTGAGAAAACAGACTGTGCAAGGGCACGGCACCTGGAGAGTACAGGTAAGTGGGAGGGCTGTTAAATTTCATGCAGGTGTGCTGGCAAAGTCAGGGAAGCCAGCTGGAACTAAGTAAAAGAGAAGAGAAATCCCAATCAGCCCCTTATATACAAGAAACTAATAAATGAGCATTAATGAACATGACAGTCACAACAATGCAACCTCCTCAGCCAACACACAGATCTCTCCCTCCCCTGTGATCAGAGGCACGACAAGTCCATCTCCAGTCCTGTGACTTCTACAAAATCCTTATCCAAATGTCAGTAAAGGTGACCTTGTGGCTTTTTAAAGCGCTATTTTATAGTCACTTGGCTGCACTGTACCGAGATCCTTTCCCAGCTTGGCTTCCATCCCCTGTAAACAAACAGACAGAAGAGACAGCCTCCGCCTTACCCCCAGCCACGCAGAGGCCAAGCTGTGGCAGACAGGGGCACCTTGGGGGCTCTCTTGGGCAAGGAAGACCCTGCTCCAGGGCATACCGGTGTGGCTGGAAGCTGGATGGACAAGGCAAAGTGTATTTGGGATGAGGAGGGTATTGGAGTATCTGTCCCTTCTGCCATGCCCCCAGAAAAGCACCTCGTGCTGAGACAAGCAGCAGTTCAGTGGCCCCGAGCTGCCTGCAGGGTCACTTGGGTTATGCCTGCCCAAATGCAAGCACAATTGCTGCGAGGTCAGTGGGGCCAGCCTAGGTGCAAAGCTATTCCACTTCATCTGAGGCCCTGGCTCGGGTAAGTGCCGTGGGGCTGTGGGGCTGGCCTGCTGAATTTGGTGAGAGGAGGCTATTGCTGGTACCGCTGCCCTGCGACCCAGCAGCAGACACGGCCCCAACCCAGTTTTACAGTAATGACCTCAGGTATTAAAAATGAGCACAACATAGACAGCCTTGTCTAAGAATTTGTGAATTTACCCAGGCTGTAGGGCTGAGAAGGGGGCTGTGACCACATAGCTATGCTGTTATTAGTATCCAAGACAGCTCCTTTAAAGCCGATCCTGGCATGTATATCATAGCTGCAGCCTTATGTCTGGAGAACAGCATAAAGAAAATGAAGCCTGTTCCTCTTCTGTGAGGAAAGCTCGGTATGAATGCAGCCTCTGAGTGCCTGATCCTATTTTAGATTCTCCTTACAGCAGATTCAAATGTTCCAGTGATAGAATAGCTTTGGCTGGAAGAGCTTCTAGATTACTAGCTTTTAATTGTCTGTATCTCCATGCTTAACTTGTGGATCTCCTGTGGCTTTTCAGTGTGTGTAAGTAATGGTGCTTTAATTCAATGAAGTTTTTCTGTCTTCCCCTAACATGTCCATCTGTTTCTGTCTTCAAGCTAAATTCCAGCACCCAAACCCTCACCAAAAGGGTGGAAAATTCCTGGAGCTGATACCCTCACTAAGATCTGGCATTGCTCTGCCCAGGGCTTGCATGACAGCAGTCTTGTCCTCTTGACTCTTGGTGAGCTTTGGGGTTATCTGGAGAGATAACTGATATGGTGTCAAAGCGGGTCTGCATCTTCTCACTCGCCTCTCAGCTGGATACACACATACAGGAATAGTCTGGTGCCCTTTGAGGGATGTAGTGTGTCATGGATTAACTGTGAGTTGGTTGGGGAGAAAGGAGGAAAAAAAAAAAACAAAAACAAACCAGCCGTCCAGTGTCCCTGCAGAGTCTGTGGGAGAGCCTGCACTGAGCTAAGGGCTTGTGCCAGACACGCTCAGGCAAGCTGTGCAGCGACAGAGGCAAAGCAGGCAGCGTGCGCCATGTGCCACTCCTCTCTGCGGGCAGATGGGTCTGCGGGGTCTGCGAGGAGGAATGGCAAACAAAACGCAGGTGGGAAGATGGAGGCACAACCCCCTGCCCAGACACCTAATCCCCAAGGCTGCTTATGGCCGTCAGTGCCTTCCGAAGAGTAATAGCATCATTCTGACAACTGCTTTGCTGTAGTGGGATGGAGGGAGTTTCCTAACACGAGCTGGTAATTGTGTGTTTTTGTATGAGAAGAAAGAGGGGCTCACAGTTTTCTCATGGTGCTAGCACAGGATGCTTTCTCAGAGCTGGCCCATAAATCACGGGGAAAAAACTTATTGAGCACTTTGTTTTTGCCTTGATAATGGCACGTATTGCTAACCCAGCTAATCCCCCAGCTAATTTCAGCATGTCACGTTTAAGCTTTTGTCCCTGTGTCTTCTGGCATGTTCCCTCTACAGCTGAAATGATCCCTCAGTGCATAAAACCATTCCTTTCCAGTTGAAATCCTCTCTCCCATAATGGAGTTCTTTGTAACAGTCACAAATTGCAAGCTCATAACAACATGAATGATTAGAAAATAATCTTCAACATATTTCCTCCTATGTTTTTTTTTCTAGTTCAGCCATCCTTTATCTTCCTTGTCTGTTTTTGATCAGAAACTTGTTGGCTGTTTGCGAGTGTCATCCGGGACAAACTCTGTTCTGATGTTCAATGCTAATTAAGAACTGTTTCATCCAATTTAAAACTATCACTCTATAAAATGTCCTGTATGAAAGAACACTCTTCTAACAACATGTCGGTGTTATTTTCTATACTGACTTCACGCTAGACTTTAGATAGAGACCCACTTGTGCTTTCCATCTGCGGTGCTGTGCAATTATTCCCGACTTACAGAGGGCAAACTGAGGCAGAGCTGGGCACCAGCACATCCCCTATTTCATGCTTTGGTCATTCAGCTGTCCTTTAGGCCAGGCTGCAGACTACAAGACAGGATGTTGGTGAGCTTCTTGTGTAGGAAGAGATGTGAAGTTGTGCCATATGCCAGAAAGCAGTTCTTGCTTTGATGTGGTGTCTTTTCAACAGTTGACAAAGGACACCCTGTATGTAGACGTTCAGCTGAAACGGTGGTGTGGTGCAAACACCCAGATAGATTACAGATGCTGTATACAAAGCAAAACAGTGTAAAGTCCTTTGGGCTGAACTTGGAATGAAGTGCTCTGGAGATTAACGCACTATGGTATCACTTGGGGCACTGCTAATCTTCTCACTTCCACAGCAAAAGGCCCTGGACCAAGATCATAAAGGAATTAAATATCTGAAACAGGTTACTGGCAGAAATGAGGCCCCTAAATCCAAGTGTATGAACCTTAAATCCTCCCACATAATTCTTTACATGCTTACATTTTCATCAGTAAAAACCCTGTTGGTTTTTGACATTCTGCTTCTGCTATGTCCTGATCTTCTACCAGCTTGGGTGGGGCTAAGCCAGTGTTCCTCTGCCTAAATTCATTTATGATCCTCAGATGCGACCTTCCTCTGCCTAATCTAGCAGAATCCAGTCATACTTTGCCTACATCTGACCTCCAAAAAAACGCTGTTCCAGCCACTCCCAGCCAGCAGTGTGGTCAGTGAAGAAGGCTGAGGTGTGTGTCTTCCATCACACAGAGCACTCTGCCAGCTCTGGTCTTTTAAGAATGAGCTGTGCCTTACAGTCGATGTTGGAAAGGGCTTGTCTTTGGGAGAGCAGGTATGGGTGATGAATTCCAGCCCAGGGATGCTTGGGCTCTGAGGGAGTAGACTTCGGAGAGGTTTTGTTTGTTTGTTTGTTTGAGCTACGCTTGCAACTTCTCCTCCTACCTCATTGACGGTAACATCTGGATCTACCCGCACTCACAGTTCTCTATGGAAGAGAGCAGCAGGAGAAGAGCATTTTCTTTCTTTACTGCTTTGTTCGGAGCCTTGCTTGCAGCTGTGCCTGCCTGGAAGGAAGTCACAGATCTCATGCACAATGGTCAAGAAACATTTCCTCTCATAACATCACCATGCCCACGTTCATTCACACAGTGGCTCAGAACAGAGACAGTTTCAGTACCAATCCTGCTGGCAGCATGCAGGAGGGAAAAACAGATGGAAATGGAAGTAATGCTTTTTTCTTTTCCACCTACAGTAAGCTTGGAGATAGACAAACCTTTTGTCTCGATACTGCAGCCATCTCAGCAGTAAAGGGGTTAATTACTTCTGTGGGGGAAAAAAAGTGCATTAGAGCCTCTCAACATTAGAAATAGACCAAAACAGAGTAAGTGAATGCTGCAGAGTACATCATCCTTTCAAGCACTGGAGTTGGTGAGATAAGAGATAATATTTACTTGAGAGTATATATTAAGAGAGAGAGAGCGAGCATACATCTCTTGTATCTTGAGGGCAGAGCATCTTAGAAATAAATTTAAAGTATTATCTTTCTTCGGACATTTGATTTTATTCCTGTTGGGAGTGCTTAGCTTACAATTAATTCTGTGATGAGAGAGTGCGTGTGGGGGTGTGTGTATGTATGTACGGCACAAAGCCTATAGTTAGTACACAGAACTAAATGTTTTGTTCTGCAGCCCCAAAGGTACACAGCCTCTCAACATTCATTAATTTCAGTGGGTGTGAGACCTTTCAGAGACCAGGATGCTAACAGCAAATTCTTTGCCACAGGCTTGGGACCACTCATTTCATTCTGCTCATGATGCAGTAGAAAGCTGGAAACCGGCTCTGCATCTATTCATCAGCTGCAGTATGAACCCCTTTTATTACTGCCTTTTGTGGCGATAGCAGTGATCTATTTAAAGTGCTAAGCCTTCACACTGCAATTCCCTGCAGCAGATGTAGTAGAAGCAGATACCAATGGAAGAGAGGCAAAATGAACTCGTCGTCTTGCTGCTCAAAGGCCAGGCTCCATCGCAGTCACTGACAGTCGCCCAGCTCCTGGCACTTGAAGATGGGTTTTGGTTCCTTCTTCAGTGGTTTGGGGCTTGGAGGGAGGGAAGGTTTCTTGGGGAACTTATGCTGCAATTTATATTCCCTGCTTCATATTCATTCACTCTCTTTCATTTCCCCCCCTTAGAGGGCATTCAAGGAGAAGGAGACGCTTCTGGTCTTGTGACCTATCTCTGCATCCTCGGAGACGTCATGGCTAAATCCACGTGGCATGACTGCCAGCCTCAGCCCTAAGTTAACACCAGCAAACTCATTCTCAGCTCAGCAGTTGGTCCTTAAGCATGAACTTTAAAGCTGCACGGGTGGGTAAATACTGCAGGAAACCAAGGGCCTCAGACAGATCCTTTTATAGGAGAAACTGCTGAGACGTTTCATTGTTTTTTTCTTTACCAACCATTTTGTTAACTTTGGTCCTCTGCACTAGACTGATCGGTGTCAGAGCTTGCCAAGTGCAGGGTTTCTCTGCTTGGACAATAGCCTGGCAGAATACCATGGAGAGCTATTAAGAACTCTGGATAGTAAAGGCTTGGCTACGAATTCCTATTTAAACCAAGGCTCATGTTCATCAGAATTGTTGCCTGCTAAGCTTTTCTCATTGGGGTGGGAATGGAGCAAATGGAGGAAAGAGCAAAGGTGGCACTAGGCATGTGCTCTGTGAAGGCAGAGTGGTGTCTTCAGTGGTTTGTCCTTACCGTGTCTCCTCTCCCCACTGTCTTGTCACTCTGCTTTTCTACTTTGCCCATCTTACCAGGGCCTGTATGAATGAAATGATCTCACTCTCAAACAGGAAACAAGAAATAAAGAATTAAAGCACCATACACACTACTACAAAGTACCACCGCATCACATCTGCAGTCTTGTTCCTGTAGACCACATAGTGACATGGCTGTTATAAAAACAAACAAAATTTATGCTCGCTAAGAAAAGGTTCCTGAAAGGCATATCCACCCCATGAAGACCTTTTTACATTTTCAAAGGGAAAAAAAAACGTGGCTGAGAATCAACTATTTAAGCCCATAGCAACAGCAGGGTATTTTTGTTTGGGAGAGGTGTAGGCGACAGGGAAGAAGCATAGCTATTTTCCTCCCAGGGTATATTCTGTATCTGGGTTTTGCTAGTCCAAAGGGGCTTCTGCAGTCTTTTACCAAGCTTTATCAGGCTAATGCCTGGAGATATGAGCTCCTGTTAGTATGATGCAACCAGACTGAAGTGCCACCCTGGGCCAGCTGTCCTGTTGCAGCCACGTTGTTGGATATGATGCCCACCATGGTGTTAGAGGGGACCATGCAGTTCCCAAACAATAGGTTAACATCATGGGGTGCTCAGAGGGGAGGCTGAGGTCACACAATGCCCAGTGTTGTTCCACTTCTTGAGTTGCAGACTGTTGTCTCCTAAGAAAATTCCTTTTTACTGAGTAATTAATACAAAGCCTCAGTACAGCCTGAACTAGTTGTCATGGCATCACTTGTTTGTTGTTGTTTTTTGTTTGTTTGTTTGTTTGTTTTCTCCCCCTTCTCCCCCAGAATATATCTGAATAATTGGGATTTGGCCTATGACAGAGACAGGAATGGGAAACATATTTGCCCACCCAAGTTTCAGAGGAAGCTTATGAATGATGTACCAAACATTAGTCAAGTAGCAGTTTGAGTCACACCTGGCACCACAGCACAGCTGACTCAAGAAGCAGTCCTCTGGGACACTAAGCAAGGATAAATGAAAATAGAAAGAACTCTGGCAGTGAAATCTCCTTTCTTCTCTTTGTTTCTTTGGGATGTTGTCAGCTGCATTACTGGAGGAGATACTGTTTGGCCTAAGTACAAGGGACCTCTTCCTCCCGACCCCCCAGGTAAATCCCAAAGTCCTTTTCAAACCAAGACAGCTATTAAGATGGGACTTCTGGCTCATATTCTTGCTCCCACTGTTACTGTCCAACGTCCCAAGACAGCTGCTAGCACAAAACCATCAAACCAGAACTTACACTGGAATGAGAAGCGGAGTGAGGGGAAGGAAGTTTGGATCTTCCGTTTCAACCTGCTCCTTGACCACAGACATAGCAGAGGGCTATGCAGGTCCGCGTTCAGATGACTGGCTGCATAATTTCATTATACAGCATCTTTTCTAGCCTCCCACAAGGCATCATTTGTCTGTCAAGGAAAGAAACATCATCCCTCCTCAATGAAGAGCCTTTGATTTGTTTGAAGAATTGCTTTTATTATATACAATTAGTGGAGGGCTGACAGCGTGTTTGGACAAGGTACAAGACACAAAGGATAAACAGTCCCTGCTCCACAGAGACCAAGACAACTTTGTTGAGCCAGCTTGTTCTTGCCAGTGAGGCCCGCACCATGACCTTTTCCCAATGAGGTAAGAGTAATCTGCTAGTAATGTTCCAGGGGCTTCACTCCACACAAATGAGAAAAAAGGTAAAATTAAATGAGATGAGCATGACTGTCATTCCCTAAGCTATCCTTCTGCTTTCTGCTGGGCATTCACTTTTGCATGGACAAAACTGCTGCAGAAGGCCATGTGCAGTTTTGAAAAGCACCTTCTAATGTTCCTTAAGAAAGCTGGGTGTAAGCACAGACTGCCTGAAAGGCAGGTGTTGGTTTCCACCATTTCTCTTGTAGGTGTAATGTGCTCCAGGAAAGGCCATTCACTTCAGCGACAGACAGACTTTGGCTCATTTGCTTCCAAATGCTATGTCCTGTTGCTCAAGGTAATGTGACTTTATTTCATTACATTACCACATATACTCATCATTGCTTTAAACTGTACAGAAGCAACACCATTCAGACACAAAATGCACTCAAACGGATCTGCCTGTCCTTCATGCAACTCCCTTGAGTGGTCATAAAAGACAACATTATCTGTAGGAATAGGCACTATAACACAAAGGACTTCAAAGACTGATTCAGCTAGGTAGAAGGTGTCAGAAGAGGCAGCCTGAAGTGGTTAGAAGAAGCAGCCAAAGAAGGGAGGTGAAGATTGCAATAATACTGAATTCAGTTATTCAGTTGCTGATAAAAAGAAAAAAACCAACCAAACAAACAAAAAAAGGAAAGCATAGCACATTGAACATTAGTTTATTAAGGGCTCAACTCAAGGTTTGTGGAGGAAAATTCTTTAGCCACACTGTACTGAAGGACAGACAAGATGACCTCAGACTTTACAGATGATCTCTACTGCTTTCTAAAGAAAGCAAACCAAAACAAAACAACCTGTTTGTTCTAGTTTAAGACACGAAGTGCCACTATAGCACTTACAGTGACTGGCATTTGAGTTATCCTAAAGGGGACAAAGCATCGGATTTAGACAAAGTGGGATATGTGGAGCAGCTCCTTATGTTTTCAAAACATGAAAATGTGACTATGAGATGTGAGATGCAGGAAAAGAAACATGTCCAAAGAGATGCGATATACTAAGACATGAAGTTCATACCTAGCTATGCCAGAATGTGCATGTATGTCCACCATGCAGCACAAAGCACAAGCGTTTGTATAAAAGATCCTACCAAGATTTGTCCAGGATATATTTGCACTGATGGAAACCCAGACTTGCATGCTGGTTTGATAGCAAGCTGCTTTCCAGTACAAGGTAGTATTTTCTTTGACAGAAACAGCAGCACCACCTGAGGAACATATGGACAGGAGGGAATTTGCCTTCCCTTAAGAATTTGAAACAAACTTCTAAGGAGAACAGAGGAAAGAAAACTGAATGCAAGAGTTTATTTTCCGTAGGTCATTACCCCTCTCATGTTCATTTCGGAGTCACAATAAATTTGTTTGCCAAATCTGGCTTAACTACATTGGCATCTTTGAAGAAAAAGACTAGGAAGGAAATCCAAAGAAGACACCTTCACTTGTAAGGTACACCAAAGGTGCCAGGGCATGGCTGCTTACTCATACATAGCGTTTTTGGTTGATACCATCATGGTTGACTTGCTTCCACTCAGTAGATACGATGGGTTGAACTGCCACATTTCTAGAGAAGTCAAACAGAATTAAACCACTCCCTAGGAAGAAAAACTTTCAAACACAGGCAGTCCCACTCTCAGCCTTGATTCATTGCGCCGAGTCCAGTGGCTAAGATCGTCAAGAACAATTCATTCAGAAATGAATGTACTGGACCTATCTTTCAGTTCTGCTCCTGCACTTCAGGACTGTTTAGAACAAAGCCTGAGAGTTCATTTTCACGAGGAGAGAGAGGGACGAGACGGACAGAGCCCGCCCGCCGCCCGAGGTGGGGAGGCGCCGCAAGATGGCGTCCTGCCGCCTCGCCGCCCGCCACGGCCTCAGCCGCTGAGGGGGGGGAGCCATGGCAGCCTCGGGGGGGCCTGCAGCAGGCCCAGGCAAGACCTCGACCCGCAGCACCCAGCGGGCTTCACGGCCTGTCATCACATTTTTTATTTTATTTTATTTATTACTTTTTTTTTATTTTTTTCCAGAGGCAGATTGTGAGAGATGTCATCTGAGCCGCTACGCCGATATTCGGCTTGGTGAAGCTGCGCTGAATCTCCCGTCCTGCCACACACTTGCCCTGTGGCTGGGTCTCTTCCTGGTCTTTTGCAGCACTGGTGGTGCTTCTGTGCAGTGTAAAGCTGTCTCGACTGTGTGATGTCATGTAGTGAAATAATGTCACATTTCCTTGTGCAACAGGACATGGTGTTTGGAAGAAAATGAGCTAAAGTCCGTGCCCCTCTCACCCTAGTCAGCTGCAGCTGCCTAAATGTGGCATGTCATGCTCGAGGGCTAGAAAGGATGGGGATCATCACTTCAGCACTCACTGCAGAATAGTAACGCAGGTATTTGGGATGGACAAGCCCAGAAGAAAGATGTGACACCTGAACACCCCAGCCATCCAGACCTGCCCAGCACACATCTGCTCCCAGCACCTTTGCCTTTCTCTCTCCGTGCATCCTGTTGCCTTTACCACCTCCAAGTAATGCTCATGTGTGAGGTATACGGGTATCTCTGCTGGGAAAAAAGATCTGCTTTGCGAACTCAGCTTTTTTTCCTCATTAGAAGTCATTTAAATTTGATGCAGGGACTGTACTTTCTAAGTGGTATAAATGACATCATTGCACTATCTCCTCCTATCTTAAAATTTTTGCTTATCTCATCTTTTGGCTTATCTTTAGCATCCTTAACAGCACTGGAAAGCTTGCAGGGCCTGCTTTTGAGGTTTTCTGAACCTCTGCAGGTTTCCTTAAAAATAGATCTCACGTCCACTGAATTACAATAGCATGAAAGGCTTTTGGGCAAGAGGAGAGTAGAAAAAAAATGGTACCTTTTCTGTTACTAAAAGCTACAAAACCAAATAGTGGAGACTGCTCTTTCTAAGTAGAGGCTTTGGTGTATAGGAGTTTACTAACTCAGTTAAGAATAAAACAATTGACTGACAGAAGAAGTCAATAGAATAATAATAATAAAAAGTTTATAAACTGCAGGAGACAAAATGATTTTGGAAACATATTTTCCCTTAATTGGACATCTATTTCTGCATGGAATCATTTATGTACAGAATCCAGCCGTATGGCTTTTGTTTGACAGTGAAATGATCAGTTCCTCGAAGTGTGAATCTCACGTGGGAGAGCCTCATCACAGCTTTGAAAAGGACTCCTGCCCTAGCAAGGCTTTGTCAGCAATTTCAGAATGTGAAGATATAATCTCTGTTGTAATGCTTAATTTTATATCATCAGATAATAGCCTTTTAATGGTAGCAGAGGTTTTGTGGGTTGTAGTGAGAGCCCCAAGGAGAGGCTGGACTCCCATGTGCTAGGTGCTGCAAAGGGATCTATAGCAGAGGATCTGTTGTTTTTACAGGTGTTACAGGAAAGTCAAGCTGAGGTGGATCTGGGTACAGGCATAACAGAGCTGCCTTGAGCAGCAGTCTGATGGAGAGATGTCAGGCAGCACCACCTCTGCTGCTGACCGTGAGGGTGAGGCTGGCTGGGGCTCCCCCAGAGTTTGGTGTGGGGGGTGATGACTAATGGTAGGAAGAGCAGCTCCTGCCCCTACTGCTTTTGTTTTTCTTTCTTTCTTTTTTTTTTTTTTTTTTCCCTGACTGACTGCAGGAGCATCTACCCCGACCCTTAAGAGCTCTCTCTCCCAACCTTCCTTCTCATTTCACAGCCTCTCTCCTTAACTCTTCCCTTTCCACAGTGAAATTGACCTGTCCAGGCTCCCCATCCCACAGATGACAAAGTTCAGGAGGCTCAAGTGACAGGGATCTTTTAAAAGTCATGGCCAACACAAACACTAGGGTTCTTAACACCAGGCATAACCCCTGTTGTCTGACATCTAGGTATCTCTTGGGGCTGGTGTTTGGGGTCCCCTGTACCCTTTTGTAAACATTTCTAAGCCTTCCAGTGACTATCTCAGCAATATTAATAGCCTAGTTTTGCAGAAGATGGAACTCATACCATACAATTGATCTCTGTCCCGTTGCAGACAGGACGTTCCCATTCTTGCTGCAAACGTCCTGTCTCAAGTACACTGAATAACCACTAAGCAACACAGACGTTTCTGACACACCCCAGTCTGAGGCATAAAATTCTGTTTTTTGTCTTCAACCAGGTTTCTTTTGGAGCTCCCCACAGCCCACCTCTACAATAACTAAATAAGCCCTTTCACAGGATGGTGACCACAGCTCCTATTCCCAGGCATACTCAAGCTTTGGAGAGATTCTAGTTCAGATCTTTGCAGCTCAGCACCGTTTCTAGCCATGGGATGTCACCTCTCCTTAGACCAACTTTCAGCAAAATTCTCTTGCATTGAGTTTCCGAGATGTTGGCTGTCAACACGCAGACATGAAAATCAGCCTCCCCCCTCCCTTCTCCTTCCTTCCCTGCCTCACTGTTCTACTGCAGAGTCTCTTGGACTCCTTCCACGTGGAGCTAATCCCATAAAGACAATCAAGCTCTCTCTGCCACACTGATATTGATCACCTGCCTTCACAGGGACCCCCCCCAAGTAACATAATTTCCCAGTATATATCCCCACCCCCTGACCCCGAACTATTTCATTGCCAAGACATCACACAGCGCTCCTAAAGTCATCCTATGTTCTCTCTTTCCCTTTAGTAAATTAGACCATTTCTTTTTTACAAGCACTATAAGCAGCTATGAGTCTAAGATGTTTTCGTCTCCTGCCCCCACCTCCACCTACATGGCACGAATTCTCAGGCTGTATTTCGCAGACTTGATTTGAAGCAAGTTTCTTGCTGCTGGCAGAATCTGCCTCCGCGCCCTTCCTGCTCATTTGGTGAGTGACACTAATCAGCGGTGTGGGAGGTAGGGACAATATCAAGCACTGAGGGGATTGACAAGCCTCACTCAGAATTTACACGTACCCCAATAGGTATGTGAGGGTGAAATAAAGTGGTTCTATCAATCTCTTTGTATCACTGCCTATTGCTGGCTGCAGTTCTTCATTGAAATTAGTGGTTCACTGAGTGGAGAGGAGTAAACAAGGAAAAATTTTCCCCCAAAGCCCTATTTGGTGAGGGTTTTAGTTGTGTCAGCTCCCCCCCCCCCCCCAAGCAAATGCCTCTGTATTATTAACAATATGTAATCGACATGAAATATCAGGCCCTGCTGGGCAGGGAAAGATACTTTGAATTATCTCAGCAGGAGGGCTGGCACTAATTTATTGCTGTTGTGCTTCAAGTACTTCTGAGGCAAAAGATGAATGGAGCTGAAAGTTTGTAACTTGACTTGTTCAACTACATTTAGTCTTCTTGGGTAGCGTCAGCAGGGTAATGTGAGTTGGCATGAGACCCTTGAAGCATGGTTAGAGTCAGCAGCCTAGTCCTTCACTCCTCGTTTTCTTTTTAAGCATTCTTCCTTCCGTCCTCCCTACCACTTTTCTTTTCCCAGTCAAGAGAGCTAGATGTAGAAATGTACTTGCTGTTTCTCCGCAGTCCCTTCCAAAAGTATGAGTTTCATGCCTATTCTAGTATGTTTTTTTTCTTTTCCGTTGTTTTTGTTTTTGTCTTTTTTTTTTTCCTGTGAATTTGCCAGTGGACCATTTTGTAAAGAGAGGTAGAGCTGAAGAAAGCATCCACAGCTCTGTTTGTTGAAGAGGTGTGAAGGAAGATGGTGTTTCACATGATGAGCAGATTAAAGCAGAGTTATTTACAGACTTGCTCTTTCTCTGGCAGTGAAACCAAGTGGAATGGGAAGGTCTGCAGACTCTCTATTAAACCTCATTACCCTCCAGAAGTGGGTGGCTGCCTGTAAGCTCCTTATAAAGAATTGTTCCTTGCCTGGGCTAAACTCCAGATGGCTTGAGGGAATTGTCTGGGGGAACCCTCTTGGTGTGGGCCAAAACTGTGACAGTGAATTTGCAGTTTAACAGAATGGGTGATTCAGTTCCAGAACCTAGGAACCATTTAATTTATTAATATAGTCATGTCCAAGATGCCTCTTGCCTTTGAGCATTTGATTTTGTAAACCCTCTAACACAATCTCTACCTCAAAGCCCTGTGTTGGGGTGAGAGGTGACAGTGGACCAGGGAAGAAGGAAGATAGAGGTAGGATATGCCCTGCTGGAGGGCAGCAAAAACCATCAGCAGCCAGGAGTTTCCCAAACAGTCTGTCTCTGTCTGCCAGTCTGAGGCTTGTGTTGCTTCACCTCCTTGCAGGAGGACACTCAAGAGACTGCAACTGCCCATGTGGGAACCTCTCCAGCTTTCTTTGTGGCTTCTCTTTCTTAGTCTCCTCCTGTGTGAAGGGGCATTTACTGTTTCTGTGGGGAGGTAGGAGCTGGGAAGCTGTGCTCTCCAGGCTAAGGGGAGAAGTCAATATATCTAGCCAATGCTGAGACCTGTACTTCAAACAGTTAATGTGTCACTTTAACCATTACTCCCTTTATTTTTTAATTTTTATTTATTTTATTTTAATTTTTGATCAGATATACAAGAGCTATTCTTTGGAGTGTTAGTTTCCAGTGTTTTTGGCTGACACTCAAAGATCTACCTCCAGCTTTTTGGGCTTGCATCATATTACATGCTAGTATGGGCTCACCTTGTCAACATGTTCTTACAGTTAGTTTGGAGGCACAGGCTTCTGTGATACTTAGCATGGGCTGTTGCTTTCATGTCAACCCAACAAGTCATAAGTCACGGGTGCCCAACTACTACTGCTGGCGGGGTGTCAACTCCCAAGCCTCAGGAATAGCAATACCAGTCAGTCTGTTAAAGGAGACGTCTGACATCCTCATCTCTTCTAACACTTTGTTAATCTGGGTTTGCTTCCCCAGGCCTCCTGGTTTCCTCAGGAGTGAGGCTGGGTTGAAACTAAAGGCTTTATTTTCTTTTTTCCTGTTTCCTCCTGAAAAAAAGCAGTGAAGCCTGCAGACGGCTAGAGTCCAAGCTCAGGAGCACAGCACTGGAATGCCTCCCCTGGGTCAGGGTGTCCATTTCCTGACTATAGCAGCCTATCATGTCACACAAGCTCTTTCCTAGTGCGTCAGGCTTATCTTTAAAAATAGTCAAGCTCCTTGTCTCTGGCCTCTGGAGCAGAGGCAGAAAATGAAACTTTTAAAACAATCTCAAAGGAACATTTCCTGTCCACAGGACAGACTTCACCCAGTGACGGCTCTGTCTTTTTTTGTTTTTGCTTGTTCCTTCAAATATCTCTTCTCTGCCCCTTCCAGGCTCCAGAATATATATGGACTCTATGTGTTTTGGGGGAACCTAGAGACTGACTCCTGCCATCCCTTGGCTTTACCTTGTTTAATATAATCCTCCGCTCCCCCTCTGGCCCTCCTGGCAAGCAGGCAAGCAGCGCGTCCCACTGCAGAGCAGCTTCTGGCCATGTGCCCATGTTCAGCTGGAGTCATGTCAAGCCATAGGCCACTTCGATGTCTCCTGTCACGGCAGACATCTGTTGGACGGGTTATCAAGCGTCGGGCCTTTTTGAGGTTGCTGGCTTGCTGGCGTGATGTCAAAGAACGGGACTGTGCGAGGTCACTGGATGTCTCCCTCCAGCGGGCCAACGCAGACAGCAGCGTGTCCTTAAAGTCACCTTGCTAGCTTCATAGCGTGGTGCCAACACGCTGTGTTGTCTCTGAGGCTACTGACCCCAACCTCTGGATTCAGATGGGCTTTTCTGTAAGTACCCCGGGATCAAGCTGTTTGAATGCGGCACAATTTATTCAGTGAGCCTTGCATAACAGACCTGGCATAGCACCGCAAAGCTTCCACGTTGCTCTCATTTTGACTTCTTGTTTCTGAAAGTGAGGTCATTCTGTATGGTTGTACATGTATTTATGGGATGGGCTGTGGCTGTGGCTCATAACACACTTGTTGGACACAGCAAGCATCCCTTGAAGCATACTACAAATCCCTTTTAGGGTATTCTCATAGGTCTGCTGTCTCTGCAGACCAAAACAGTTTGGATGACTGGCACATGCCTGATGTGGAGATTGGACACGGATAGGAGAAGCACCTTGGCATGGAAATTCAGAAAAAATCCTGTAATCTCAATTTACATCTTTACAGTACAGTTTCTAATGCTTTGCCAGTCACTGGTACTTACAAGGAGGAAAACCAGGGCAAGAAACTCAGTTCTGGCAATCTTTTGTCATTCTGTGTGTTGCTGTCGTGGAGTGAAATGACATTTGATGGCATTGTGAGATGGGACACAATAGGTTGCAGAGAAGAGCGAGAGTGACAATAGGAGTCACTGAGCCCTACTTGTGGAGACAAAAAGTCTTTGTCACCACAGCCACATCCCTAGAAGTGCCAGAAGGGAATAGGCTCTGGAAACTACATCCATGCAGCCTCTGGTAGAAGCCTTGAACGAGACGTGCTAAAAGCCATCAAGAAGGCACCAATGTGGCACTGCATTTTTGCAGGTTTCGGCAACAGTCAGAGGATGAGGGCTGATGTGCAACATGGGGAATATCTGGCAGTATTGACACAACTCAAAAGAGGTTTTTTTTTTTTTTTGGTGACTCTTGGTAAAGGCAAGGAACAGCAAGTTTTCATCTGAAGTTTTGGAGGGCTAGAAATAGCAGATGCTCTCTCTCCCTGTTTGGACTTTCTGTGAAAGGCAGGAGGAGGGCAGAAGACAACAGGACCTTTTCTAGAGGAGAATAGCAGCTGACCAAAGACTTAGAGCTTGGACAATTTTTGCCACCCAGTTAGTAATGCTGTTCTTCCTACTGCCTGGAAGTCTTGGAGCCCACCACATGCCTTTAGCCTAAAACAAACCAGCTCTTTTATCTGTTTTTGCTTCAAAATTGCATTTAGCCAGTGAGGGAAAAGACAGAGGATGCAGAGAGGACAGAGCCAGGCTCTTCTTGTTGGTGCCCAGTGCCAGGACAAGAGGCAAAGGGCATAAACTTGAACACTTTCTTACTGTGCAGGTGACTGAGCACTGGCCCAGGTTGCCCAAAGAGCATATGAAGTCTCCCTCCTTGGAGATCTTCAAAATTCGCCTGAACATGGACTTGGACAGCCTGCTCTGGGTGTCCCTGCTTGAGCAGGTGGGTTGGACCAGGTGGCCTCCAGAGGTTCCTTCTGACCTCAGCCATTCTGTGATTCTGTATGGGAAATAAACTGCAAAAACATTTCACTATGTGGCAGTACATCACTGGAATATGTTCCTTTTCTCAGTTCTTTTAAGAAACATCAAATTCCTCTTTTTTCTAATGCAAATTAGTGGGAAAGCAGGAGGGCCTCTCAGACAGTTCTTGTTTTACTTAGGAAACCTTCCCAATTCAAGCACCTCTCATACAAAATTACTTATCTTTTCAGTTTTCTTTCAGTGGCATTTTGGTTCAGAACAACGCTTCCTCCTGATAAATCTCAGTCCTTAAATGATCCCTCTTCAGGCAACCAATTTGGATAAAGTTGAGAAAGTGCTTAAGTGAGCCTAAGCTTATCTCCTTTTTAACAGTCAATTCAGAGTCTAAAGTCTCATGAAAATTCAGCAAAACTCAAGACTCCTTAATTAATGAGGTGCTTTCATAAATCTTCCTCTTTGGCAGAATTCTTGTCTGACAAGAGAAAATGCAGTGTGGAAGATGTCTCCAGTCCCATGAAGAAGGGATAAAACCATCCTTAAGGCTGTTCCCACTATTAAGGGTGTTCACTTCTTTTCATCTGCTCACTGTCTAGTACAGTGAAGTGTCCTGCTACAGCAGGGGGTCCTCTGCATCAGCATGGCTTTGTATCTTTTGGAAGGGTTTTACCATCCTTTTGAGAGTAAATCTTTCTCCAGCCACCATGTTACGGAGGGAGGAAAGGATGTTTTAGGATACTGCAAAATGTTTTGCCAAAGCCTGTGCCAGAGTTATTGCTCTCTTAGAGATGAAGGGCAAGTAAATGTTCTTGCATGGGCTACAGCAGTAGAAAGGGCTCACTGAGGAAAGTCTCCATCCTCTCCAGGCTTTTTCATTGCTTTCAGCTTTAAAACTCATGGGTGGCAAAATGCCTCCTGTTCTACAGGCTATATAGATCAATTTGTATTTCAGAGGTGGGTAGATACCCTGCTCCTAGGAGTATATGACCCATTTATTTGTTCTGAGAGTTATCAGAAGTCCTACAGTAGCTCACAGACAGGAGAGAAACAGAAGTTCTGTGGAGCATCACCTGGTCACTAAAGGACAGGGCATTCAGTAGGCCTTTGCCATGACTTGGCAATGCCAGCACAGCTACCTCACTACCTCACCCTGCCCAGATCCAAATTTCATTACAGCAGTGTTTCAGGCAGCACCACTGACTGTCACAGGACACAACTTGGAGCCAGGTCTCAACTGCCCATGAGCCATGGCTGGCTTGGAGCTTGAACAACCACAGGACCACCTACACGGCACAAAGAATCTGCCTCTACCTAAGACATCTCTCCTCACCGGGATGACAAAGAATCACCTCTTAGTGCAAGAATAATGAAGAATGTTCCCATCCCTTGAAGAACATTTTGGAAACGGTGCATAACCCTTACATCTGCTTTTTGTTTCACGGCATCCAGCTGAAGGAAGAGCACAGCTAACTTATACTAGGTCTTGGTGCTTCTACTACCACAAAGTAGTAGTTACAAGGTCTCTACAGAGATAGTTAGCTCTCAGATGGTAATCAAGAAAGTGATGGGTTAGCAGTCCATACAGCAGCTCCTTTTCACTTTGGCTTACTGGTAGGATGCAGGTAGATAGTCATGATAAGACAGATGCTATGAAGTACGGGATGGATATGACAGATGCAGGTAATGACTAAGATTCTGCCCTTGCTTTTGTGTACATCAGGACTTTCTTTTTGTTGTGTGTTTGTATGTTGTCTGGCATAATTGGGTCCTGTCCTGTGGGCAGGGCTCCGTAACACCAATAAATACCACCATGACTAATGACAGACCTTGTGTAACTGCCCCAGACTTGATGAAAGTTGCAAGCAGTCTGAGTCAGTGCCATTGTGTAAGGGGATAATTTCTGCTTTGGCAGTGTTGTGACCAGCTGGAATTGTTCTCTCTGATAATTGCCAATCTGGATTTCTCCCAGATGGCAACATCTCATAAAGAGTATCTGTGAAGAGCTCTGGTCGGCTCTCTAATAAGGCTCCGCAAGAGAGCTGTTCGTCCCTGTCACCCCTTATCCATTGCCTCAGGCAGGTCTCCTGTCAATTTGCAGAACAAGTCGTTGCTCTGTGTTTATTTTTCCTTTTTATTTTATTTCTTTTTAGAATCTTGTATTTATTACCTTGGCAGCAAGCCACCCGGCAAGGAACAAACTGTTTTGTGGCAGAAAAGATGAGACATTCTGCCCTGGACCAGCCAAAAGCAATGCCACTGATCTTCCCTGTGCTGCCCTCTAACCCCCCAGGCTGTATTTAACAAGGCTGCGTGTCCCTGAGGCACTCATTTCTCCAGCAGCGAGAGGGTGAAAGGGGAGCTTATGCCATGCATCCATCCGAGGCTCCCCCAGCCAAAGTGTTTCTGCAGCATGCTACTGTTTAGCACACAGGTGGGAAGTGATTGAAGAGCAGAGGGTGGCCAGCGTGTGATTTTAATCCTGGGGCTCCCGGGACTCACCGGCTCAGTGGATGCTGAGTAGAACAAGACCGTAGGTAGTGCAGAAATCAGGGATTATGCAAAACGTAATTGCTCCCCTGTGTAGCTGGCACTGCCACGGCTCAGCTCCTGATTGAGGTGATATTTGTTTCTGGTCTGCCTCTTCAGCCTTTAACGTGTTTATCCACCACTGCAGTACCCAAGTGCCTCGCAATCTAGAAGGTGTTTATCCTCTCTCAGCTCTCCCACGAGTGCTGTTGGCCCCGTGTCAGGGATGGGAAACCAAGATGCTGAACTGTGTAAAGAGATTGGAAATCGGTAGGGCTGTTCCCCTGGGCTGTTAGGTCTCTGGCCAAAAGAGCAGAACACAAACCCTCGGTACCTAACACCCAGGTATTTTAGCAACTTGAGCTTATTTAACACTTGAGCTTTTGAGAGCTTTGCAAAGACGTTGAAGAACTAGGTGGGATCTGTCACAGCCCTGACTGTAATGGGATCTGAAATGCAAGCTCTGGCCGCACTGCTGGGAGCGTGTATCTTATTTTTCTGTGTTGCTTTGGTTCCTAGTCTAACCCAGAAAGACCACCAGTCCCAGTTCAATACAATTGTGTGGTATTCCAGATAAGCACTCAGTGTGTGAAGGAGTTGTTTCTTGGAGCCAGAAATTTCCTTTTTTTTTTTTCTTCTTTTTTTTTCTTTTCATTTTATTCACCACAACTGTAGAGCTTATTTTTCTTTCTTTTTTTTTTCTTTTCTTTCCTTTTTAATGTAATATAAAAGTATGGGCTTGACATATTACTGAAATCAATCTAAAATATTCAGTGCTCTCAGCTGTGAGCTGTTTTATATTAACTGCTGAAAGTCAAAAGCGTGTGAGAGGACACTCTTGAATAATTATGCTCTATGTGAAATCCCTCCTTCAAGAGCCTGAAAGGGAGGAAGAATGGGTTAGAAAGGAAGCTTGCTTCCCTCTAGGTCAAAGTGATGTGAGGACACATATTCCAGTTGGATTTTTTTTTTCATTTTTTCTTTTACTTTGCTACAAAATGTCCTGAAACACAGTGACCTCATTCCTCCTTGCTTCCGTGTTTAATCTGAACTAATCTCAGTTATCCATCCCAGCCACAGCACGGCACACGTTTGCATAAATCATTCATCAAACACATCTGAACAATAAACAAGCGCACGAGAAACTGTTCAGGGATAATTTGCCGAAGGAGCTCTTTGCTGCAAGCAGCTCGGGATCTTTGTGGAAATGGTCTAAAAAGCCGGGTCTGACGTAAGAAGCCCTGTGTCTATTGTCAGTGGTCTGTCTGGCGGGGACCAGCGACCTACCCACCCTCCACCTGGGGGGTAGGGAGAGTGCAGTGAGGATGGGCAGGCTGGGGAAATTGCTTTGAAGGAGACTTTGGATCTGTCTCCATTACAGAAGTGAATTGTGGGGGGTCAAAATAGCCTCCTGTCTCAGCCAGTCCACCCCACTGACAACACCGAGCTGCCCACATTGGCTATGTAGATTTCAGTGTTCTTTCTCCTAGTGTTTTCCTAATGGGACTTCCATGACATCCCTTAGAAAATTTGCCAACAGATTCCTCTGCTCTAAAGTCTGCCCTGCTCTTTCGCCTGTGACTTCCCACTTAATACTCTCGTTCCCACTGAGATATCCCACTGTCCAACTCTAAACATAGTGCTGTCTCAGTTGCCATCTCCACCTTTCCAGCACATCTCCGGGTCTCCAGCCAGCTTCTCTCAGACTTTGTTTACCTACGTGGCACAGAATTTCAGACTTATCCTTAAGGCTTACTCAAGTCGATCCCCCTAGGCTCATAAAACGCTTTTTCTTTCTGGTCCTTGGCCTCCTGCCAAACAGTTGATAACTTTCTAGGAACGTGGTGCCTGGGACTCAGGGCAGCTCTGCATGCTGAGGATGGCTGATGATGGTCAGGGCAGGGAAAGGTCTTTGGCTGACGTTGTCGTGAGAGCAAAAAGAAATATTTCTCTGGAAAGTCTCAGGCTCTGATTCTACCAGATGGCAGTCTGTAAAGACACAGGAAAGAGAAAAGTTGAGCAAGGCTCATAGTCAGCAAACCTGAGTGCAGAAGGTGGGTTTATAGCGGTTTGTGATGTGTATTCCCCACGTCAGGTACTGTACTGTAAGCAATGCTCCAGTTTGCAATAATATCATGGAAATTACTTAAATGTGGTAGCATATCCATCCCCCAGCTTTACCAGGCATGACGAGTGGCCTACAGTGTGGGTCTGGCTGGTGGTTTTTGTTTCTCCACATCACAGAAACTGAAGGGAGGAGAACTTCCTGTGGGGACTCAGAGGTGGAGGAGAGAAGGATCTAGGGCAGCTCCGCTGCTACTCATCTCCCCCCTGCAAATTCTCTGATCTTTCTGAGTGCAGAGAGAAGACTGTTGCTATAGAAACCAGTGGGGAAAATGTACATTTTATCACGTTTTATATCTTGTTCCAAGGAGACCCTTTAATCTGAGCCTGCCACCGTGTATTTTTACAGAAACAATAATGCTAATAAAAACCCTAAAAGCAGTAGCAATGATATGAAATAAAATGCAATCATCATCACTTATTTCAAAAACACTTCTGCCCATAACCCTCTACCCTAGCCAAGACACTGGAACAGAGCTAGCAAGATTGTCTGAGGTATGGAACATAGCAGGAGGATGAACCTAAGGCAGCAAAAGGTGTGATGGGAGGTGGGGCTGTGTGTCCTACATGACACTGAAGGACAAAACTCTAAGTAAAATGTCTTCAGATTTCATTTATGTGCAGAGAAAGATGAAATAAGGGTAAAAGCTACATTTCGTAGCATACAGCCTAACTTTTCTCTTCTTACTTACCCAACCTCCTATTTCCATCCTGGGGTCTCGAGAACATTATGCTGTTTGTGAGACTGCACCCTGAAAGCCTTTCTCTAGCATCAGGCTGGCCTGGTGGCAGCAGTCCTCCTGGGGATCCTTCAGAACAGAAGCCTAATTTAGTCCTCTGGATGTCAAAACAGGCTTTCACTCTGCCCTTCCAACCCTCAATTTATTTTTTACTTAATTCACCATGGCCACTATTTCCTTCCTGATTTGTGCTGACCCTGTGGCTTAATTAGATTTTCCTCATTATTTATGGGAGCTCCTATAATGTGTTGCGTTGTAATTTCTTCAGGACAAGGACTTTCTTGCTGTGTAGAGCAATGTACAAAATAAATCTCAGTCCTGTCTCGTTCTAGGGCTGTGACTGATCCTAAGTCAGGTATATGTCCCTGCTCCCTGCCCTGAAAGTGAGCACACGAAAAAAATTATCAGCGAGGCTTTGGATCACTTATGCTGTTTTTTATAGACAGCAATGTAGAACAAGGTAGGCATTGAAATAAAGCAACTGAGTTATGCTAGGTGAGACCAATTAAGGGTAGATGGTTTATGAACAAACTTCTCCACCTGCTTGCAGCATCTTTGCAGGATGAACCTCTTCCTCCAGAGTTGCCCTTAGTCCAGTGCATTTGGTGACTTCTTGGGTTACTCTAAGTTCTGTGCAGGTTTCCTGAATCCCAAGGGGGAAAAAAATCATCTGTCTTTTAAATGCCTTCACGGCCTGGCTGTGGGTCTGCTCTCTGCTAATTCCTGGCTCTCACAGTCTCTGCACATACTTAATAGAGCTCCCCATATGTATCTTACAGCCAGGTACAAACAGCTAGCACAGATGAAACAATTTGCCTTTCCTCTTCGTCCTTTACTTGTGCCCTCTGTGCACAGGTAGCCCTGCTTCCAGCCCCAGCCCTTTTCACAGAACATAATGGCTGCTAACTGTGAATAAACAACTGAGACACATTCTGCCTGTCTTAGGGGCAGTAAGCACTTCTAGAGCCCAAATAATATATGAATATTAATAGAATGACTGTAATGATATAATAAAAGCAAAACAATAAATGTCCTCAGGAGCATGATAATCTAACTTCAAAAGCAATTACCATCAGTAACAAAATGCAGAGGGAAGACTGGGATTACTTTAATGAGATTACCTGATTTTTGTCATTCGTTTCTGTTGGTGAGTGTAATGCAGTTTCACCTTCATTCCCAATGAGTTTCAGAGGTGATTCTCACTCTGAGCATTGGTGGACCGAGCTGGACATTGAAGCTGGGGCTCACTAGCCATCCTGTGGGATCCAGCATATCTCTGTCAGTTGCCTCTCCTTGGCCTTTGCCTCCCTTACTCTTGTGCTTTTGCTGTCCCCACAAATTTTTTTTCATGCCCAGTGGCTTCATAAATATGCCAGAAAAGACAGGAATGGGAAGACATGGAAGAGTTAGAAAAGCAGGAGTCTTTGTGAAGGTGGAAGGACAGTAAGGAAAGTAATAGTAAGACAGGGATAGAGACGATGATTATGAAGGCTCTTACAAAACTCAGCTTTATCCAGCAGGTGAGGGAGAACAGACGTAGGCTCAGTAACACGGCACATGGGCTATAGTTCAATGAGTTCTCCTCTAGTTCCCTGGAGTCCCAGACAGTTTCCAGTGCTCATGCCTTTCTCACTCCATCTTCAACCCTTCCCCCATGTCCCTGCAGCACATCAGTCCCAGAGCTTGATCACTGGCATGTTCAGTAGTCATGCCCTTGGGTGGAGAGACTGTAGGGAGGCAGGCAAGTGCTCAGGGGGCCTGAGACTCATACAGTGCAGAGATGCAGATGGTGAGATGGGGAAACTGCTGGGAGAAAAGGTGATGTCTCTGCAGAGACCACATTAAATCACACCAGGGATGAGCATGCCAACTCCATGCATGAAAAAGAGTGTTTGTGCTCTAGTGCTACACTGAGAAGACTGTCTGCTTTTGCTTGAGGGGATATCTGTATAGGTGTTGGTGAGAATGAGAGAAAGAGAAGGAAGAAAGAAAGAAGAGAGAATAGAGAAGAGAGAAGAAGAAAGAAGAAAAAGAAAGAAAGAAAAGAAAAAGAGTAAGAAAGAAAGAAAAAGAAAAAGAAAGAAAGAAAGAAAGAAAGAAAGAAAGAAAGAAAGAAAGAAAGAAAGAAAGAAAGAAAGAAAGAAAGAAAGAAAGAAAGAAAGAGAAAGAAGGAAAGAAGATAAAAAAAGAAAATAGATATAGATACACATCTGTTCCGGACAGACTAGTGTCATTCCCCTGGTGGTGGAGGTGGAGGATGTAAAAGGCTTCTCCAGAACTTACTGGAGTTCATCAGGGCTCTCAACCCACTCCTCACTTGCTCAGCTGCACCTGCACAAGAAAAGAATATGGCCTTCCTCGTTCTTGGTGAAAGTAAAAATGGACTTGGACACAACTAATAAATAAAACAGGTTTAATCATAAACATTGTACATATTTAGAGATGGAGGGGAGACATGGTCAGAAAGTTGCTGTCC
Organism: Anser cygnoides; assembly: GCF_040182565.1. Classification (NCBI taxonomy): domain Eukaryota; kingdom Metazoa; phylum Chordata; class Aves; order Anseriformes; family Anatidae; genus Anser; species Anser cygnoides. The sequence continues at coordinate 56,810,708 of NC_089873.1, forward strand.
TGGCAATGGGGATAAAAGAACAGTGTATTTTACCACTTGATATACAGTACCAGTGAAGGGTGGAGCTGATAAATGAATATGGGATTTTGAGTCCCAGCGGCTAATTTTCACAGACAACCATCATTCCTGGTTTCCTGTCAAATTACAGCATGAACTAGCTCACAGCTCTGACCAGGGCACGGCAAGGCAGACACAGCCAAAAACAGAATTTGAGGGGGAGGGAACGACAAGGTACCTGAAAGCGATTCTGAGGTATACAAACCATACATACACTGCTGTTGTGTACACTCCTGGGGCCGTGTTTGCCCACAGTAATGCATGCACACCTCTTGTTCCAGTCAGAGAGAGTGGCAGGCTTACATCTAAGGAATACACGTGGCTATGAGGGCATACAGAAACATGTCAAACAACAAAGCCAGAAGCAGGACAGGGAGAGAGCTGAAGACATGGAAGCCTGGACTGGGCTGAGGAAGGGAAGAAGTGAATGATGGCCTCAGATTTATCCAGTTCAGCTCTGTTTGGACAGCCAGCACAAAGCTTCACTTCTGGAGGACTTCTGCAGTGCAAAGGTTTCCATCAAAGCAACCTTTATCAGACAACAGGGAAAAACAATGAACAAAATGATTAGAGGTATGTTAACAGAAGAAATGTGATGGAGCTGGTCCCAGACCAAGAGCCTACAATTCAGTTCCTAATTCTGGAGGAAAACCAAGTCCTGCCTTTAAAGTGGTATAAGCCAACGTATGGATCTGGTCACTCTTGGCTGATAGAGGCAGAGGGAAGGAGCCATTGCTCTGGTGGCCAGCAGGCAAAGGGTGCCATCTGTACTACGATATTCGGAGTCGGTGTGGCTGCCTTGAGAAACTATCACACCAGGCTTGCAAAGCATTCAAATGTATTGGCTTTTTGCAGAACAATTTCACTTTCAATCAATGTACAGATTACATAGCTTTACAGATGGGAAACAACTTTCACTTTAAAAAGTAGACACTGTTTTGATATCAAGCACACTTGCCACCTGATTTTGCTAAGAACCCACCCCCAGACAATAAAAAAAGCAAATCCCAAATAAAATCTATAATACAAAAACAACATTCATGTCAATGTCAAATGGTAGCTGTCCCAGCAAACGTAAAATCAAGACTCTCTTAATGCAGGTCCCCTCAGAAGCACGGTAGAGTCAAGTGTCCATACATAGAGTCTGCTCCCAATCTGGGAAACCTCGGTAAGACTGTTGCCCTTTGAAATGCAAGTCCCATTTTTTTAAAGGAGTGCTCCTCACATGCATGCACACAGACACACGCACAAAAACACACACACACAGACGTAACCTCCTTTCTCTTAGCAAGTGCTGCACACGGGGTAACTGCTAATGCCTTCTGTGCATTTTTGACCTATTTCCTTTGTGAAGATGAGGTTGAAATTTCTTTACTTTTCAAGTCTCTGTTCTTTAGACAAAAAGGGGAATGCAGATGAACTACCTCACAAAGACAGAGAAATGCACTCTCAGACATATGTTTTTTCCCCAGTTGTTTACAAGGACGATGTTATTTACATTCATGACTCAGCAGAATCCACAGGAAAAGTTGTCCTTGTTCTGTGTTGGGTGTTCTCCACGAGCCTCGTGAGCCCATCCTGTGCTTCCACAGACCATTTTCTTTAAGGCACTGCATGCGGATGATGACTTCTGCCAGAAGGGGCAAACCTTCTTCACTGGATAGTGCATTTCTCCCTCTCCCTTGACTGACCTTCCCTGAGAACTTTCGATTTGATGTACTTCAGATCGCTGTTGACACTTGGCCGGCGAGCAAAAGGAGAGATCATACCGTAGGCATCCATGTCCTTGACTCGTCGCATCCGGAAGGACTTCTGTTGGAAGGTGTCACCATACTGGATGGAGATTTTCCTGTGCAGGGCAGGGCTCATCTCATGAGGTAGCTTGGCCATGCTGAAGAGAACATAGAACATCTCATCCACGTTGGTGTTCTTCTTGGCTGAAACTTCAAAGTAAGCACAGTTTTCATCGCTGGAGACAAGGTTCTCGCCTTCATCCGAGCGCACTTTGCGGTAGATTTCACTGTGGTCATTTTTGTTGCCACAGATCACCATGGGGAGGTCAGCTGATTCCTTAGTCTTGTTCTTCAGGCAGGATTTCACCTCCAGGATCTGTTTCTGGAGTCTCTTGACCTCATCAAAGGATTCCCTGTTATCCAAGCTGAATACCAGGATGAAAACGTCCCCTGCAATTGAAAAATGAAAATGTAAATGTTTGTTCATCACAACCTGTGTTGGAGGAGAAAATTTTAAAAAAGCAGTAGATTTATTTGCCATCTCCTCCCTGAATTTTTTTTTTTTTTTTTTTGGTGCAGTCCTTCTGAATCTGTTCGCTCTGCTGTACTTCAGTTCCAGTTCTTCTAATCCAACTCCCCACTCCTTTCTGTAGTGCTATGGAAAAGGCTTATGGCTTTGATGTTACTTCAGCCATATCTGATTATGTGCTCCTTGGTTCCACTGGACTTGCAGGTTATTGCCCATTTGTACTCTCTTTTGTAAACAAGTTTCTATCCAACTCTGCTGCATTGCTTTCCTTTTTCTTCCTTTCATCTATATGTGTAAAACACAGCCTTTTCTGACACCAGGAAGAGTGGAGAACTAGTAACCACTCAACCTTGGCCTTTTGATTATACAATACAGAAGCAACACCTGAACAGAAGACTTATAGCTACTCAGTCCCAAATGACTAAGAGAGGAATGAGAAGTTTCCCAATGTTCACTACTCTACTGCCATTTCATTTGCACAAGAGAAATAGACCATGGAAAAAAAGGAAATATATAAATGACACAGATCCCCTGGCATTTCCTTTTGATATTTCCTGACTTAAAATTTCTTTTGCAAAATATAAAATAACACAAATCATTGCCTGTTGAATGACAGTCATGTCAAAAGTGCTAAGAGAGATTTCAGGGACAAAAGCTCACATCTGCACCCCTGAAACTGGCCCTAGGACCTCAGCGAATGCAAATGCTAACATGGTCTGATGTGAACATCATGTTTCACTGGCTAGCTAGAAGGTGAGATAGCAGATCCAGGAGGTAGGTTTATTGTGAGCTGTGGCTGAACTGTCACTTTCATAGGTTAAGAACACATCTTAGCTCACAAATGGAACTGCTTGACAATGAGGACGTATAAAATGAGTCCACCATTTTCTCTCTTTAACTCATTTGATTAACCATAGACTTAGGAGAAAGGGTAAGAGAGATTTTTTACTGGAATATCAAATCAAGAAAATCAGGTTGGAACTTTTAGGGGAAAAAAAAAGAGCTTTTCTTGGTTTGAATTCCCTGCCTATACATTTTACATTTGCTTTTCACCGCTTGTGTCTTATAATGACACGCTTGTTTTGTCCCTTGCTGCTCTTTATTGCCCACGAGGTTTTATTCAACCATTCATTTGTGACTGCAGTAAGAAAATATGTTGTAGGAGGGGGAGGTAGCAGAGGAGAGAAATAAACTAGGGGGAAATCTTGATTTCAGACCTTCACCCAGTGGACTTCTCCTCTGTGGCTAATGCACTCCCTATAGCGTAAGAAGCATACCATCCAGGAAATATCTCCCTAGAGAAGTGCATCTTGCAATAAAACCCCGCAGTCCATTTAGCTACCTCCCAAATGCATCTTATCCCCAAGAAACTGTCAAATCCAGGCTACCGTTTTCAAGCTACTGCCTGTCATGATAGTCTTTCATCCACTGTTCCCTCTCTGCAAACTTCCCCCCCCCACTTTCTCACCTGTCAGGATGGAAAGCCTCCTCATAGCAGGGAAAGGGTGATTCCCTGAGGTGTCCAGGATGTCCAGCTGGTACATATCTCCCCGGATGTTGTAGACCTTGCGGTGAAAATCCTCTATGGTGGGAGTGTACTGGTCCTCAAACCGGCCATTGAGAAAGCGTGAGACGATGGAGCTTTTCCCCACCCTGGAGGCTCCCAGCACTACCATGCGGTACGAGTTCTTGGCTGGCACATTTAGGTTGCAGTTTCCAGTGGACATAGTCTTCATCATTGCTTGGACCTGGAGGAGGGAATGGCAAAGTTGGAGGAAAGACCAGAAACTAGATGAAGGACGTTGAAGCACAGCTCTGTGCCACAAGTTGGTCAGAGTGCTCTGGATGAGTCTGTGATGTAAAGCAGAATATCTGGTCCTGGCTAGCAGATCAACAGCCTTAACAGAAATCTTCTCACTGGAAATGGCTTCATTTCTTTAGTCTCATTTCCAGGGAGTGATTTTTATTTAATTTTTTTCTTTTAAAGTCATATCAAAATGAAGGCATTTATACTGCAGATAGCATATTTTAGAACTGTAATTTGCTATTTCACTTAAACATTAAGGGCTAATTTTGTCAGCTGTACTTCAACTTGGACACCAGGTTCCTTCCCACCATCTGCGTCACTTACACATTACCAGATTTTTCAGCAGAGCTTGGTTCTCTGTCAGATGCATAAACATAGAGATCAGGGGTCAGATTTCCCAATATACTGCACCCACTGAGGCTACCATCAGATTTCCCAATATACTGTATCCACTGCAGCTGCCAGTTAGGATCTAGACCACTTCATTTGGTTGCCTAAATAGGAGCATCTCACAGTATTCATTTTCTGACATCAACTGAAAGTCAGAGAGAAATAGGAACCGTGCTTGACACCCGTGGAAGGTAGACATCTCAGTAATTTTAAATAGCTGGTCCCATACAGCCTACAGTGCTGATGCAGGGAGTTTGTGCTACAAAATTGCATCGAGTAGTGATAAATTCTAAGATCTGTGCCTTCGGTGACCTTTTAGAAACCAGAATTTATTCTAGCTAGTTGGACTGGTGGCTTGTGAACTCCCTACCAACAAGCTATCAGCATTGCAGTTATCACTGCCTTGCAGCAGCATGGCCAGCAATGGACAGAGTTGCAGAAATGTAGATTTCGTGGGAGTTTTGCACATACACAGCTGTTATGGGTATCACAGTCATTGAGGATGTAAGTACAGGCTGGGAAAAGGACGAAGGACAGCCATCTTAAATAACTATCTGACAGGATTTCCAACCCCTGACAGGTAAAATGAGTCTTAAGACCTTGGCGATCCCATTTTGACATAGCACCCAGATGCAAGAAACTTTGATAGGAAAAAAAAAAAAAAAAAAAAGAGGGTTGCACAGACATTTTACACGTACCGGTTCAAATACATTGTGCGCTGAAAGGAAAAATACAACCCCAGTGTGGGGAAAGCTAGCCATTAAAACAAAGAAAGCACATTTTGGACAGAGTTTATTTTGGTTACTAGGATCTTATTAAAGAATAATCAAGTTCCCACTGTGCCGTTTATTTAACTTAGGTGTTGTTTATTTAATATTAAAATTCGAGTACTTTATGTACACTGAAAGATCATTTCTGGGTCCAGATCTGGATTCCTATCTTTCCCTTGAGTGAATTTTATCTCCCAAGCTTTTATGCAGCTGACACTTATCTCAGTCAAGAGCTTAAAATCTTTTACTTTGTTTAACATGCACTAAGCACCAAAGCAGAAGTGAAGATACGGCCACTGCTAAATAAAGAAGTCTCTGGAATTCAGATCCAGCATCATTACAAGCTCTGTGTTATAGCCCGAGGCAACAGCAAAACATGGCTATTTATTATTATTGCTCTCATTTGCTGCACGCTAACAGCACATTCATCCCTATATAAAGCATGGAGGAAAACACAGTGCTTTCCTCAGAGTGTCTTAGGCTGAATTATATACAGAGGGCAGGGATGGACAATGTTAGAGGCAGACAGTAATGTCAGATTATAACTTTGGATGGGCACACATACACACACATAGAGGTACGGTGCTGTTGGGATCGCTGTGGCACGAGTGACAGCAAGGAGCACACTGTTTTGGACCAGACTTTTCTTTAGAACGGGACCCATCTCCAATATTGCAGGAATGCCAATTTTCATCTCTGAAATAACAGTGCCACATAGAGTGGCTCTGTCCTCTCCTCCATAGCACTCCAACGCTGTCCTGCATCCATGGGCCAGACAAACGGAAACAGAGCTGCCCTGGGGCAATCCCTTTCACCCTCTCAGGCTATATTTAGCTGACAGAGAAAAGCAAAGAGATGGATTTTTTGGGAAAAACCACAAAGCTCTCTACAGCCCGGGTTCAGGACTTAGGAGTCAGCTCCTTGGACTGGGGTGAACTGGTGTGGTGGGCAGGCAGGCTGTGGTGGGTCGCACCTGCTGGAGAGATGTCTCGCCCGGCATTGTGAGGCAGCATCAGGGGTGAGCATGGTCTTGCCTTTTAAGCAAGTGCCTTCCACATCCAGACGTGCACGCCGGGGGACCCGATCCTGTCTGAATCCCTCCTGTCTGACAGGTAACCACCGAGCTGCTGGTAATCGGAGAAACTCCCATCGTGCAGCAAGGGAGCGGGACTGGGTCCCTGCAGCTACTTGGAGGGCTGGTTTGGCACTTTGAGGGCAAAAGACACTTCTGTCTGCCTCTTGGAAATGAACGCTACTGCCTTGGACCTCAGCTAATGCCACTGGACCCCAAATGCCTTGGAGGAGGGATTGTCACCATGGCATCTCTGGTCCCTAAATCACACTGCCTCCCTCCCACATCAAAGGCAAAACCCTAACTGCAGACACTCTCATTTCAGGACGCTCTGCCCCAAGGATGTGTATGCACTGAGGAGGAGGAAGGGGTGTAAGAACATGCAAATTTTAATGATTAAATAGTCACTCTATGCTGTCCTCGCTCTGCCTGTCAAGGCATTCGGTCAAGAGGACTCCTGTGCTTTCCTGGCTGCCTTTTATTTGACAAAGAGTCTAAAGATGCTTTTCAACACTTTGATTCTTGGAGTTTCTACTCATCTCAGCCCCTCTGCTGCAAATCTGACTCAGAGCATGCTGTTGAGCCGGGAGCTTATGTTTGTGTTTCGTGCTCTCTTCTTATCCCCCCACTCCACTTTGACCCTGGTTCAGTGCAATTTTTCTTCTTTCCTCCTCAGGAAAGGAAAGAAACTTCAGCCCTCACTCCCAGCACAGGCACTCATACATTGAAAAAAGATTAAAGACACAAGAAAAGAAATAGAAAGGGACCACATGTTCATGTACTAAATAAAGCAAAATCAATCAGAAGAGCATGAAGAGACAAACAACCTCCAGCTGGCTTTAATCTACATCTTTTCCTTCCAGTTTATTAAATGCTTAAGCATAGATCAATTCCCAGTGGTACCTTTTGCTTTATGCACTGGCTCGATGGCAGAAACTTTGCATTAGTATTTTATAGTGGTACAGAGCATAGGGATTTCAAAACGTCATAGAAATGCAGGCAGCGTTATCTCCACTTAATAAAGGGAAAGGCTCATACGCCCATAGAGAGCTGAAACAGCTGTCCAATATCAGCATTAAACCCCATTTCTTTGGATTCCCTATATCTTCTTCTAACTGCTCACCACTGCTGCCTATTTCGTGGGCACACATCGGAACAAATGACAAGGCACCTGCTTTTGCACGCTCAGAAGAGCGCTTGTCTGAATTCCAGCGAGGTGCTGACAGATTTGGTCCTGAGCACCCGGAGAGGGCTATCTGAGGAAGACAGTCTTCGTTCAACCTGCCTACAGCTTTTCCACCTTAGCTCTCCAGCCTCCCATCAGGGGATGCATGACATCTGGCTATCCTTCCTACAACTCCCCATCCATGAACAGACTTCCCAAGTACCTCTCTTGCACTCCGCGGTCTTTAGCTACGGTCTGTGTTTCTGTTTGCCATCCAAATATAATTCACTGCATCCAGCTAAAAAGAACACAGGCAGATGCAAGCTGTATCGTGCATAACAGACCTGTCACTTCTTAGTCACTGCTAGTACCCCCTCAGTTCTCATGCACACCAAAATCACTCCTGCGGGATGTTTGTTTCCTACTTTCATCCCAAACTCTTTGCTGCTTTCTTACCTCTCTTTCCTTGGAGGAGCAGTCCTGGGTCTTGGTGAAGTCCAGTGAAGTTGATAGTTTTAATCAGAGGCGGCTGCTGCTGTAAAAAGGCTGCGGTTCTCTGGATCCCACGTCTCTTGCTCAGAGCTCACTTCTTCACCAGTATTTCCTAGGAACTTAGCAGGAATGGGAGGGACCGCAGGGCTCCAGAGGACGTCCCCCCATGGATGGCAATGACTAGATCAGGCGACCGACGAGGACTAAAGAAGAGTCTCCAAACCAGTGGCAGCTTTTCCCCTTGCTGAGATGAGCTCTTCTCCTCCCAGCCTCAGTTGAAGAAAAGGAAAGGCAGGGTCTCTCCCTCTCCCACCGGCTCTTCTGGCCAGGTGTGCTTCGCAGGCTCTGCTGGGGGCAGGGGTTCTCTGGAGAGACACTTGGTCGTGCAGGGGTGTGGGGGCATCCACCTGGCTCACCCTGCTGCAGTGCCACCTCTGACCCTATGGGGAAAATGAATGAGCACAGGGAAGTTGTCTATGGCGAGCCTACGTTTCCCCAGGTCTTGCCTGGCACAACCCCTCTCCCCCCCAGGAGCTTCTTTTCTTCTGACCTGAGATCGGTTTTACAACGTTCTCTTGCCAGGATGGAAGGGGCTTTTCTTTACGTTTGCCAATTAAAGTCTTCCCTCTTCCCTCCCTGCCTTTCTCTCCCTGGCTCTCGCAACTACTGGCAAATTGCAGATTTTCCTTCTGTAGGACTCACAGATAATTGGCTCAACTCCTCCCTTGAAGTCAGTGTCAGACACAGGGGAAGGAGGGGTGCTGAGGGGGTGGGATTTTGTGCCTATTGAAAAAATCGTTTTTTTTTTTTCCTTCTTTCAGCAGAAAGTTCGCATGCATTCCAGACTGCACATTCCCCTTCTTCCCACCAGAGACCTGTACGTATGCATGTGTGGGGAGCAAGTTAGTGTACGTGTACGAGAGGCACAGACTTCAGTTACTTTGCAAGCTGTAAATTCATAAGCTGTTTCTAAAGGCTGCTTCTGTACTCCAGAGCTGATATTTTCTGCTAGGCAGAAGTGGACTGACTCATTTCCCAAGTAGGGGCTTTCTGTCCAGCATTCCTGTAATTATTTTGCTGTATGGAATACAGTCCCCTTTTCCCTCAACCTTGATGACGTTGTGTTGGGATTGCTGGTTTGATTAAGAAATAGGGACAATGTGCAACTGCTGCTGTTTCATTAATATTTAAATAAGCTATGGCTAATAAAAATGTAAAAAAAAAAAAAAGGTCAAGCACACTGAAAGTGTGGGGGACTGAGGCAGACAAACAAGAGAAACGAAGAGAAGATAGGTTGAATTCAGGCAGTTTGCTCTACCCTCAGTGAAAAATGGTGTTTGCAATTTATTTGATCTTTCATTGACTCTAATTTTTCTCCTTTTTTGAGCTTAAGTAATAGTTTAGATCTACAAGTCTATTTCAAAAGATTTCAGAAAGATTTGAAATGAAGTAGTTTTGCATTGCCCACTTAAAACTCCTAATCAGAAAAAAAAAAAAGAAAAACACACTAAGATTTTCGAGATATTTTGACAATTAAAAAAAAAATCAGAAGGGATGCATGATCTCCCAAACCTGAATATAGTTTCAAGTCTCTCAAAATTCGCTCTCACTTTTTCTTTAAGCATATTTGCTCTTTGAAGAAAAAAAATCTCCAACTACATTGTCTATTTTTTCTTAAGACCCCCCACCACAAGAATTCCTGCAGTTTTGGTGGAATTCTTTAGATTCTTTACTTCTGGGAAACAGCAGCTCCTGGCTTCCTTCTTGTATAGACAGCTTTAAATTTGGGAAGGAAGAGCACTTCTTGGCACAGCATGGCTGAAATACTGCCAGCTTCTTCCAAGAGCCAGTGAACTGGTAACGGGGCATGACCTGAACTCAGCTCCTTTTAGACCACAGCACCAGGACTCTTTAGTCAGCTCCTGAGTCTTTTCTTTTTGGCACAAAGTAGAGGAGAATTTTTATGGCTCAGACAAAATTTTTAAAGTAAAATATGATGCTTTTCATCCCTAAATCATTTGTTCACATCAAACCTGGACCAAAAGCTGTCATCTCTGGTGGCCGGTCAACAGTTTGTGTAGCTTAGATCCAAACAAAATGATCAGCATGCTGGTATCTTTGCCATGGGAGGAATTGCTGCTGGCAAAATTAGCATAGAAGTCAAATCCCATAGTGTTACAGAAAATAAACTCTTTCATCCCTATAGCTTACACAAATGTATCAGTTCTCTGCCAAAAAGAAAGAAGAGTAGTCATCCTAGAGACCATCTCATCAGCCTGGAATCTCAGCCTACTCAAGCTCTTTTGTAAACCAAATGCAAAACTCTTGCCTAGCTGGCTTCACCAAGCCCATACGCCCACTCAGCTGTCTTCTCCAGCATTTAAACTAGCCAATGGATTTCCTCAAATTGTATCAAAAAAGAATGGGAACATTCTTACCTCGGCACCTTGGCTTTATTTGATCTCTCAGCAATCGGCTAGTAAAATAATAAATTACTTTTGAAGTAAGCCTTTGAAAGATAATTGCTTACTATGAGCCTTCAGAGGCTTGAGATGTTGCTGTAGCTTTCTTGTTGGGTATTTTTTCTTCCTGCTGTGCTCAGGAACTGACAAAAGGCCAGGACTTCCTTTGGGGCTCAAAAATCCACGCTTTTCCCATGACTTCCTGAGGGTCCCTGGTGGAGAAGTCAGGCTAATTCTCTGTACCTGCCCCCACTGGAGAAGCAGGGATGGCAGCAAATCATTGCTTCTAGGGTTGTAAAGGAGACGAATCAGTGTCAAAGCCATTGCCAAAACAAGAGAAAAATTTCCCAATCTCAGCGGTTTTCTCTGGTTAGTCAGGGACCATCAGCCTTTCTTAGGGCTTACAGATATTTACCAATTTAAAAGTCAGGCACACAATGAATTATGCTCTGGAGGCATTTCTCCCTCCTACACCTCCAGTACATAAAGAAAGCCTAGATGAGTTTTTTTATGCGGCTAATGCCATCTCAGAGAGTTGCAGGCTGTGGCTGTGGAGAACCATCTCGACTACTGGGGGCTGCATCTGCCTGGGTGGGTGGCATGGGGCATGGCAGTGGTGTGGTCCTCCCATCTGTGTGATGGGCAAGAGAAGCAGAAAGTGTAGCAGATGAGTTATGTCAACTGGATATCAAGAAATAACTCAAAGCAAATGGCCTTGCTGGTGCAGCTACAGCTCCCTCCCCTCTGATGAGAAGTGAGCTCCTGGGGGCACACACGCTGACCACCCAGCACCAGGATCTGGGGCAGCGTCGGCTCCTGGGGCTGAGATGTCACCATCCAGAGTCATTTACAACTTCTGCAGCTCCAGGTGCTGGCCGCAGCTGGCGGTGGAGATTGCTGTGATGGGCTGATGCAGCAGGACCAATCTGTTTCTCTCCACCTTAAGGAAAATGACAGAAGTGACAATCACATGCCGTTCGGCTCTGGTCAGAATTAGTTCAAGACAAAAGATGTTCTCCGGCTTTTGTCTCCTCTTCAAAAGCAAATGCAACAGAGATTAAATATTTAAACCAGCTTTTCTCTCTCTTTTCCCATTCATTTTCACTCTGCTCATTATTCAGTAAAGCAGGCTCATTTTTCCACCCCCTCACCTTCCCTCCCTCCCTCCCACATTCATTTCTCCTGCGTGGTGCCCCTCCCTTCAAGAGATGCTGGAAAGTTAGTGTTCAGGAGCCTGTAAGCTGCAGGTACCAAGTCATATTCTGAACAGCACGTAGATGGGCAGACACAAATATTACTGCCCCTGCATTACCTGTACCCCCTGGGCATTTAAACTCAGCGAAGTGCTCTCCGGGGGAATTATGGGGACAAGGAAAATAAGTAATGATCATCAGTTGTGAGTGAGAGCAGTAACACTTAGGAGAATACAGCTGGAGGAGGCACGCATTTGAGAAAATGGTGGTCTGGCTAGTATTATTGTTCCCTTCACAGCATCTGTGTTTGACTCTGTAGTTTCTCAGCATCCCAGGGTGCAAAATGGGTTAATAATATTTACGGAGATCCCTGCAAAATGGAAAAGCATTGCTTAGCTGGTGACATCCAAGTCACCTCTTATTTTCTGCATTTGCTATGAATCATTTTTTTAATTACATTTTAATGAAATATTTTTCAGAAAAGACTTCTGGGCTTCCTTCTTTCCTTTTGCCACTAAGGACCCAGCACGTCCAGATTTGCTCACCAGACATGCACACACCCTTTCAATTTCATTCTGCCATTGAAACTTTTTAAAACTTTCCCCATCTTTAAGAAATGTGCTTTTAAAAAAGCAAGATTAGGGGTGGGAAAAAACAAAAACAAACAACAAAACAAGATTCAGTATTGCTTGTAACACAGGGAAAAATAATGATGAGTGTAATAATTAATTTCTGTATGCTCAGCAAGTACCAAGGGGGTTGGTGTGCAGTCTCCCAGGCCCAGCTGGAGGAAGAGCCACCCCACAACACCTGCCCGTGCTGGAGGACAAGTCATGCACTCACCTGACGATGACTACAGGGTGCCGTGTCAGCCTTCTGGGAAGCAGTGGGCGTAGGGAGAAATCACGATGTCAGTCCCCGTTCAGCACCCTGTCTCACCGGGTGCTGCTGGACCCTGTGTCCGGGCAGGTAACAGCACAGCTGGGAGCCAGCCCGCTCACGTCTCTCCCGCTGAATGATGCTAGTAGGAAGGGGTCATTCAGCAGGACCCCAAGGCTCTCCTCTGGATGACACCATCACCGTGCTTCCAAAATATATAGAGAAAGGACCCTCTGGGGGACTTTTCTATGGCTGTGCCCTCACTGCTGCTATTTGGCACCCCGAGAAATACCCTTATTTCTCCCTCGTCTGTCCTGACCCTCTTACCAGGGTTGATGATTGTCTCCAGAAGACTTTTACCTGTGGTGGGAATACAAAATACAAAAGAGAGCAGAGGGGGAGGAGGAGTTGGGGAAGATGAAGAGGCCCGGGGAGGAGAGCCCTGCATGCCTTCACAGCAAACCCTCTGATCAGAAGCACAGCGAAGGCTTATTAGATACAGCTGAAAACAAGGACAAAACAAATGGCACAGGAACAAGAGGAGATGCATGAAAAATGCATGAAATGGAGACCGACAAGCCTGAGCCCTCTGCAGCACACGTGATGCTACCTGTCACCAGTTATTCTGTTTTGGTCTCCATTCAGAAATGGCAGTTACAAGTCTGGCTCTGGCCCCTGTACCTGGGATCAACTGGGTCCATATAAACACTCCAATTCAGAAGCCCTCCTCGCTTTGCAATCTGTGGCATGCAAAAATCATTTCTCTAAGGATCTGGTTCCTCACTTCTTTTCATATTGTACCATACCCTCCATCTACACCTGCCCCTTGAGGAACTACAGGGATGTGCTTCCGAACTGTGCAAGTACGAAGACGTCTTATTTAGTCTCCTCCCCTGGAGCTTCATGGTGGAAGCAGCTTTATATCTTCTCTGCAGGTTTTGTTTGGCTCTAGGCTTCACTGGGGTTACTTTCAGAAGAACAACAGCAACCTGCTTATGACCAGTATGAATTCGGGCACTGTGTCCCCTGAACAGGATTAATTGTTGCTCTGCCCTCCTCTATCTAGCAGGCCAGTCCTGTGCTAGAGCCTGAGCAATTACAGTAGTCGTTCTTTTTTTACTACAGCTTTCATTAAAAAAAAAAAAAAAAAAAAAAAAGGAAGTTTGGGGGATTGAAAAATGTCTTATTCGTTTGATCTAAGAGATATCATACACCTTTATTTATAATCAAAGGAAGCCAGTGAATGAGAATAATTCCATAGTGAAGAACAGGTGAGAATGACAGGTTGTTCTTTTATATTTCTTTTTGTTCTTGTTCAGTTTTCCTCTCTCAGAGGACTGCAATCATGTACTCAAGATCCTAAGTGAAATCCATTATAATAATAATAATGCTAATACTATGTACTCTTGGTGTAAGTTCTGCTAATACCTCCGCACACTCTGCAAATACCAAGGAAGCGAGGCTCTGTCCCTCCCATGGAGCAGGAGCATAAATATTTCAGCAGTTTACAGATGAGAAAACTGAACGTGCACGCAGGATTTTAGCAACGAGTCCCAGGTGACCCAGGTGAGCATCTCCAGACGTGAGCTCCCTCTGCCCACACTCCGAACGAGCTGGAAACGGAGCAGCCACCGTTAATGAGCTGCTGAGCCTAATCAGCTCTGCTGAGAGACCGCATGGCTTTGGGCCAGCCCGGAGCATGAGCAGAATGAGTTGTAGCTGTCTACAAAGGGCCATGCAGATAACAGCCTCCAGGCTAGAAATAGAGCCCTCATCTCCTCCTCCCGGGCACCAGCGGGAGGGCTGGGAGGTGGCATGGCACACATGGACGTGTGCATAGCCAGCGCTGGCTGCGGAGCACCAAAACCTCCCCGGGAAGTGTAGTTAATGGGTACGTTGATAACCTCGTCCGTGCCCTTGGAGGGAACCAGAGCAAAAGCTGCTTTGGCATGGCTTTTAGAAGGTGGTGTTGCCTGCTGCAATCTTGCCGTGAATGGATATCAGGTCCTCAAAGCCAGGAAACGGACTGAAAAACTGCAAGATTAAAACAAAATAAGAAAAAGGAACGAAGCCCTCGGGGTGCTGCAGGGTCAGGTTTTTCTCTGCAGCAGAAAGGAGCGGTATCTTACCTGTTAACTAAAAAAATCAGAGCTTGGACTAAACTTGTGTATTTTCACGGGGGTCTTGAGGCCAGGGCGATGCCCTGCCCCGTGGGTGCTGTGGGGCGGCACCAGCCTGGCCCTGCCGCAAGCACGCTCAGGCTGCAGACTATATGAGCCTGGCACGCCACTTTTAGTGATGTAAAAAGCTATCCTTTTGACATGGAAGCCTATCAAAGTCGCTTTTACTCCGGTGCAAATGACTAAGCAAGCTGCTGAGGCATAGGAAATCAGGCCCAAGGCATTTTCTATGTGTTTGTTCTGGCTGAGGGCTCCGAGGACGTGTGCAGGAGTATAAATATGCCCATTACCTTCACCACAACTCTGTATGCTCCCAGCCTTCCTCTGTCGAGAGGAGCTTGTTCCTCCTCACATAATCGCACAACAATCCAATTAGCAAGAAAACTTTCCGCCTTCAGCACCGGATGAGACGACCAGATTATTAAAGGCTCCCATTGGCTCTGACCTGCACTTTGCTTCAAAGCAGAGGGCAACTACATCTGTGAAACGAACAGAAGGGACAAATTTAATTACTGGCAAACTCACCCATCAGGATTCCCACTCCTGATCGTGCCGGAGTGCAAAGAAAATGGCTTGTGATTTATGTGGCAGGTTGAACAAAGGCAGGGAAGGGAAGGGGATAACTACAAGAATTCGTTCACTGCTGGAAATCACTGCTAATTAGGATCAGATGCAAAACCTCAGAGCTGCTTCATTTGCCAGCTTCTTCCGTGCAGTACAGACCTAAGCCACCTTGCGTTTTTGTTCTGCCTTGAGGGTTTGACCCTTTTAACATACAGTAAAATTCTGTATAGTTCCCCTTGTAAGGGAGGGGGCATGGGAAGAACATAAGGAGCTTGCTTTTTTTTTCATTTTCGCACTTGAAGACAGTTTACATAAGCACCCCAAAATAGCAGTCCCTCCTTGTTGTCTCTGATAGACACTTTACACTATTTTAATGCTGCAGAAAGGAAACCAGGCACACAGATTCATGCCATGCTTGTGATTCCTTTGGTGAGCGACAGCACAGTGCTGCCGGCGAGGACGGCAAACTCAGTTCGGCAGCACAGGTGAGACGCTTGGGATAAGGAAGCAGAACTGCTGCCAGCTGGCCTCGACAGGGACACACACCTCCCAGGTCCTGTCCCACCGATGGGGCAAGGTGTCTGGATCGTTCGAGGGTGGGCACCTGCTCCTTCAGGTGGGGAGGTGGATGGGAGGAATTCGGGACGCCAGTTGGCATGGCAACCTCAGGCTCTGTGGTTTCAGCCTTATGCAACCGCGTGCAGGTTGGGAAGGTGAGCTTCATCAGCCAGTGCTTCACATCCTGGGCAGCTAAGTGGGTATCAGCAACCTGCCAGGGCTTCGTGCTTCCCCAAAAGTCTTGCCCTTGCTGTGTGTTTTCTTCTGGGGGCTTCACAAGCCTTTGGGCAACATCAGGAACCTCCAAAGCCCCCTTCAGCCCATCTATCGCCCATCAGAGTCCAGCCAGACCTGGGAAACCTTTGTTACCAGCTTTGTGTTCTTGCCCACTTCCAGCAGCCCACCGAGGGTGCTTCAGATGCACAGGGCACTCCTAAATAGGATTTATGACAGGACCCCAACTGCTCTGCTGCAGCACTTGGTGGGCCATGGCACACCCACCCTTATAAATCCCAGCAGTCCAATTTTCCCCCAAAAAATTCAATTTTGCAGCTCCAAGGGCGTATGTGCAAAGACAAAGAGTGTGCATGACAGCTTTTTGCTCCTGTGGCCGTTAGGAAGCATGGAGGTTTTAGGCACTAAGCATTTGCAGGTGAAGAGCTAAAAACCTTTTCTCTCCTCCCATGTACGAAAGGTGGCAGGAAGCCAGGGCTTTTATTTGTGGAATGAATTGCCGAGTGGCTCTTCCATCATATAGCTGTTCCTGGGGTTGATTGGAGATCTTCTTTCATCAGCTGCCTTTGCTCATCGCATCCTCAGTTATGAGTTTTTCAGACACCACTAGCAACTGTATCTATCATGCTTATTTGAGAATGCTGAAAAAGGCACATGCAGAATAAATTTGATGTCCTCTCTCTGTCTGAACTAGTGTAAACCCTTGCCAGCAGGGAGAGGCTTAAAGTGGACGGATAGGCAGCTTGGCCAGAGGTGCAAAAGGACACTGCTCTGAGCCTAGCATATGGCTGCTCAATAACCAGTGCAAATCCCTGTGATTTTATGGTAAATCTCCTAACAGCTGATGGGATGCAAGTCCTCCCAGATTTGTGTCCATGTGATGAGAAAGAGAAATCTCAGCTTTCATTTAAAGCAGGAAAAGAAACAGAAAGACAACAAACCAAAGTCTCCGTGCTTACAGAAACATCACTCTGTAAGTGTCGTTTAAGTTAACCCTACAAACTCGAACATTTGGAATTAAAGATAGGTTCTTCTAATTTTCAACTGGAAAATAAATATTAATAACTTGCAAGCCGGTCTCGTGATTCTGGGAGAGGTGACTCATGCTTCAAAATGCTTGGCAAGGCAGTACCAACGTGGCTGCAGACACCCTCCGTGTCCCATTAGCACCTAGTCAGAGGTGCTAGGACTTCCTACGTAGCCACCGCATAAGCATAAAGACTTGGCTGCTCAGATAGTACTGTTTTGCTATCCCTCGGTGCCTTCACCTGCCAAACATGCCCTGCTATGTTTTGCAATGAACCTAGATGAGCTTCTTTAAGCAGTGGATCATCAGAGGGCATGAGGAGCGTTTGGCTGGGCCAAGCTTAGCCTGTTCTCTACCTCCTCTCTGGCTGGACAGCTTTTTTTCATTATGAAAATTACCTGCAGCTAGCATGCAGTTTTCTAGCACTCCAGACACTGAGCTTCAGGGCATATGTTATATAGTCGGTGGTGTAAAGCTAATGCATACACTTGTTTTGTGTGGTATGTCTAGGCATTTCTCATCCTTTGGAGAGGAGGAAGTAGGGAGAGGTGACAGAAGGAGTCGGCAAGCTCATCCCAGCTATTCTGACAGTATAAATCCATATGAGCCTGTGGAAGGGGAACGGTTACACAAGCTACCTTGGATGTCCTTTAACAGCTGTCAGAAATGCAGACCACGAATCCAGCAGAGATTTCAGCTGAAGAGGCTCTTGAGATGCAATGCAAGGAATACTATCACAAATAGGTTGCTGCGATGGGCTGGAGCCAATCTCTTGTCTCACAAAAGCAAGATGCTCCAGGCCCTGGGACATGCTCTGCCCATCTCCTGTCTCACGGCCAGCCTGCATGGGGCACACAGGACTCCTAAAAAGGGATCTGGGTGAGGCAACCTGCTCCTGCAGGCCAGCCTGCACCAAAAGGTCCTCAGATTCAGTAGTTTGGGTCTGTAAGCTTCATTCAGCTCGCTTTTTCGATCAAGCCTGTGTTACGACACAAAGATGAAAACTGCGGATAGCCATAGGAGTGAGATGGCAGGCACTGTCACCTCCCCTCTGCTTGTTGCTGAAGGAAGCTAAGCAGACCGAAGGCTGAAGCACGTCACTCCCAACTCCCCTGAGATCACACAAGTCATAAATAGCCAAGAAATATGTAGCAACCCAGTTTTTAACTCTTGCTTAAGCTACACATTTTGCATTCTCTAACTGTCCCACTGGAACATCACCTGTATGGCGATGAAGATATCCAGGACAGACTCTTGTAAAGAGGAGGTGTGGCTTTTCACGGGGCTGTGACAGGCACTGATGCATAGCGTAGGCCAAGTTTACATTTTGTTTTCTGGCTGGCAGACATGGACCGCACAGCCAAGCCTGGTTTGTGACTAGGAAGCCAAATCCCAGGCATTCAGAGGAGTTACAGGAGGCCCTGTCGGTGCCTTCACGGTGCTTCATTGCTGCTGGAGAGAGCTCCAGTCCTGAGGAAGAAGCCATCGGTGGATATATCTAAAAAAGGGATGAATAGCTCCTGAAGGGGGGGAAGGCACCGGAGGCATTGTTCTGCTCCCCACCAGCTGCCTCCCCGAGGCCTCTCTGCTCACGCTGCGGTTTACAAGCACTCCGTGCCAGCCATTTTCTTGAGCCTAGCCTGATTGCCAAGGCTGCCCTCAGATGAGAGGACGGCCAAATTCCTTCACATCTCTGCTGCTTTCTGTAGCCTGCCATTGTCAGGGGGAGTAAAAGACGGTCATACATTCAGCGCCCAAGCACAACAGAGCTGGAGTCAGTGGATGTGGGGAATGGCTGGCATTCTTGCCATGAGAACTTTAAGGGCCTCTGTAAGACAAGCAGATCCTAATCCGTGGTCTGTGTAGCATTTGGGTTCTGGAAAACCACTAAACCACTCTTCATGGTCCCTCTTTTGTCAGCGGGATGCGAGTGAGCGTGCACTTAACAGTTTGATAGTACACCCCGAGCACAGCACCGTACCTTTGTAGGTTTGTCTCCTGTGGGATTTGGGGGTGAGGAGTGGGAAAATTACAAATACTTGCCCTAATTCATGATCTTCTGCCACTTTCCTTCTCCCTAAACTTTCCTCTCATGCCCCAGAGCTGGCTCCGGCCAGTCTCGTTCAAAGTCAGGCACTGGTTCGCTTGGTGCAAGGCTCCCCTTTTCTCCCAAGACTCATTGTACCAACTTGGGTACTGCAGACAGCAAGCGTCAGAAGAAAAACAACCTCATTAACAGAAATGGATTTTTGTCTCCACACAGATGGGCAGCGAATATTTTTAAACACAGTCTCAACAAGATGTGCTAATTGGTACCACTGTAACCCCACGATCCTTTCTTGTAAGCAAGCTGAAGAACAGATGGGTATTATTATGAAACTCCGGGGAGATGGATGGCTGCACGGTGAAGTGGACACACCTGGCCCTTCTCCAGTTCTCAGAAAGGACCCCAACAAAGCACTTGATTCCAAAGCCCAGCCTGCAGTCACAAGTAGCCCCGAGATGTGCACACTGATCCAGGTTCGAAAGCATCAGCCACGGTTACATCAGCAGCCTAGAGAGGGGACGTATGTGTAAGAGAGGACAGTAAGATCACATTGTGTAAAATGTTAGCTGTTGGAAACAGCAAAAAGCATAGATGAGCCCTGGGAGAGAGAAATGCAAGGCATCAGTGGCTAAAGAGCCACTTGAGAGAAATAAAGGGCAGCAAATTGATCTTGGCTATGCAGGCCATGTATGTCAGCCAGAAAACAAAACACAAGCAATTTGGCCTACATTGGTTTCTGTCACGGCCTTGAAAGGCAATACCTTCTCTTTACATGACTCTGGCCAGCCATCCGTTGGAAAAATGAGCTCATGTGTGGTCTTTCCCTTACCAAAAAGGTCCTGGGGAATGATGGAGTGCCTTGTGACTCCTTGCCTGGAGCCCAGCTGAGATCACCCTCTGCTCACAGAGGGCCACATCTCCTTGTCCTCTCAGCTACACCCTGCCAGAATCCACCACAAGAAGCTGCAAAGGGAGAAACCCCCATTTGAGATCCCCATTTTGCCCTGTTTAGAGCACGGACTGAACCCAAACCTCTGACTGTGACCTGACTTTCACATCCCTGACAATTCAAGAGTTGAAGACCACCAGGTCCCGCTGAGGCTACTCCTCTGAAAAATCTGGTACTGCTGAGAGCAGTGCAGCTCTTCAGCAGACCCTGGAACAATTCCTTTTGCTTTTTCTCTCTGGCCAGCTCTTGAGCTGCTCACGTGGATCCAATGAAGGTCTTTGTGATACCTCAGCAAATCAAGGAATTATGCAGCTTTATATATGAGGCACCCATAAAGCCTATAAGATAGTAGATAAGCTCCTTTATGAAGTCAGTAATTAAAAAAATAGCATCCACTACCTCAGATACAGATAGGTGCTTCTGTCCAAATCAAAGACAGATGCCAGCAGGGAGGCTTTTGACTGTTACTGTTTAGTGCAAGTCTGCGTGCCAGTGAAAAACAGGCAGCAATATTTGAAGGCATTAGCCTAAACAAATGGAGGGGAGAATGGCCCTGAAGAAAGCCTGGAGAAAGAGGCTCCTGTGTTACATGCTCTTTAAAAGATTTTTTGGACCCAGGAGGAAAGAAGCTCTCCTCACCCATCTGATAATGCCTGCTGTGGGTGTAGAAGCAGGATTTCATACCTTGTTGGTAAACATACAGGACTGTGTCAAAAGGCCTCGACTACATTAACAACTTCTTTGCCTGATGCCAGATTAACCAGCCCCTTTGGTTCAAAAAGACATAACAGCTCTAAATCTGTCCCTTTGTAAGTGGCAAGACCTTCACACATGGGACGTGTCTGAGAGAAACAGATTAATAGAGGATATAATCACAGTCCAAAAACACCCCAAGAATGCAGACATCAGGGAAAAATGAGAACTGTTTGCCATGAATCTGAAAGCAGGACATTTAGTCTGATGTTATGACAGTCTCTGGGAGCTGGGAGCTGGCTGGCTTCAGACTAATCTCCAGAGGAAGTGGCGAGAGACAAATCGCTTTTTGTCACTTTTGCATCTTGACTGACTGAGATGCTGGGACATACAGTCCTCTTCTGGCATGGAGTTACCATCTCAGCACCTCTTCCATCTCTAGGACTCTGAAAGAACATGCCATCGCCATGAACTCATTCCTGACCCCTAAACAACCAGGGAGCGTGCACAGCTCTGCCTCTGATGGACAGCCCCACGATGGGGACCCAGCAGATCTCCCAGGGCAGCCTGCAGCACACCTCAGCCCACAGACGCAGCACTGCGGGTGGATCTCCAGTACAGGTTTCCAGGCTTGGTCCCTGGTGGCGAGGATAAATAAATAAGGAATGTGCAGCTCAAAATGGAAGGCTGCCCATCTGACTGTCTCTTGAAAGAATTTTCTTTGCTTCTAAAACCTGACCCTGTGCATCTCCTTCCCCGCTCTGAGGTCTGGAGCTATTCTCGTTGGTGTCATGAGGTGAATATTGCAGGAGGATGAGTTTTGCTGAGCGATGACGTGCGAAGCTGTCAGCATGGACACAGGGGTGCATGCCCTTCTGCCCGGGAAGGAGGCAGCAGCCAGGTGAGGGTGGGAAGGAGTCAGCCAACGTTTGTGTCCCTCGATGACACTGACCTCATGCCCTTCCAGCAGCAGGAAGGCGAATCATCCTGGCCAAGCTGGCTGTCCTGCTGCTCACTGGCTGGCTGATGGAAGCAATTCAAACTGCAAATATTTATGGGGAAGCTTGGTGTTCCTGCTGCATCCCAGGGGCTGGAGTATTTTGGAGGCAGAGTGGGCTGTCAGCTGGGGAGGCTGGCGAGGCCACACTGGCAATGAAGTGGGGACAGACAGCACCCACATGGCACTCACCATCCCACCATACAAACTCAGTTAGGGTTGGTCTGTTTTCTTTCTTTCTTTTTTTTTTTTTTTTTTTTTTTTTGCTGTCTTGTGTTTTTGTGCTGCGGATCAATTAATTTTCATGGTCCAATTAGAGTTACAGCTGTTAAAGCCTAGAGCATGACTGGCTGATTGGGCTTTGAGAAATGTGACATTTCACAGCTAAAAGCTTTATCAGGCATAAGCAGCGTTAACACAGACGCAGCAGAAGCTCCCCTAAATGCCTCCTATCCACTTTGGTGGGTGGGTGACAGCCCTCTCCTGCCCACCCATCCACTTCTCCAACCAAACGCGGACATCCTCAAACAAAAATCTTTGTTAGCAAAAATTAAGAAATGCTAAGAGACCGCCCATGCAGACAGGGGTGGCAGAACTCTGGAGGATGTTTAGGCAAATGCCACCTTAATAAAGAGGCAGATTTAACTCAAGCCACCAACACTGCCAGAATGACCGCAAGCCCAGCTCCGATGTGTCTCTAGAAAGGGCATGAGAGCATGGCTGACTGAGCCACGGCCTCCTCGGCTTCTAGAAAGTGAAACACCGTAATACAGAGAAACAGGCATCCTTGTACCAGAGCTAATCCAGGCCAGGCATGCGACGCCTGTCCTAAGCCTCCCTCTGTGTGATTCATCTGAGAAATAATATCTTGCGAGCTTTGGGTCACAGGTTCACATCCGAACTGGCAACATCCCTTTGCACTCTGCTACCTGCTGAAAGGATTTTCGTCTCTCATCCAACCCAGGTGGATTTTTATGTTACTGGAAAGTCACAGATTGGTATTTGATAGCAGGCAGCTGTCAATTTACCCCTGGGTATGCATCTTCTTATGAACAGTCTCAGGCCTCTTCCTTTTCCTCCTCTGATACCATCTCCCTCTGACTTTCCTCCATCACTGTTGGAGTAGGCACTGGCAGGTTGTCTGGTACAGCAGGCTGGAGAGCATAGCCGAGTAGGTTGCTCCTTTGCAAGCTGCTCGAAGATGTCAGGTCTCTGAATGACCACAGGGCTCCTGGTACCAGTTTTCAGGGTAACATCCACTAAAGAAAAGGAGGTTCCACTTATGCAGGCATTGTATAAGGTCTCACAGACTTTCTCTCTCTGCTCCTTTAAAGGACCAAGGCACAAAACCAAACTGGACATATAGAGGCACCACAGAATGTAGAGAGGCATCACTGTCTGTGGCCAAGGAGAACTGTGTTTTAAATAATCACAGTCTGCTCTGCATTATACTCAACCCAGTAATATTATTCCTTTTACCTCCAGCTCTAGCTCAGGTCCAGGGTCTGGGTCTTGAAGTCTTCCTGCTGGTTCTTCCATTCTCTGTGAGAGTTTGTCTGACAGCTGATGGGCCAATACTGCCTCTATGATCCACAGGGGGTCAATAGGGCCAGCTGAATTTTATTAAAAAATAAATCTGTACATGCTCATCTGTTAACACAGCACATGTACTACTGCAATGCCATAGTTTTTCCCGTCATGACCAGCAAGAGGGAACATCATTACAGGCTACTGCTAAGTGTCTTTCCTTAGCTGGAGGCGAGTCTGGTTTATGCTCCTGGTCCTGGGTAGATATTTAGTGAGATATGGAATAAAATTGCCCAACAATCTCCTCTGAGATCCTCCCATTCTTTATTAGGTCCTTGAGACAGAGACTGCTCTGTTCTCTGGCTGGTATGGGTCGTGGTACTCCCTAAGCCAAAGGAAGGGCTAAAGGAAGGGCTAATGGATGCCTGCAAACAGCCTCTTTCTATAGATACAGGCTCAGAGCAAGAGTTTGACTTTTAGAAAGGAAAGGAAATCAAATCCTTCAAAATGTGTCTGCTTTGAAGATTAAATCATATTCAATTCAGCCTATTTGTATATTTAGCACATTTTCTTGGCACAGATATGGATGCAGTTCTCATTTCATTTACACAGCTGCAAATCCCCATCTGAATTAGAAGAAGGTAGAGTCAGAGCCTGCTAATCTACCCTGGAAGACATATGCAGTCTTGTAATTCACAGTTTACACTAGATGTTAATTGCAAAGGACTAAGAGGCTTTCATTCTACTCTTAGAGTCAGGATGCAGGACGTATGGACAGACTGACACAGTTTATGTACAGAAGCCAGTTCTGACCTCAAAAGTACCTGTGAAACATCCCAATATACTGTGGGGAATTAGCTACCCACTGGTGAAAGATTGCTGTGGTTTCCATCAGGACAAGCAATGTCCATGACCCAAGCCTTGTATGAACCTTGCAGCCTGGCACCACTGCCAGGGCCTGGCTCATAAGTGGTCTGTGCATTGGTACAGTCCAGGAAAATGCTATACAATATTCTGCAAAAGGGAGGGTTTAAGCAAAAGCTATCGGGAAGAGACATATCACGGATACATGGAACACTTCTTATAGTCCTTTCTGGTAGGCTATCTTTTACACTTTGAATTTGGAGGTGATTGAATCCTGCCACCAGTCCTAAACAGGACATGGGGATCAGGCAGTCCTCCCCAGTTTGTATCTCTTCCTCACTGGTAAAGCCTGTTAGCTGTAATTCCTTCTCTCTGTGCTCATCACTAATAGACCAGACTATTCTTTCAGGACTGTTTTTTTTTTTTTTTTTTTTTTTTTTTTTTTTACTGAAAGGGCCTTTTCTAACACCAGGACCAAAAAAAAAAAAAAAAAAGCAAAGCACATTAAATAGCCTGAACTTGAACACAAATGCAGAGTTAAACACTGAAGATACAGTAAAAAACTGCTGGATGTTTGATACTTCTGGCTTCCTTAAAATGTTTTCCACATGCACAAAACTGTGCATGTTAATATAAATACCTGTGAGTTCTACTCCTTCTGATCACACCCTGGATCCGGATTCCAGGATCTTCCTGGGAGCCTTCAGGCTCGGATATGGTTTTTGACAGATGAAAATAAATACATGGGGCTGACGGATGGAACAGCTCTGCTCGGCGCTGGCGTGGTTCTGAGCGCTGCCTGTGTGTGTGCGGGGAGACAGGACTCGGCATCTCCCAGTCAGCGTTGTGCGGAGGGTGCTTCAATGTGCAGCTTTCCTGGGAGAGATTTAATATTAAGATTTAAGATTTAATATTAAGCTGCATTTCAGGAAGCTGCAAGATCTGAGCAGAGGAACTGTCTGCTGCTTTGGCCATCAACCCTTTTGCAGCACAGAGCAGCTGTGGGACAGGGCTGGTGTGATTCTGGGTCAGGTCCCTCCACCCCGCAGGACAGGACATCAGAGAGCGTGTCTGCACTGGCAGTAACTCAGCTCCCAGCTTTGCTTCAGAGTCCTGGCCATGGGATCCTCCACACCGCACGTACGTTAGCTCGCTCCTGGCCTCTCTTTTGCAATGGATAAACCAGCTGCTTCTGAGGCAAAAGCTGGGTGTCCTTCTAAGGACATTTAGCTCTGCCCTTCAGGCAGCGTGGTGGAGTCTGCACCATACTTGGCTTCCTCAAGGGCATTGTCCCCACAGGCGCTACGTGCTTACATGTCCCTTATCCTAATTTCCAAGGCATGCAACATATGCACCCAGCATGGATCTATAAAAAAAAGAAAAAACTGTGGTGGGACGCAGCACAGCTCTTGTATAATTTCAGACTCCAAAGAACACAAGAGGAGTAATAAATGAGTCTTTAATGCACATGGGTGCCTGAGGATGCTCAAGGCCAAGCGCCATGCCATGTAGATGCAGCCTGGCCACTCTCATATGGGCAGCTCCCTTTCTCTGGCCAGAGAGTTGAACGTTTGCTATGAGCCTGGGGGTGATCCCTGGGCACTCTTGCCAGTCCCCATAGCAGTTTTATCCATCTTCCAAATCTGCAGGAGCTGCTTTTGATCCAATGTCCTCAGCAGCTGACAGTCAGTGCTTTCCCAGCATCTGACATTTGGTAGTGAGACACCATGTAATTTGCACTTAAGATTTACTTGCCAGAGGAAATCAGAGAGATGGGGAGTTCCCAAGCCAAACTTCCTCCTGTAGGAGTTTAATAGTGCCTGTAAAGACCTGAAGTAGCCTCTGAGTAGGACCTCCTAACTGCTACTTACTTTCCTGGAGAATTTGGCTGTTTGCATCTCTGCTTGTTCTGCTCATACTCTCACTTCCAACCAACTGGAGGTTGTTATTTTGGGGCTGTGTTCAAAAACACCCATATGGGAAGAACATAAGTTGCTTTCAGAACAAAAATAAGTCATGGTTACGTACACGCTTTAGAATGCAGTGAGGCCACGTCTGCTTCTTGCAGTGGTATTTGAGCACCTTGATCTTTGCAGTCTTTCACCAGCCCCTTTGTCAGCAAAGCATCTAACAAGGGTTGGATTTATCTGTACCTCAATTTTCAGGCACGTATGGGCTAGTTCAGGCACGATCTTGCTCAGTGTATGAGGAAACCAGTTGCAAACCCTAATTCTCCCAATGAATTGCTTGGGAATCACCCTCAGGGTGGGCCAGCTGGGCAGCTGTCCCCTCCTCTCCTACAGCATCTACCCATAGCATCTTCTGCCTCCTTCCCCTCCCCTCTGCATGCACAAGAGGTGCCAGCAATACGTGGGGGATGCAGATGGGATGGGCTGCGAAGGCTGCTGTTGGCCTGGGAGACCTGGGCTGTTTCCTCTGGGGGCTAAGAGGGGTGAAGGGCCAAGGTTTAAAAATGGTAGTTGTCAAGGGATATGAGCAGCAATAACTTTTAAAAAAAAAAAAAAAAAAAGGAAAGAAAAGCTGAACTGGCTAACTGCCAGGAATGAGAATTTACCAAAGTGGTGGATCACTTTAACAACTGAGATCCCCTTTGCAGCTGACTAACATTTTCTCTATTTTGTTTCCAGTTTACTTCAGTCCAGCAGTCAGTGCTTTTGAAGGTAAGAGACAGAATAGACATCAGAAAAAGGGAGTTTGCTTTTTCTTCCAAGCTAGGACCAACAACCAGACTGCAATCTACTAACTCTACAGCCCTGGTGAAACCCAAGAGGAAGCTGATTCTCATTAGCATGTTTCCTTTGCAGAACAAACCGTATGTTTTAATGTAAAATATTTTGATAAGTGACTTTTATGTAGTCCATGCAATGCCGTTTGACTTAGCTAATAATATCAATTTAAATGTTTGTTTTCTGGATTCTCAGCTGTTTCTTAATCTGTATCCAAAATGATCTTTATATAGATTATGAATAATAATAATAAAAAAGTAACTATTCAGACAATTATGAATGGCAGTTCCAATATATTAACATGTTTAAACATGCATACAGGTTATTCTCTTGATTAGCAAAAGTAAATATCTTGTTTATTCTCCTGGTTGTAATGAGCTGCAAATCTGACTGTCTAGTAGCCAAAGGGAAGGAACTTCTTTTTTTTTTCCAGAGAAGCAATTTAACAGTAAAAAAGCAAAAAACCCCACGACTAATAGTAATAATAATAAATTACATATTTTTGTTTGCTAGCCTTAATCCCAGCTAAAGGTGGTGATTTGAAAATCACGTTCATTTCACCCAGTTGCCCTTGTGAGTGGCGACCTGACATTTCTGTGGGTAGCTGTCAAATATGATCCTGTTATTTGGTCTTCCACCTGTTACAAAGCAGGGACAGACATGTCCTTGTGCTGAAGCGAGATTGAGTTCCCATGTCCTCTGGCTCAGCCATCTCTAACCTCGTGTGCACCAAGCGGTCTTTGGGCTCTGTGGTGTTGCGTTCTTGCCAGAGAAATTCAGATGTGTTTCACTGCCTGGGGCATGATTAAACGGGCATATAAGAGCTGCATAGGTCGTGTGCGTGATCTTTATGTGTGGTCCTTTCTTGCTGCACAGAAGAGGTAGCCGTCTCTGTAAGAAGCACTCAATAATCTCCCACCCAGCCTTGCTCAGTACACTGTGGACTTGAAATACCTTTCCAAGTACAGCAACCTTATGATGTGGTGCTTAATGTTCCTCGATCGTGTAGCCAAGTAAGTTAGAAAGATTGATTGTCTTGTCTCTTCGCGTTGCTATAGCTCTGGGCTGAGTGATGAGCGGATCCTGGCTCTCCTGGTCTAGCTCCCCTCCCACAGCCTCTCCGTGTCAACCTGCTTGCTGACCTCTTGCTGCCTCCTCCAGCTTTGGCTGCTGATGGATCTGCCTGCATGGTCAGCTCACGGGCTCCTAAAAAGGCCTTGGCTACAAGTCCCTGGGCCTGTCCCAAGCACAGAGATATTTTAGGCTGAGGAAGCGACTGCTTGAGTTGAATTCTCCCGTCCCCGAGGGCTTTGCAGCCCTGGCTCCTCATCTCAGATGTGACCAGTGGTTTTGGCAGCCCCCAGCAAACCTATCTCAGCAGCAGTGTGGACATGGGGACCTCATGATCTGTAAGGTTGCCTCCTTAGAGCTGCCATGCTGATAGACACAGAGCCCTGGGCTGGAAATACTCTTTGGGGCACTGTGAAGGGAATGTAAATGGAAGCATTTACACCCACGCAAGAGCTCTCTAGTCCTCCCCTCCTACACACGCTGCTGGAGAAAAGTAAAGTGCCGAGAATCAGACTTAGTTAAGTCAAACCAGTATTTTAGAAGATACGGTACAAGCATACCTCTGGGCGATGCCCTAGCAGGGAAATCAGATCTGCAGTATCACAGACACAGCTTTCTTGGATGTGCCGTTCAGTTCAGCCCTCAGAGCAGCATCCGGATGACACCTGTGAGCGAGGGCAAAGCATCCAGGGCTTTGTCACCCCTGGGAAAGTCAGGAAAAGGGGTGATACCTGCAAGCTGTGGAGGCAGGGAGCCCTGGGAGGCAGGTGTGAGGCTGGGGAGGTCAGCATCTCCCGTCTGTGCAGGAGCACTGGGAGCGAAACCCCCAGGAGACCGTCAAGTCTTCAGATGCCTCAGAAAGGGGAGCTACAGAAATCCCTCAGAAACATAGATACACGCAAATTAGTCAGCATCTAAATATAGTGGCTCAGCCCTTGCTGAATGACAAGTAATCAGACCCCTACCTTAATGCTGCATTGTATTGTTGAGCTGTATTATCAAGAATAATCATCACATACGTGTGATTAATACACCAATATAACACATTGTATTATAGAGGTGTGTTTTTTTCTTCGAGAGGCAACAGATATGGGTGTATGCGGTAGTGAAAATATCCTTTAAAGGCAGGCTTCAAACTTTCTCAAAAAAAAAATGAATCATCTTGAGGGGGGGTCAAAAGATTGCTATAAATATGTCTATTACAAACTCTGGGATAACTGTGGTTCACCGGCTTGCTTTTCAGTTGGGGATAGTTGTTCTTTCAGCTTCCTGCACTTGGGGAAAAGTTGGTGGTGTGTTTTTTGGCCAAAAGGATTCAGGATTTAAAAGTATAACTCTTGAAAATGTGAAAGGTCTGGCTGAAGAAAAAAAAAAGAAAGACTGTCTTCATGATAACAAGAGCCTCTCAAAGACTTTATCAGATACTCCCAGATATATCAGACACACCTTTCGAAGAAAGGGAGCATCTTCTAAGAAACAAAGCCTGGGAGGGCCAGCTAGCTCCATTTCCTTTTCCATAGAAAGCACATCAAATACCCATTTCACAAGCTGTCCTAGCTCCATTTTTAAAAGCAGTAGTAACTTTGGCCCTACTAGTCCTATCAGTGGGTATGCCTATAAGGTTAAACTCATTAGTGGAAAACTTCTACTCATTTGCTGCTTTGTTAACATTATCCTTCAGCTTTAACAGCTGCTCTCCCAACCCGGTTCTTTCCTCCTGCTGTGTTTAGCTGGAGCCAGGCTAAGCAGATAGGCTCTTCTGCTCTCTTCTGACATGACAGGATTTCCATTTCCCTAACCTTCCCCCAAAACTCCTCTCTATACACGTTGAATTCATCTTCCCTGAACATGGCTTGACTAGGGTTGCATGCAGCCTGCCAGCTCCGGTTTCACCACAGCTGATACCCACCGTCCTTCAGCTGTTTGAGCATCTGCAGCACAATTTTAATTTCCTGAAGAGATGCCCACATATATGCTAGGATGGCTTGGACTCAAACCCTATTCCCTTAGGAATGCCTTTTGTTCCAAAAGGCTTTTCATTTCAGAGGTGAAAGCCTCACATGTAATTAATCCAGGGGATTTACCTTATCACGGTGGCTGCCATTTCCCTCCCCTTTTCTGCCAAGGTTAAGTCTCATCATGACGAGATCTCTTTAATGTAAAATGTGAATGCTCGGTGGGAGACAGCTTTGGGAGAGGCTTGGCTGGAGCAGGTGGAACACTAGGACCCGGTATTGCATTTTTGGCCCTGACACTGATTTGTTATGAAGCATTAGGCAGATCATCTCTTCTCTGTGTCCCCTCCAACCATATGTCTGCTTTCTCTGTTTACACATCCATCCTTGGGGTGATTGCTGTGCATTATAATGTATGGAATAAAGCCTAGCACAATGTAGCTTGGATTCAGTGACTCCAGTTGCTGCCGTGTTTTAAATACTAATAATCCCAATTCAACAAAAAATGCTTTCGAAGTAGGAATTCTCCTCCCATCCCAGCGGCTGATTGCTCTGACGTTATCAGTGCACAGCTCTACTTTAGCTTTACCATTTCAGCCCAAAGCTGAAATAATGCATCATGGGAGCTCGGGGCTTTAAGAATAGCATCTTTCCTATTCACATCAGATCATTCAGCATGTAATCTTTTTATCTCCTGCTGCAATTGCTTCTTGTGGCGAGTCCGATTTTCTATTGCAGCATTATTTGAAGTGATTAGCTTTGACAGATTCTTAAATTCTGACTCCCAAAGTTGATTTTTGGAGGTATTGAACCGCAGTGCTTCATGATACATTTCCCCCCAGATTACGATCAAAAATGGAGTGGTGATTATTGTTTGTTTGAAGTTGAATTTTATTTCCCTTTAGGCATCTGAATCCTTTATCATAAGGCAGTTTCCTGGAGCTTGATACCCACGGAGGAAATACAAGATTAAGAGCTTAATCAAACCGAGAAACAATGCCTAGCAGGAGCCAAATACCTCTGAGTCTCCTTCTCAGTAGTCACTTCTACTCAGAACTGTCTGTAAACAAAACTTCTGGTCAGGAATTTTCCAAAAAAGCATTTGTCTTTTTATCTTGCCTTGTCCATTCACCGAAATGAGGGAATTGTTGCAGGAATATGCTGTTTGGGATGAAACTGTCCTTGGGGTCGGTTAGCTGTCGTCCAGCACCTCGCTGAATATTTGTTGTTGACACTATGTCCTGCTGGCTCTGGCACCACATTTATCAGGAAAAGAAAGGCAGAAAAGCCTGCGTGTTGGCAAAGGGGCTCCTGTTCGGCTGTCCCTCACATTGGGACATACACGTTCTCCTCAGAAGCTTTTGAAACACCTTTGATTTATATCAGCGCAGGAGAAGAACATTCACAACTCCAAAAACTTTTCAGGGTGGAAAACTACACGTACTCTCCAGATTTAGTCTGAAATATATCTCCCATTGAAGAGACCAGGCAGGAGATTCTTATTTTAAATGAATCACAGACTCTTCTACAGGCCTGTGGCAATGTTCAGCATCTATGTGGTCTTCTTATTACAGCCCATAGTTATGTGATCCAAAGTCAACAGCAGGTCTTACTATTTACTTCAAAGGCTTTAGATTCAGCTTCTCTGTATACAGCAGGAACTACTTGAGGCAATTCACATCTGGTATGAAATGTGGCATCTGCTTCACAGCCTGCAGAAAGCTTTAGGGTTGGGAGTGAAAAAGAATATTCCAGCCCAAGCTGTAATTCAAGTTTACCAGACTGGGATCTGGTCAGGATATGAGCAGGCAGCTACTCTTTGAGAAAGTGCTTTTTGTTTGTAAATGACCATAAATACTTTTTTTATTTTTTTTTTTTGTTTGGTCAGAATTTAGAAGGTCTTTTGATACCTGTACGTCAGTTTCCAATTTAAGATATCATTGCATTTCTGAGAACAGAAAATTGTACAGTTACAATGAGTAACAGGAAAAGAAATGGCTGTTTTGTGGGTTAGAACTAGGCTAAAACTGTGCTAATACTGTGAGTGGAGGTACAGGAAGAAGGGAAAACAGTCAAATAAAAATGCCAGAGGTCATACAAAAAACAGAAGCAGTTTCTTTAAATGGGAGAAAAGAATTGTGAAAAATCAATATATATCTCTAACATTTTGAAAGTTATTCTATTCCGTCGTTCAGTTTGCAGGAAGAGGGAGAAGTCTCTAGTCTCACATTGAACGGCTGCTTGTTCCTTTTGCAAAGAACAGGACAAAAGGCTGCACTTCATTTTAAGCATTCCTCTGGCTCTAGCTGTTAGCGAAAACCACCTAATTGGCAGCCCAGAAGAGTGAAATCCTCCATTTATCCACAAAAAAAGCTACAGCTGCAGTAGCAGTGAGGCAAGCTACTCACCACCAGGAGAGGACCCTGGAGGAAAATATTTAGACCGAGTGGAAAAGGTGTTGTTCATAATCCATTTGATCTATTCAGCTTTGCTGAAAACGGCATCAGGGGCTGTGATGCTGGCATCTGGCCATCGGGCTAAGGATCCTCTCCATTCCACCTCTTTTCATGTAGCTCGATGAAAAATCCCTCAAACAGGAACCAGTTCCAGTTGCTAATGACCAAGGCTGGGTTTGAAGGAGTGGCTGGCAGAGGAAAGTATTAGCAGTCTCCAAATTCAATCCTTTTTTTTTCGTAAGGGATCTCTTAAACCTGTAATCTCTTGCATTGTTGAGGGTTTGATTATTACTGTTCTCAAAAGACAGATCTTCAGTTTTAATATGACTATTTTTGCTGAATATCTATAGAGAGGGAAGAAAGATGTCAGGGAACCTCAGCAGTTTCTGGCAAACAGGCGAGACTAGCAGTTCAGCATTTTGGAAAAAAAAAATAATTATATATATATATATATTAGTTCTTCACAGCTTTTGGTCTCTAATCCAGCATACTGAAGGATCAGATGAGCCCCAGTCCCACTGGGAAGGAGGGGAGAGGAGACGGTAGCTGTTGGTGGAGAGAAAGGGAGAAACACAGAATGGTATCCTCAGATAGTACTTGAGAAAGACCAGACTGTAGCCAGGGAAATGACTGCAAAACACCTTACTTTTTAACCTCCTCCCACTCACCATTCTCCCGCTGTAGGAGCTGGAAAATACACACAGAGCTGGACTAAACAAAGCTAACAGAAGCAATTGTAATGGTTTGATTGTTCCTGGATCGTGACTGAAAACCACTGGCGGCACACAGCATAAGATGTCCTTGGAGCCCTTTCAGAAAGGAAAGGTGGTCCTTGGGTTTAAAAGCTTGTGTAATTGCTCTAAGGGCATTTCTGTTTGAGCAGCTTTGTCCTGGTGTCTCTATGCAATAGGCGGGGGAGAAGCACCTCTTTGTTACTCCAGGGAAAGTGAGACTGTCAAGGAGATGCACGAGCAGGATGAATGGGAAGCACCACGTCAAGGTCTCCAGTCAACTGCACGTGGGCAGTTTGGGGCTGACAGAAAAATCCTCCCAGTCTGCCAGAGAGAATAGAGCTTAATGCTTGCCAGTAACCTTATTGGCAGAAAAAACCCCAGCATGACAAGGAGGGGGCATGACAAGGAGGGGACATGACCAAGCCAAGCAGAATAGCATGAAGTCAAGCACTGCAGCCTGAGGAGGAAGGCATGTGTGAAGGACAGCAGTGGTCTTGTGCTGAACGGGAAGGGAGCATTAAATATATGTCCTTCATACAGATGAAGGTCCTGTATGGAACCTCAGCAGCAGACTGACCATTTTTATTTTGTGGCTGAAACAATTTTCTGCCAATTTATTGAGTCAGATTAGCAAACCAGGAAGTTCAATGCATGCCAGAACTGTATGGGACAGGCTGCAGAGGATCATGACTTCCCCCTCAGTGGAAGGCATTCCCAGCATACACCACACCACAATGCTGGGCTTGTCTGCCTGTAGCTGCTGTCATGACAGAAAACTCTTTTGTGAATTTGACCAAAGGGATTAGCCCAGGCAATTAGCTAGCTTGGATTTCAGCATTGCTTTTTCAGAAACAAAACTTTTCTACCTTTTTTTTACCAGATCTCTGTACTTTGTTTACAAACACATCACTCAGATATTTCATTTTAACCTTGACATGCTTCTACCAGTCTTTTTATTATTTTTTTTCCTGGTGTTCCCTACTCATAAATACAGAATGCAGCATGATTTAGTTTTTCTTCAATTCTACATTTCCAGACAATTGTAGTTCAGGTTGGGCTCCCTACCGTCTCTTTCTCCTACTGAGGCCATCGTGTTCTGTGCTCACCCTAAGCCAAGCATATGGCCAAGCGTCTCCTCCTTAAGAGATGAGCATTGTGCAACATGAATCTCTGCACAGCCTAGCTCCTTATTCCATCTGGTGATGGTGAGAGTCTCCAAAAGGTGCACTGCTTTTACCTGTGCATGAAGCACCATGCAGCCAGGGCAGAACAGCACTTAAATACTTGTAGGATGAGGTGGCAACTCAGTGAAGATGCTGAGACTCTCCAGTGTACCATAGCACTGGGCTTTTGTGCTTCCAGCTGCTGTTTTTCAGGAGGTTATTTTCTTGGAATAAAAGCTTTGCCTGGGGAGTTTACAGCAGAAACTTAAGTGTGGTGTGGCCAAACTGTAGCCCTCACCATAGGGTCATTCTTCCCTTCTGAGCATTCCCGAGAGCTCCTTGTTTACTTGTTTTGTTGTTTTCACTGGAAAGGCTTTCATATAATGAAAAGTGACCTGTGAGGACCAGGGAAATGAGGACATTGTACATAGGACATATGGATACCATATGGAGCTGGAGCAATGGCACCATTGGGGATTTAAAGATTTAATTGTATGTTGAACCAAGAAGGGTGCTTTGGGTTTACTGGCAGAGGAGGCTCTGCATGAAAACAACTCACCGCACATGGCGCGGGATGCTCATTTGGCTGTGTGGCAATGCTGATTCACTCCAGCTGAGGATCTGCCCCATTATTCCTCTATACAGAGAGGAAACTGTAGCTTGCAAAAACGCTCTCCAATTAACCCTGAAGAGACAAATAGCATTT
Source organism: Anser cygnoides (assembly GCF_040182565.1). NCBI lineage: Eukaryota > Metazoa > Chordata > Aves > Anseriformes > Anatidae > Anser > Anser cygnoides. Next base: position 56,845,729 of record NC_089873.1, read on the forward strand.
TTCCCCTCCTTTCAGTAAAAGCTCTATCTTCCTTGCCCAGATCTCTCGAGCATCGTCCTGTGTAATGCTTGATGGATCACGTTACGTGATTAGGCACATATCCGGTGTGTTGGGGAGGATGAGGAGGGGGCTGTGAAGATGCTGTACTCCCTGCAGCAGTGCTGCACTGCAGTGCCTCTCCCATCCTAAGCACCATGGACCAGAAGCAACCCAGGATGTCCAGCTCCACCCGGCACAAAGAGGGATGTGATGAAGGAGAAGTCAGAGTGTCATGAGCTATGCATGGTACATGGGATACCTGTCCTGCAGCAAGGGAAAGTGAGGCAACTGTGAATTTTATGTTGGTTTCAGGACTTCGGTGACCTGCTTTTCTCCACCTCTTCTCTTACAAATCCAAAGCTGCCAGGCTTTCTTTATCCCTGGATATCTTCTGTATCCTTGAAGAATACTTAAAATATGTGGGCTTCCCCCTGCCCTGTGGCTGAGTCCTTTTTCCCATGGATAAATCTCTTCTGCTTAAATATCACAGAACAACACAGATGTGAAGAGAAACAGATTCGGTCATTTACCATGGAAGCCAGCCCAATGCATAAATAAGAGGAGGGACGACAGGTCCCAAGGGCCTGGAGGACTTACCCGTCTCTAGCTGCTGTGACATCCCAGCACCATGTAGTCTCAGCAGATGCTCCCATCCTGACCCTTCAGCTCGACAGCAGGCTTAGATGGATGAGTGGCCAGAAAAAAAGGAAGAGGGTGAAACTCATTGCCTGTTTTTTAAGATACCTTTTCCTGGAACTCTTTACTAGATTTTCTACTCCTTATGTTTTTCAGATGTCCTGCCCCTCTTTCATTTACCACCATCGAAGACAGCTGTTCTTGTCCTCCCCGAGCCTCCTCTGCTGCATGCCATGGGGCTGGCACTGCCTCCTCACTGCAGAAGGCTGGCCCAAGACCCAGGGTCAGAAGAAACCCAGCTGGTCTCTGAATACAGGGACTTTACCTTCAGGAAGCACGGTGTTACCCGAGGGGAGGAAGATTTGAGTGGTGCCGTCTGCATGCCTTCTTCTGGCACCACAAGGAGGGCACAGCTTTTCTCATTGCCTGCATCCCTGAGCATCCCTGAGCCTGCAATTCTGACTTCACCCTGTCCCCCTTCCCATTTGGGCTAGCTCAGGTGAAGATACTGTTCCACAGGCTGAGCCTAACCCTTTGTGTGAACCATCTTAATAGACCCTGAGTCTGCTTTAGATCAGTTCTGCTGCATTCAGTTCTTTGCTGAGCTGGGACAAATTATCACAGCTTTACTGTCACTGGAGAATACACTCACTGTTTGTTTTGGTTGTTCCCAGTTAACTCACTCTTTTCCCTCATTTCTTCCCCAGGCACCTTCTGCCCTCCAGGTTCTCCTCCTAGTTCTTTGTCCCCAAGAGGTGTCCGTGCTGTGACACACCTTTGGCTGAACTTGAGCACCCACAGTGAGGATGGTGGCCAGGGCCCTTAGCAATGGTCAACCCTTGGTCAACCACCCAGGCTGCTCACCCTTTATCACACAGCCCTTGTTGTTCCAACCCATGGCATCTTCTGGTCCCCGGAACAACCAGATCATCTGGAAAAATTCTGGCAAATACTAAATGGAACTGCTTGCAAATTTGGGTCAAATCCAGCAAATAAGTTTGGCTGGGAAAGGAGAAGCGTGAAGAGAAGGAGGAATTTTGAAAATGTCAGGCGATGTCACTTAGATATGTGAAAAATGAGATGTTCCATTTTGGAAAAGTCTAAATTGCATCAACATTTTTCAGACTGACTTCAGACATTCAAACAGCATTCCAGCCATTGAATTTCAAAGCTGTTTTTGATTGAATTGTTGACTTGCTTCTCTGTCAATTACAAAAATAAATAAAAAAAAAAAAAAAGAAAATGAAGAAGAAATAAAAAAGAAAGGAAGAGTTTCAGGAGACACAACACAGAAGTGAAGTGTTTCCTCCAGGGCTCAGCAGAAAGTCTGCAGAATGATCTGAAACACCATTTTTAATCTTCCTACATCTTGTTTGTTAAGAAAAATGTATGTAAAACTTTCTCCTTCAGTTTGGCCCGGACAATTCTCTTTACTTCTCCTCCTCCTTAATACTGTGAAAAGTCAGCACTTATCTCACTGAAAGCGTACACTAAGAAGGATGTTCTTTCACCCTGTCTCTGTCAGAGCCTTGATTTCCACCATTTTAAACAGAGCTTTTGTCCTTTGGCTATAAGGGCAGTTCTTTGTGAGGGATTGTCTTTGCTAGTCTGACATTAGACTTTGCAAATCCACCCAGTAGGCACACTTAGAGATTGGTAGAAGTTTAGTTATATCATGAATAGATTCGAAGTTAGTTCAATGCACTTCTTAGTACAGGCAAAACTACAGACAACAGCTTTCAGCAAATGGTGGCTCATTCAGAGAAAAAAGTGGGAGCCCCACTCCATTGCAGTTTAATATTAAAAAGAAAATGAGCTTCCCCGTTCATTCATCATGACATCCTTACCTTAAAAAATGCAGCGAGCAAAAAAAAAATAATCCTCTAGATTCTGAGGGGGGGAGAGGTGAAAGATATAATGTACTTTTTAATTTCTGTTTCCATTATGCTGTGAGTTAGTTTTCATGGAAATTCTGAGGAAGCATTTGGGAGAGAGCCCAGAAAACAGAAGAAATTAAAAGAAGGAGCAAGTTTTGTGTGGTTTATGGGAACATGAATTGTGAATCATTTCCAAAGCCAGGTTCCCTGTCCACCAGCCAGGAGCTTCCTGGCATTCCCAGGAGCCAGGTTTCCAACGGGGACCTGTCGTGTGTGCCTGTCCTGGCTTGCCCAAGGACATCCTTGCTCAAAGCTACTCTGAAAGGCCAGCAGCACAGCCACAGCAGCACTGCGAGGCTCTGCTCTGCTCTGCCACAGGTATGGTTCGTGTGAGCCCATCTGCAGCCATTTCTGCCACATCAGAGATTGCAGCATGGGTGCATCCACAAGCACACAAGGATGTCAAGAGAAAATGTTACTTTGAAGGCTAGCAACCTCACCCCACAAAGCCTGCAGACCAACCGCAGTGCCTGGGTTTGGCTGAGAACAGCAATGCCCAGTCCTGTGAGATATTTGCAGCATTTTTTTTTCTGCAGCTTCTCTTCAGTGTTTCTTATCAGCACTCCTTGCTAATTAGCATGCTGATTGTGGGTTGCTTGCTTCTTCTGAAATGTGCTAAGATACAGTTCTGGAAGAAGCATACTGATAAAATTGCAACACCTGTAATTATCTTCAGTAATTGCTACAACTTGTGTCCAATGGCGGAGAGCAACGCTATTATATCACATCCTCTGCCTACCAGCTCGTGGGCATCCTGCCTCCCAAAGCACCTTCTCCACAACCAAGTTGCAACATCTGGCCCTCAGCAGCCGCAGAGCCTTCCTCCCAGCCAGGCAGCAGCAGTGTTTCTACCCCTTGCTCAGAAATGTGGCTTTTGCCTCAGGGGAATATTGAGCACAGATGACAAAAATCACCAGGGAATCCGTAACCGCCGCAGTTAAGATCATTTCACTGTCTTCTTTGTCATTTCCTTTTTTATGTCTAACTCTGCTGTTCACGTAGGACTAGGTCAAATCCCACCACACCTTCCTCACCAGGACATGCCTGGCACTCACTGACGAAATCGAGTGATAATGCTGTGAAACCTGGATCACCTCGTGTCTCATGAAGCAGAACACAAACCTGGGGGCACAGGCAGTGAGAAGGGAAGAAGCCACTGGGCTTGAGAAACCAACCGTCTTTTAATCAGCACCCTTGTCCTGACCTGACAGGGAGGATACCAGTTTGCAGGTTCTCCCACTTTCTTCTGACCTACGCAGCAGCCCCTGCATCCCAGCGCTCATCGCACGGCATCTGAGCGATGTGAATCATACAGCCAGGGTTTATTCACCATCACATGACAGGAGCACACCCACGTTCATCACTTGAGATAACTGCATCTTCACCCAGGACAAGGAGGACTCTGCCACTTTAGGCAGCAGCAGTTGGAAGCTCCTTCTCCTCAGGCTGCTATGGGACGTGGGGACCTGATGAAGCTGGTCAGATCTCTGGGCAGTGAGTGCACCAGCCACATCAGCAAGAAACCAGGTGTCTTCAAGAGAGCTTTACGTCAAGCCCACACTGAAGAGAAACAAGACATCTGACCCCAATGAGCTACAAGCCTTCTGTTCTCCTTTGAGATGGGCAGCGACATTCAATGATCGGTCTAGAAGTCTACCTGGTTTTCAGGTACTGGCGTGCCACTTACTCTGTTAGGTGCTGCTTTCTGTGACCCCACGGAGCAGCTGTGGCACTCCCTCTCTTGAATCCAAAGCCCTGTGGCAGCAGATACCCTGGAGGACCTTGCAGGCCCTGGTCTCGGAGAAGTAAGATGGGCCATGGAGGTGGTTGGAGATCCCTTGGCCTCGCAGCCCATCAGGCTGGGGCTGACCTGAGAACCTGTGCTGGACCCGATGCCTCTCTCTGACAGCTCCTGGCAAAGCCAGTGCCCTGGGCCCTGCTGCAAACCTTGACACTGGGTCTTTGACCACAGCAAGAGATGCATCCTTTCAGCCAAAACCCTTTTGGAACACGAACATTTAAGCACCTGGCAAAAACAGGCTCCAGAAAGGATGGCATCATTACACCTTTCCTCTTAATCTGATTATATATATGCTGTGCTTACAGACAATGGCCCCAACTCGCTCATTTTTACCAAAATAAACAGAGATAGCAGACATTTGACAGCTGTTTCTGCAGATGGCACAACTAAATTTTATTATTCTTTTATGTTTGACTTCAACAGAAAAATGTGATTTAATTGCACCGCTATTTGCAAGGCAGCTTTAATTCATTTTATAAAATAAGCAGAGTAAAATTCTTTTACCTAATTTATATCTGTAGATTATTTTTGATTCTTCATCTCAATTTCTCCTCAGTTGATTTTTTCTCTCTTCTCATGTTGGCATCAAATGTAGTTTTTCCTTCATTTCCTGTATTTGTGCCTCCCTTTCTCTCTTCCTCCCTCCATTGTTTCTTTGTTTCTTTAGCTAATTTAAATAGTAATAATAAAAAAAGAAAGGTGGTTTTATTTTTTATTCATCTGTTTTCATCTAGCTGTCCTAAGGAAATAACGCGTGAGACAAAGCTGTCTGTCCAGAAGTCTCTACTTTATACAGTGAAAGTCACAGAGACAACAAATTCTTCCAAGTTTCATGAAAGTCAGTGACCAAACAAAGGCATCCAAGCTAGGAACTTGCTGAGGAAAATGCCACAGTGTGCATTTAACAGATTTTTTTCCAGTTTGGTATACCATCACATCAAACAGCGAGCGGATGTTCAGTGTCTGTGTTGTCTGGGCTCTGAGTGGAAAAAACTACGGGGACAGTAGGTACAAATTTATAGGAACTCTCATTACATTCCTTCTGCTGTTCATAGGACAGCTTGCTTCCTAAATTTCCTGGAAGATGTTTTTGTTTTTAAGTAAAAGTAAACAAAACTTCTACTTTTATCTGGTTTATGAAAAAACGGATAGTGCTAAGGGAAAACACAAGAATGAAAGAACATAAGAGAAAAAGATTTCGGACTAAATGCTAACTCAGAATTGTGAACAAAGGAGTTGTTTCCTGCTGTTTCATTCCTGCCTTGTCCAAGGACACAGGGTTTCATGTACCTTCGTTGTAAATAAAGCAGGGCTGCAGTAAGGAAATACAGGGCTCAATTATCAGCTTTTTTTCTCCTAAATGAAACAGTCCACAGGACATTTAAAATTGGCTTACTGTGCAAGTCAAAAAGGGATAATAGTTTTGTGAAGTGAACCAAAATGATCCCGACATTGCACAGACCTGGTGCATGTGCATTATCTTAGCGCTCCATGTCTGTTTATTTTATATGTGTTGACACGTCAGAGGTCTGACAAGGCTGGAGCTGAGTTTCCATTCCCCTGGAAACATTTAACCCTCCCCAGACTGACAGCCTTGTTAAAGTGAACAGAGATGAGCCTAAACATCCTCCCATCCTCTCAGCCCTTTCCCATGCCCACTGTCTCCTCCACCCCACATTACACCTTCTAAGCTCGTTTGCTGCCCAACAGCATCCAAATTGCAGTACCAACTGTGAACCAAACCAACTGTGGGTTCATTTTCTTCTCTTTCTGACTTTGAACTGCCAAGTAAGTTGGTCTTTGTCAGATTTGTCTCTCCTATCTAACACAATCTGTTTTTCTTATTTTTTTTTTAATTGAAGTTGAGATGGTCATCTAGCTCCTGGTTTCTGGGGGTATAAATTTTAGAAAAGCAGCATCCCAGACCACAAGATTCATGATAATGATCGAGCAGTACTGGTATCTGCTTTAGGGCACTTATTCTAAGATTTTTCAGCTTGTCTTTTCTTGAGCTGCCAAAGAGCTTTCTTGACTCCCAACATGGGGCCCTCTACCCTCATTGTGATGGAGAGGATTTCTGATGCCAAAAAAGAAAATCATATGGATCGAATGCATCATGACTTGCTTGAAATGGAGTCACAGATTGTTTTGCTTTCCACATTAGTTTCAATAACCATACTCAAACTTCTGGCTCTGTAATGCTGATGTCCCCATTTCTCAGATTTCAGACATCCCTTGCCTGACATTGTCCAGTGCCTTAAGTGTTAAGAAGTTTCCTTTATTGAATTGTATTTTCATTCTGTCTCTACCATTCCCCTTCCCACACCCCCTCAGGATTTTATAACCTCCATGCTCTATTTTGGCTAGTGATGTCAAAGACAGCACAGTTACCATGGAGAAGTAGGGGACAGACTCCACTGAGACGGACACAAACATAGCCTAAATCTACAGCAAACTTGTGATTCATCAGCCAAATTGTATGTCATCATTAAAGGCTTGCAAAAGGGGTCATCGATAATTTTTCATTTTAATGCATGCAGTGGTGGATAAGTTTATTAAAAACTTCATGAAAGCTTTGCTAATGTTTACATCATAAGAAGCCACAACACATGTTATTAATGAATAAGTGGAACAATATCAGGCACCATCTCAAGAGTGGTTACAAGAACAAGGCTGTAGTAACCAAGCTAGGGGGCTGGAGGTTTTCACTGAAAGCAAACAAAATTACTCATTGCATACTAGGATCAACGTTGCAATGATGCACAGATAATGCAAAGAGCTCCTTAAATGGTGACCGAAGAGCAAAACCAATGGCACTATGTTGTATAAAGGGCATCTCCATGAGGATGCACTTATTTGTTTCAAAATATTTCTTGTTTTTCTTTCTGTTGCTTTGTTCATTTCTAATGTTTGGTTTATTATTTTGATTTTGCTTATCGTGTGAAACAGTTCATTCCCACATGACCCTCTTTCCTCAACACTGTTTAAAGCTCTCCTTTTTCCATCTCTCTAGGAACATTTTCTAAGATGAAAGCTCCACAGCTGCCTTCATGGGCAATCATGGCTAAGCTCAGTACCAGGCAAAGCTGTAGGAATGTCATATGGCTCCATAACACTGGCATCCCATGCACTTACTGGCCAAATAAATGTTTATGACCACTTGAAAATCCTGTGTTACCTGGATTTGGGAAAAGCACTTCAGAAGCACCAAGAAACACCTTTTTTGGTAACAAACTTAAGGACTGATGTGCTAAGCAAAACCACCCTATGAAAATATCTTTGCATGTTTTTTCTTAGAAATATTCTAATATTCTATTTCTATCTTAGAAAATATTCTAATTTATGAGTAACAATAACAGGATTTGAAGTTATTTGCTTTCTCTGTTTCCTTGATGTTTGGGAGGCTTTTTTGCTCATCACCAGGCTTCTGGGTGGCAATTCAGCCTGGCATATTTTTGTCTCTAGCAATAAAGTGTCTAAGCTGGAACCCTGATTTCAGTTCACAATCCAACACATGCAGAACAGCTTCCAGTTTGCTCTCCTATAGTTTTACAATGTTTTCAAGACTGTCAAGTATAAAATCATAGTTAAAATGACGTCAGCAAGAATTTTCTGAGTCTTGGCAAAAAATGCTCACTATTTCACAGTGGAACTTCTTGCTGAGGTGTTGTGGAAGCTATAGGGTTCTCCAGTGATTATTAAATGTGGCCACCCAGAAGCACCTCTCAGCTCAGGATGTAAATGTGCATGTAAAACTGCCCAATGGTAAAGACGAAGGAAAGTTGGGTCTTCGGTTTGCACCACTACAGATGTTGGTGCAATCTTACATTCACATCAACTCTTCTAATACAAATAACATTAACTTACTTTGGAAATCCTAGCTCTGACTTCTGTCACCACACCGGATGCACAGAGAGAGAAGAATGGGTCTGCTAAAAGGTGTTCTTTTCATCTTGAAGCTCACTTCTTTGAATGCAACCACTCTTTATCAGTTTATGTAGTTTTAATCATTAATTGCTCTCATGTCTTCAGTATGTAGGATCTCGGAGAACACTGTTCTGTGAGTATGGCTGTGCTGAGACTGTTGCGTGAGCCGTACCATTCATAGAGCCAGAGCAAACACAGTGGACCAGCAAAAATAGCTGGAAACCATTGTCTGGAGGCTGCTACAACACCAGCATCAATCTTCAGAACAGTTCCTAAACAGTCTGACTCCATTTAATAGTCAAGACCTGTGTTTTTTAAAATCTTTGATATTTATATTTGAGAACGTTCATTTAGACGGTCAGTTCTGATGTTAACCATCCCTCTGCTAAGTCTGGGTTTTCTGCTCTCTGGTAACACAACCCTTTTCCCTAAAGGTCCCAGATCCACCCAACTGGACTTACTCTCTACAATGAAACAGTCCTGATCAGACAAGAAAGGGGTACAGTAAACTTCAGAATGCATCCCACACAGCTAGGGTAAGAATAAATAAATAAATAAATAAATAAATAAGTAAAAATAACAAAAGGCTCCCCATTGTGCTGCAGTGCACAAGGAATATCTTGTTCTTTTCGAGATCCATGTGGGAAGCGTAAAATGAATTAGTTTGTTTTATGGATTTTAACTCTGCAGTCAAACAACTCCATGTATAACAAATTTGCGGAATGGGGGATGCTGCTACAAATCTGCAGTTCAAAGAGAAGAAGAAATACATCTCTTCTTTCTCTATTTATTTCCTTTCCTCACCCCCCATCTCCCAGCTAAGGGAGCTGTTCTGCGGAGTGCTTTTCATTAAGCAAAACCCATTTGTTTGACGGCTGGAACTCAGGGAAGCAGGAGTAAACACTCCCCATGAAGCACCAACGTAAATTTTTTTTTTTTTAAGGATGGGAGTTTGCAATGACCAAACCACATTTTGTACTCAAAAGCCACTTATATAACCAGGCTGAGAGTGCCCAGAGACTGTCTGAGAGCTGTTTTTAGAAGAAATGTTTTGTTCTGTTATCTGGGCTGTCCTGGGAAGATCCTACTGAGAGGATGTTGTTACCAAAGGGTGTCCTAAGTGGGTCTTCACAGAATGACCCTTTGTGCAAGCTGAGAGACCTGGGACTTGGCATGGTAAAACACTGTTGTGAAAAGCCACCTGAGTTTTCCTTTAAAATGCTTAGAGATGAGCTGTTTTCTTCCTGCCAAGATGGATAGCCATCTTCACCAATTTTCATTCCTGGTTTTGGTGGAAAATGTGATGTTGAAAATTACAAAGGGTTGTTGTTTTTTGTTTTGTTTTGTTTTCTTTTGTTTTCTGAAGTCCTAGCATTTTTCTCTTCTCTGTTACAAAGCGAAGATTAGGAATGTGAAGGTTTGGGGGAAAAAAAAACTCTTTTTACATTCAGTGAAATTTTTCATTTGCTGACCAGGGTCACCTACCAACAAGGCAAAGGCTTCTGCCTGTGCTCCCTCCACCCCATTTGTACTGAAATTCACTCTCCTCACAGTTAGACGTCACTGCCTGAAAGGCTCTCAGGGCAATGGTTCCCAAGACAATAAATTCACAGTTGCCTCAAAACGAATCATCTGAAAGTGGTCACTGCTGCGTGTCACAGCCTACAAATTGGCTCTGGCAAATCAAGTATGACTGACCTTTTTCTGAGTCATTTATTTTAGTATACCTGCCGTAACTTGTTCCACTCTGCTGTACTCCAGGTCCATCCTGATGGCTCAGGTACTTAGCAATAATGCTTCCCTCCTCCTGTCTGATTTCAGGTCTTCCTGCGGGTTAACTTCATCAGCACGCCTCGGTCTTTTCCTGCCATGTTCTGCAAGTTCTCCTGGATGTGGAGAGCTATGGTGCCACCATCTCTGCACTGTGTTTTTGGGCTCAGTGTTGGATGCAAACCAGTCCCAAGAGGAGATGCTGACCTCTCTTCTGGGATGAGAGCTCTTGAGGAAGTGGTTGCTGGAAACCCCACTTTAATCACTGCATCTCACACTGGCCTTTAGCACATGGTTGCAAATGAAGCACAGATCAGTGCAGTGCCAAATGAGAGGCCCTCAGGAACATAAGCAAGCAGCAGAAATCATAGAATCAGTAAGGCTGGAAAAGACTTCCAAGATCATCTGGTCCAACCCATAAAGGCTGTGCCCTAGATGCAAGGAGCTGTTCTGTATGTAGCCCTACTACCTCATGGCATTGCATCCTGCCTTGCTGGAGCATAGATACATTTTGGGTGGAGAGCAAATGTCCAGTGGGATCCCATATATCCTGGCAGCCAGAGGGTGCCTGTGTTTAAGGACTAATGAACCCAGTGATGTAGAGGAGGCCAGGGACTAGGCATGCTGTTCAGTGGTGTGCTTATTATAGTGCATGCTGGCATTTTTTCTAACTCAGCCATCCATGCGGCTGGCCAAAATTGGCATCTGTTTAGTGGAGTGTGCAGCTGCATTTCTTATAATGGTTGCAAGCTGTGTTTGGCCCCAACCCAGCCCTGCTCACACTGCTCTGCCACTGTTTCTGTCTTCTAGTTCTACCTCCCCAGCCTGGACACCAAGCCCTACCAGATACCTCCTGCTGCTCCAAGGCGGCCCGTGACTCGTGGCTCCAAATATATGTCTGCCTGCACTGGCCCTATGTCCTGACATCTGTCCTAGGACTGCTGGAGTGTCCACAGCTGGGATAACCCTGCAGTAGCCCACTGGCACATGGTAATGACCCCTGCCTTAGTCTGCTGGACCTGCCTCACCCCTCATCCAAAACCTGCACTGGCTGCTTCCTCCACTACAACCCTGGTCTTGTTCCCTTATCTACCACCTTTTGCTCTGACATCTCTGCAATGTCCTTTTCCTGATCTTCCTTCTTGACTTAGGTTTCTTATGACCTTTCTCATATTTCCTCCTGCATAATTTTTGGCAACCACTAACACCTAATGTTTGAATCTGCCCTTCCTTCTTTTTGGCATTATCAGCGATGCCACTCTCCCCTCTGTCCCACAGGTGCCAAAATCTGGTGTGACCTTCAGCCTCCCTCTCTGCCTTCCCTGACTTTACAATTAATTTCTACAGCTCCAGCTTAGCAGCAGTCCAGGAGTTGCAAGAGCCTGTGGGCTGGCTGACAGCTGGTTCTGCACATCTGTACACACACTATAAATAAAGGTTTGTGCCAGCTGCTGAGACCAGAAAGCAGGGTTTCATTCAGCCATGGGCACTTTAAAAAAAAATAAAATTTAAAATTAAAATTAAGGATGGTGAGAAATTGTAGCCATATTCCTATGTTGGGATGTGGGAAACTGAAAGTCATGGTTATTTATGCTGGTAGTGTTTTCAGCTGGCAGATCTCAGGGGTATTTGGGAACGAGGAGTTACAGTTTCCTTTGGCTGAGGGGCATGGTGATTTATGACTTAAATATCAGTGCAAGCATGCACATGCACGCACTCTTGCACATGCTAGATGTATCAAACCACAGCCAATGAAACATTGCACCAAAACTGCAGGCAACTGCTTAGGAACACAACACCTCCTACCTGTAAAAGCCTTGCTTCCAGGTCCTGTGAGGAGCTGTCGAAGGCAATGGCACATGGCCATCTCCATCATCCCAGAAAAAAAAACACGTCACCAGGCTCTGTCCTGCAAGGCAAACTCTGCTACTGCTGATCAGGTCCACTCTGGACAGAATGAGTCAACTCTGAGCAATAAAATATTAGCAAAGTAACCACCATGGATCCACTGGGACTTTTCTAGGAAACCGTTTCTGCTTCATTCCCACCAATTCAGATTTACACATCCCTTTTAATCCAGAGAGAAACTACAACCTCAGGAAAAACACCAACATGAAATTGACCTTCACTCCTTATCTGAAAGCCCTGCATGAATTCTGCTCCCTGCAAGCTTCCACTGCTGGGGCAGGGTGACCTACTCAGGCCATGGTCTACACCATCTACTTTTAATGCCCTGTCCTTCATACTGTCCTTCAAACTGTGATGCTCTTATACAAACCTGTTGTATGTAAAATAACAAAAATCAGTGGGAAAAATCATGGGCAGGGTGATACTTTAATTTCAGTAAATGATGTTTGCCAAAAGTAGGTTTTTCCTTTTTTCTTCTGTAGATTGAGAAGTGGTTTCTGTCCCTCTAAATCTGTACAGTATGGGTCTCAGAAACATATTTCACCCTTATGGCACAAAATAAGCCTCCTGAATGGAATTACTGTAGGCTCTGAGCATAAGTGAGTGCTCTTCTTGTAAAGTGGCACAATCCCAAATGTGCTGGTGATTATGGATTTTATACAGTTTTTATGGTATAACTGTGGAATTAATCTCCAGGAAAACTGCCACGGACATCAAACAAGCTCAGATCAAGGGCTCCATTTCAAGTAAATATTTAAAGTGACCCCATTTTCCATTTCTCCTCCTACCCTTGCCTGGAGCCCATCTTCATCTGCCCATTCACTACCATGTCTTTCCGGCCATTTGCATGGCTCTGCACAAACAGTAGGTAAGAAGCAGAAATTAGCACAGCTCTGCAAGCTGACATGCCCTCCCTGCCAGCAGCCAGGCATTGCTAGGAGGAGGCTCAGCGTACTGCGGTGCTGGTGGGTATGGCTCTGGAGAAGCCCTTAGGGCTCAGATCCAGACTCATAGCCACAGGGCATTCCCACGAGGGATGAAGCTCATAGCCCCACGGTCCCAAATAGCCTGGGGAGGGCACGGCTGTGAAGAGAGACCTGGCACAGGGCGCAGGATTGGTCCTTTCCCTTGAGTCTGCTGCCGGCATCAGGGCCAAGAGAAGAAAAGGAAGGTGTGGGCACTGAATGCTGGGGTGCTGGAGCTGAGCACAACATGTCTCTATGAAACAGTCGGCATTTCTCCGTTCCTCTCCTCAGAGCCAGCTGCGTGTTTTGTCTGAAACCGATCTCTCATTTGAGCTACTTGAAAACAAGCACTGAGAAGCCCCTATTGTAAACGCCATAGAGAAACAAAAAGGAGAGAGCCCAGAGTAAAAAATATTTCCATAATAAAACTGTCAAGGGGGAAAGAGAGACTAGAAACCTTTGTAGCGCCAAATAATTAAGTTAAGAACAGAGACGTCCTCTCCAAAGTGCTTGACATAAACTATCTCCTTAATGCTCTAATTGGAGAGGAGCAGCGCGGGGTGAGATATGCGTGTGGACCAGGGGAGTGGGAATTTCAGCGTGGTGGCCTGGGGAAGAGAGCCCAGGAGATGCAGGCGTTGGGCACATGGCTTGAGCTCCTGCCAAGTTGCACAGAAACCCCTGCTCTCTTATGGGCCTCCCGATGCTCCTTACACAGCCTCTCCAAATTAGACCCCTCCTGCACAGCCTGCAAGTGAGAGCAGCCAACACCGGACCACCCAGGGCAACGGGGAGGAGGCTAGCACAGATAAAGCAGAACCAGAGATGATGCAAGGCGAGGACGGATTGGGCAATAGAAACATACTCTCCAGTAGGCAAGAAAGAAAACAAAAAGACCTCACTGATGATGGTGGAATGTGACCTCTGAGCTGTGGTCCAGCCTGGAGTGGGAAGTCCCCATGGCACGGTTCTCTGTGCACGTACCCAACCTGGGATGGCACGCAGTGGTCCATCACTGGCCTCTTGGTACCCGCAGCATGGTGAGCCCTCAGCCGGGCTGTTTTCCAGCCAACAGCAGAGGGTTGACTCTGACACAGGCATCTGTCCTGCTGGGAGATCTGTCCCCATGCCCAACTCTCAGTAAGTCTACCAGCAAGGAGCAAACTGAGGTGTCAGGGTCCCAGGTTGTTTCTCAGTTAGGTGCTGAGAACCCCTCCCTTTCCTGTTGATCATTTAGGATTTAAACTTTTCAGCGCTGGATGCTGGTGCACATAATATCAGCCCTTTTCTGGTTCTGCTTTCTGCATCACACAGACCTTTTCTTACCTGCACTGCTTTTACCTGAGGGCTGCCTCCCTAAGATGGTGAAGAACAATAGCAAGAGATCACTAAAACACATTTTCCCTCTCTCTTTCTGCTCTTCCCAGGTCACAGGGAGCCCTACCAAATAGATGTCAAATGCCAGAAGATTCAAGCCTATCTAGAGATAGGTGATGAGCTCCAGATCCAGATGGTCCTCCAGACTTGCAGAACTTCAGGTGGCCTTGGTTCCCCCCTTTGGGTTTACAAAGACCGTCCATCCAACAGGCACTGGAATACAGTCTAGGCTACTTACTCCTCTGCCTCCCTGCAGATAGGGGAAGAAACCTATCCAACAGAGAAAAATCACTTCTGGTTCTTCTCTAGGAGCTGGATGAAGCAGATTGTGGCCCCTGAAAGCCTCTCACGCACCTCATGGCTCAGAGGCAAGGCATGGATTATTGCAGGACTAGGAAAAAGATCCATGTTTTTGAACAATTCACCTGCTGATTCTTTTGCCCAGACGTTGTCGGATAAGTGCATCAAATGAAATAACAGATAAAACACAGACATGGAAACCAAGACAACCAAGAACCGATGGACTTCAAACGACAGAAATAACCCCAAAAGATCAATACCAGGCCAGGCAACCCAGCAAAGCCTGCAGTCTGAAATAGTCCTCCAACGAATTGAGAGCAGAAGTCACTCCCATTTCAGAAGCAATAGAGTCATTCGCACGCCAGGTATAAAATATAAACACCAGACACTTGGCATTGTGCAGCTACCTGACAAAGGCATTAAGTTACTTGGACTCACTTGAAGCACAGTCTTTTTATATTTTCAAAACACCAAGTTCCATGCAAGTATTCAGGCTGCCATGGCAACGTCGTACATTTGTTCCTGAGTGTCATTTCCCATCGCAATTGTTGTTTTTTGGTGTATTTTTTTTTTCCAAAACTTTGCCTGACTTCAAAACTTTGGTTGCTGAGGCAACATCTCTTTTTGAAGGGAAGTGATAGGCTGTGCCCCTCTGTGCCAAGGCAAGGGCTGTTCTTTGAAGACCGGCAGGCTACAGAAAGAGAGGAGGTGTTAGGGAGGCTAAAAAGATTCCAGGAAAAGCAGGGCGAGAGGAAGTAACAGTGCTGAGAAGTGGCTACAGAGGGGCAACACACGCCTTCGCACAAAGCAGGTGGGACAGGCTCCGAGTGGGAGGCTCCAGGCTTAGCACAGGCGAGCTGATGTGCCGCATTACATCAGGGGGAATATTAAATGCGGTCCTGGTGAAGTAACGCTTTGTCTCTGATGTATCTCTCGAGGATCTTGTGGAGATGCATAGTCCTCACGAGACCTCCCCAAGGAAGGAATCTGTCACTGGGATGGTTTGACACAAGAAGAGACTGAGGCAGAGAGAGTTTGGATGAACTGTTGAAGGTCACACAGTAAATTAGTGGCTCATATAGGAATAAGCCCCTGGAGGTGTTGTGTTTCATTTGTAAGATCATCATTCCTCTGATATTTAACTTACGCTTAAATAGAAACCCATTTACCTTCTGCAGAGAAGCACTGCAATCACTTTTTCTCTAGCTAACACATTACAGTCCTCACCTCTGCTATTTGTCAACGTATTTGGCCTGAAATGCACCGAAGCAGGGACTCCTTTCTTTCCAGGCAGCAGGGCCCTGATCCACACTCTTCCTGAAACTGAAAAACAAGTAGTGGAGGAGGCCCCAAAGGGGGTGGCAAGGTGAATGATGAGGAAATGTACAGGATAAGGCCATGCATGTACCACGGGAATGGAGGCAGCATACGGGGTACAAGAAGTGATGAAAACAGACAAGAGATGGCAATAGGAGAACAGCATGGGAGGTGTGCATGGCTGATACAGGGACTGAAAGTGGGACCTGGGACACCACGCTGTCACAAACCGGTATCAATGGCACAAGCAGGAGAAGTAGCTTTAATTTCATTAAAGCTGCTCAGAAGACATAAGTGAAGCAACAGCAAATGCAGATCAGCCAGGCAAAACTCTTCAGAGCATCTTTAAGAGAGAAGACCTTACGAGTAATCTTTGCCGTACAGAATTCACCTACCTCTTGCTGTGGGGCCCAGAACAGAACCCTTTTCATCCTTTCTTACTCAACAGCAGCTGGCTTACATGCTAAAAACAAATTATCGCTTCAATAGGGTTTCTCCCAGGCCCTCAGTTCATTCATGGCCTGTGAGCCAGCATCTTCCCTGACCTGCAGATTCACACTGTAGGTGCTGCTGAAAAGCAAAGCCAGCGAGTACAGTCAGGGTTGGTAGCGGTTATGGCTTTTCCAGAGGGCATGGCTGATTCATTGGGCTCTCTCACCATGTCTCCACTTTGCAGCCCATGTCTCAGTGCCCCATTTCCAGACTAATGATGGCTCTGATGCCCGTGTATGGGTCACTGGAGATTAGGTTTTGATTTCTATCCATTTCAGCAATTCATAGCTGACTGCATGAGCAGAATCAAATAGAAACCTGCTGCCTGGATCACCACCTGCCTGTTTCAAATCTGGGTCATTGTAGCATTTAAAAATACAAACAGCCAACACAGCCCTGCCAGGCAGAAGCAAAAATGGTAAGCAAAGATGAGAAGTACTCTTGATGTCAAAAGTGAAACATACGGACGCAGGAGGCAGCAGGCTTTGTCTTTCTCCTGCATTTGTCTTTGATGCTGCTTGCCCAAGGGCACTGAAATTTAATTGCCCCTTCCATGTTGATGGAGAAGACCAGAAATGGCCTATGGCAATCGTACGTCTGGCAAGGATCTCCCCAGGGGCTGTATCCTCTGCATCCTGGGACACTTTCTTCTTCCAAGTGACCGCAAAAGCAGCCTGCGGAGGGACTCCCATGGTGATAATATTTCTCTGATGATTTCCAGGGATTGCTTATGTCCACAGATTTCTTTTGCCCAGGCACAAGAGAACTTGACTACAGGAGGTTTTCCTCACCAGTCCTGGATGTCCCACTGCTTTGGGCATCTCAGCTCATTACTAGCAGCTTTGGACAAGGTTACGAGATCCTGGGACAGTGCACTGTGTTCTCCCCTGGGAGATGCAGAACATCCCTGGAGCACAGCTGCACCAGGTGCAGAAGGAGAGGGAGACCCTATAGCTCCTGACACACGGTAGCACACGACATTTGCTGCAGGGGCTGAGGAAACCCTCAGGACCTCTTCCCTGCTTGCCCATGCCAGTATGGGGAGATCGAGTCCTCTCCCATGTTCAGGCATCTGAGAATTGCCTGGGAGTCTCCTGCTCTCAAAGGCATGACTTTCAGCTGTTGGATGGCCCAGAAAAAAAAAAAAAAAAGCAAATTCTGTAAAATGTATCTGGACCTAAGCCATGTTAACCATGAATGCTGCTCTCCCTTGTGGATACAACAGCTGCCCATTGGAATAAACAGGAAACCATTTTATCCTCTGAGGAGCAAGAAAGGTGAAGGGGTCACAACTGTAAATCATGTGTTTCTGGGTTTGGGGCATGCAGCAAGAGCTACAAACAAATAGGTTTTCTGTTTTTCTCTCATAGAGCAGGGACTTAAATGCTGGGCTTCTCCCTCTGAGCTGGTCTTCTGACCTAATCTTTTGTCCAGTGCAAAAGACAAAAGAGCAGACGTCCTGGTTTCCCCACTGAGATTGGATAGCATGCCATGGAGAGTCACAGTGGCAACATGCCTGCCAGGTCACATGCAATACAGATGTGGATCTGCCTTGTCTGATTCTGCAGGACCACACACGGCCGTGTTGTGGTGACCTGTCCACAAATAGGCAGACTTCTGCTACTTCGCCTCCCTGCCAACTGGTGATGTTCATCAGGAAAAACTCCAAGCTCTGTTGTCATCAACCTTTATTGGCCATTTCAGAGTCTTTATTTTTCACCCTCTTGGAAAGCAAACTGAGAGGGCTGTACATTAGATGAAGGCAGCCAGTGAGGATTTGCATTTGCCCATGGGGTGCCCTGAAGTTGCTGGACTCCTTGGCCAGACCTCTGGGGCCCGTGTCTTGCAGGAGGTCAGGTGAGCTGGGCCTAAAGAAGCTTTTTACCCCCAACACCTCAAGTTTCAGTTCATCTCAGTACCGGGAAAGCTGCACCCTCTTTCCCTGTGATACGCCTATTACTGTAAGTTGCATCTGCACCTGAACACAGTGCAGTAAAATGTTGGTGCAGCGTGGCGGTAGCAATGTTGCTGTGGAAACCATGATATTTTAATTGCCTGATTCAGGAGAAGCCAGGTATTCGGGCATTGTGTTTCCCCCGTAACAACAGCTCTGCTGCCAAAAGGTCTGGCATGCAGGACTCTGCCACAGACCAGTCTGTGAGAGCTGTGCGGCACTGGGCAAGCTGTTCCCCCTTCATACCCTTCATTTCTCCCCAGCCCATCACCCTTTGCCATCTGGGCCCATACAGATGGCAAAGCAAACCTCCAGACTGGTGACAGCCTCTTGCACTGCATTTGGGTATGGCATCCTGGTCAGACCATCAGACACCTCCTCAACACGAAACACAAGTAGGTGGTAACTGAATCTTGATTGTGCTCCTTATTCTGACATGACGGTCTAGGATGGTGATATTGCCTGTATGCTAGATGACCTATCAACAGTTGCTCTAAAAAAATGAAAAATATCTCGAGCAGTGTGCATTTAACTGCTTATTTCTATTGACTAAGGAGTCAATAGAGAGAATATTGACTGAGAACTCTTTAGTCAATAGAACTTTATTCTATGAAGTTCAACTTCAAGATCAGTTGAAGCCCACAAAGTACCAGGTGCAGCTTGAGACTTGACAGATTCCATCAGGTGAAGGTTTCCAGACAGGAAAGATGCCTACACATCTATTTATAGGTGTCTATTTATACCGCAGAGGTACTGGTTGCTGATGAGCGCACAGCATGTGGCCAGCTGTGGATAGACCTGCTTTCCACTGAGCAAGTATTTCACGGGTACTTTGATCAAGACAGGCAGATAATTCTGAGAGCTCAAAATTGTGGTGCAAAAGGCACATAAATCAGGTATTTCCTGGCCTTTCTGCCCAGAGATTTGTGCGCTTTCTTGCCAAATTTCCCACGCAGCAGTCAAAGAAAAGAAAAAAAAAATTACTTGCAAATAGGGCTGGTGAAGTGAGGTAAAGATCATGACCAGGGAGAGGACATGGAACAGTTTGGCCAGATGAAAGCTGAAGGGCAGGAGGAAAGCAATGGCCAAGAAGCAGCAGATGGTCCAGGGGACATTCTCTGATGCATGTCCCTTGGTGTCCCATTTCTACCAGAACGCCCTGAGAGCTGATCCAGGACATTATTACCCCAGTGTCCTGCCTGCCTTTGAAGCTGGCAGACCTGAAAACAGAAGCAGGAGACACACTGGGAGCTCTGCAAGGTGGCCCGAGACAGATTACAATGGCCAGAAAGGTGAATGGGGGGATGGCCATGGAGAAGAAAAGTGGGAGCAAGCATGAGGCATGAGGTGGGGTGGAGGAGGAGAAAATGGAGTAACTGGCATTGCTGGGAGACTCGGAGCAGAGGTGTGCAGTAGGGAGTGGGGAATGTTGCAAATGGATAGGCAAAATGGGATGAAGCGCAGTAGCAGGCACTTGTGCATTGTGGCTGTGGGACAATGGTTTGGGATTTTGAGGGAACCCAGCCCAGCATTAGGGGATCACAGACTTACTCAGACCTCCAAAAGGGACTGAGACTTAGCACGATACACTCCCCATCAGACCTCATTGCAGGCACCCCAAGCTACAACACGCCTGTGCCTTTCCATGGGGTCTTTGCTTGTCTGAGGTCAGTGCCTGGTAGACCAGGTCAGGTTGCTTCTCATGTTGCCCATATCAGCATATTGTGCTTGCCACTGTTTATCTCACATCCCTGAGCAATGGCCCCTAGGACTCTGCAGTTGGGTTTTGTTTTATTTTGTGGAGGAAGTGACACTCACAACGTGCTCAGAGGCTACGTGGCTGCATTGCAACAGCTCTCATCTCACGCGGAGATGGAGCAGATCTGAGTGGTGCAGATGTGATGACTCAGCTGTGCTGGATTTTACAGTAGTGGAGCTCAACCATTTCCCCAGAAATGTTCTGATTAGCTTAGTGCAAGACAAAAGGGAATCAAGCCTAGCGAGGCTGCCCCAGAGCCAGGAGCCCAAAGCAAGCCTTCAGCAAAGCCCTTCTCCTCTGATACCGCATTGCAGCACAGGAGAGGGAGGATCTGCACACCTCCTGTTTGGTGCCTATGATGCAGAAACACCCACCCGAGCTGGTTGCCCCGGCCTCCTCTCATAGTCAGCAGAGAGGAAACATGCTGCTAGGGCACAGCTCCTCTGGCCCGAAGAGGGGGACAGAGGGGACAAAGTCAGCTCTGTAGGCTAGGTGAAGGAACGCTGCACTGCTGAGACATGAGGTGGCTAAGTTTGTCTGGTTTCACTCGCTCTGTTGGCCTTGGAGTAGAGGACAGGGATTTTGGTCATCCAAGGACACCCAATGACTTTGTCCCAAGTCTCGGTGCACCAGAACATCAGGGATGACCAAGAAGAATCACTTTCACCAGGAGCATGACTAGTCCTTTATCAAGTAGCTAACAGTTGAGGAAAGGTCTGGTCTTCTTCACCAGGGGGACCACCGATCCCTTATCAAGGTAGATACTCCCAAGAATTACCACTCTACCTAAATGAGAACTGGTATTCCTCCCCCCCACCCCCAAAATTTCCATCTGCAGCATGAATTCAAAACAAGCCTTTACTAATCAGCAATCCTGAGTTTGAAGATAATGCCAAAGTTGTGCGTAGCCCAGCTCCACTTCTTGTGATGGAGCTGCATACATTAATTGCTAAATAGTGTTGTTTCGAGCTGTATGTACACTTACATAACCTCGTACCATATAATCAACACATTTCGTAGCACGAAGAGATCAATCATTCTGATCCCCATCACAGAAATACTCTCCCGCTCCATATCATGTCTGAAAACAACAAAAAAAAAAAAACCAAAAAAAAGATTTATATATAATCAACCTCCGCACCTGCCAACACCAACGAAGTGGTGGTGGTACTGGGGAGGGGTGGCAGGGGCTGCAGGATGTGTAGGACACACCTGCTACGGTGCTGCATGGGCTACATAGAGCACACAGCTGGAAAATAACCATGACACTACGTTGTTTTAGGGCTGCGTTGGCTATTTGAGGGGAGACATTGCTTAAAAAGGGCATGGGAGCTTGTGAGGGAGGCAGAACGCTTTCAACTAGACAGTGGCAGTTTGGGGAACGTTGGGCTCCAGGGGAGGATGCTTATTCCCACTTCCAGCTCCCTCCAGGGGAGGATGCAGCCGTTATTCCCACTTCCAGCTCCCTCCTCCATGAGGGATTGAAGCTCAGGATTTCTTCCACGTGAGCTGTGCTTGGATTCAAAAGCAAGGTAAAACATAGGTGGCTGGGAGCATTGTGCCCCCCTTGGCCCTACAGCGAGGAATTGGGACAGCCTGGATAAGCTTTCCCTAGGCCCATCACTGCATGGAGCCTTTGGGACACTCTCCTCTCCCATCCCATCCCATCCCATCCCATCCCATCCCATCCCATCCCCTGCAAGAGTCAGACCCATCTGAAAAAACAGAGGACAGAGAGCAGCAGCAGACTGTTGCTCCAGGGCACAGCCAGCCCCACAAAGGCCACTACAGCCTTGGAAGGGACACCTGGCTCCACAGCCAGCTCTGGCCCCATCCCGAGCACACAATGTGCCTCTCCCAGCACACACACTAGAGCACAAGGCTGCTGTCAAGCCCCTGAAGGGTGCAGCCCAGCATCCTCAAGGCTCGAGTTCCCTCTGGTGGCTCTGAACATTTATTCCACTAAGGCAGCCTGTGTTGTGCGCTCCTGGGGTTGGATTTTTGTTTTATTTGTGTCGTTTTTTTTTTTTCTCTGCAGGCTCAAGGGCTGTGCGAAAGTCCCCAGTGCAGAGTAATGCATTTTGCCTCCTGAAACACTTAGACAGTAAGGAGGGATGAGCAAAGTGCAGCTTCGAAGCACAAAAGAACAGCTCATAAACCACCCACCCCCTCTTCCACACCTCCCACAAAGGGCTGAGGATACATTTATTTCCTCTCTCCCTCCAGGCAGTGAAGCGAGGGTACCAATACCAGCTTTTATTTTAATACAAACTAAAAGCTTTCGGGGATTAAAGAAACACTGAAGTGACACAACAGTGAGGCATCCAAGGGGAAGCCTGGCTGCCCCAAACCACGGTTAAAGGGGCCCCAGGCTGTTTGGCTCCCCAAGGAAAAGCTTCTTCCAGGCGCCAGCACCAACCCCACAGGGCTCTTGTCAGGCAGCCACCCCTGTCTCTTCCCTCCTGGGTGCGGGACTTCGGGTCAGGTCACTTGATGCGGTAGAGGACCTTGCGCTGCATGCGGTGCTGGATCTCCCCCCGCCGCATCATCAGCTGCAGCACCTTGTAGATGGCGTGCTCAGGGTATTTCTGGAGAGGGAGAGAGCAGGGTGAGAGAAACTGGCAGGGAAAAGCTCACCGCAGCCCAGCAGAAAGCTGCCACAATCGCTAATGCGGGGCTGCGGTCTTCCCCAGGGCAGCAGCCTGGGGAGCCTGGTTTCACGGCCCAGCCCTGTCCCACCTGCCACATGAAGTCCTGGACGATGCTGTGCTCCGACACCTGCGAGCCGATGGCAAAGCGGCGCTTGAGCTGCTTTTCAATGCGGGACAGCATCTCTTGGTCCTCCTGCGTCGTGAAGCCTTCCGCCCCTGGGGGGAGAGGTTGCGTGAGCTCTCTGTGCCACCCAGACATCATTCTCCAAGTCAGAGCGCCCGTCTCCCACCCCACATGCACGTCTCAGTGATCTTTAGGGAAACTGTAAATAAAGGCATCACCACCCATCCTCACCTGACAGGCTGCCCGACATGGCTGCATCAAGCGTGGACACCTGGAAGAGCCTCAAGGCCTCCTCAACATCTGCCTCGGTGGCAAAGGGCTGCAGCTTCATCTTGCTGAGGGACTCCGCAATGCGCACGATGGCCTCCAGCTGCCTGCAAGAGGACGGGGATGTTCCTTGCCTTCTACCGGGGCTACAGGGGGTCTTCTTCCCACCACCACCCACCCCACTCAAAGCACCTCCAGTGCTGCCCCATTCACAGGGGGCTCTCCCGAGCACCCCGCTAACACCCCCCAGCGTTATCCTAGGTGATGGTGACTCGATCCCAACCCCAAGGGTTTGGGTGGGTGATGGCAGCTCTCCCCTCCCCGGGTAGAGCCGGGCCCCGGGGCGCTCACCGGACGGTGATGGGGATGCTGGAGCGGCGGTCGCTCTCCTGCTCGTGCTGGCGGCTGCCGCTCCGCATCAGGATGTAGCGGTTCTTCAGCTTCTCCGCCGCTGCCGCCGAGAGCCGGGGGCCACATTTCCTGCGGGAAGGGACAGGGGACGTGGCACTGCTGGGAAGGTGCCCCGCGCAGGGTGTCCCTCGTGTGCCCAGAGCCAGGAGCTCGGCTGCCCCGCTGCGAGGCAGGGCTCGAGCAGCACGGTGTGACCCAGTCACTCACGTGCGGCAGAAGGAGATGAGCTTCTTCAGCTTGTTCAGTTCGATTTCGCCCTCCACGGCCTGGGTCTGCGTCAAGGCGCTGACGTGTAAGGACATCACGTGCTTGGCCAGTGTCTAGGAGAGCAGGGGGTAGTCAGACAGCAGAAAACCTTCTTCTGACCCGACCACGGCATGCCACCCTCCCAAAAAACAGGGTGGCAGCTTGGCTTGGCTTGTCACAGGGCCAGGGCAGCAGCCCTGTGAGCACAGCATCTCAGAAGCTCTGTCCCCATGAGGTGGAGGTAACAGTGCTTCAGAGCACCAAGGGGGACCAATCTTTGCTGGCACTGAATAAAGCATCCCCGTGACCCAACCCAGCAAACTGTGCCCAGTTCTGGTGGCAGAGAGACACAAGGCAGGCTGAAGGCTTGCCTTGCTGGCATTGGACAAGGCAGAGACCTTGCTTTGCTTCTTCCCCAGGTTCTCAGCCCCCACACTACAGCTGTGTAAGTTCCCAGTTATTTGCCCTGCTGCTGATCCCATTACACTGATGGCACCACAAGAGCCAGCACTCCCCAACCCACCACGTCTCGCTCCTCGTTGTGCTCATCCTTGACAATGAAGATCATGTCAAATCGGGACAGGATGGTAGGCATGAAGTCAATGTTCTCCTCGCCTTTGGTCTCATCCCAACGCCCAAAGACGGAGTTGGCAGCTGCAAGCACCGAGCAGCGGGAGTTCAGTGTAGTTGTGATGCCTGCCTGCAGGGAAAGAGAAATGGACAGGGTCAAGGTCACATCCACAAAACAGCAGGACTAGAAGGCTATTAACTCATAGGAGGAGCTCTGAAGCAGTTCGCAAGGACTCATCCTCAAGCATTTAAATAAAGCCCTTTTAAGCAGGGCCCAATTGCTCTGTAATGGTTCCACACTGAAGAGGGTAATCGCAGGAGCTGCATGGGGCTGGACCCACATCAGGAGGAAGACTGGCTTCTGCTGAGACCCAAGCACCGAGTCACTTCATTTAAAACCTCACGTCAAGGGTAAAGACATACAAGACTACCCTCAAGTTTGCAAGTGGAGCCAGAAACTGAGGTTGAGTGCCCTTGGGCACTGAGGGGAAGTGCCCAGGTCGTTGCTGCCACAAGACTTGGAGAAGTGATGCTGGAAAGAAGAGCTGTAGGAGTGTGCCTGAGATATAAAAGGGTCTCACAAAGGGAATATCTGATGGATGAGATGGCTGGAGATCCAGCAGTTGAACATCTCTTTGTGGTAAGCAAGCGTGACCAGCAAGAACAAGTTGTGGTGGCTGTTCTCTTACAAGGGACTGAATAGCTCAGGGGTGAGCCGGAGGGAAGAGGAAGGAGGGATGCTGTAAGAAAACAAGTTGGACAGTGGAAATGAACTGAAACCAGATTTAAGAGAGGATCTGGCACCAGGATGCCAGGCAATTTCCGTAGAAGGCTTCTCACCTTGGCAATGGAGATGGTCTGCTGCTCCATGGCTTCATGGATGGCCACGCGGTCATCCTCCCGCATCTTCTCACACAAGGTGGAAAATGAGGCAGGGGGAGAAAATAAAAATAAGAGCCACAGTCAGTTACCTCTGGTGAACTTCAACTGAGCGCTGGGCCCCACACACCCCCCGTTACCTTGTCAAACTCATCGATGCACACCACTCCGCCGTCCGCCAGCACCATGGCTCCTCCCTCCATGAAAAAGCTCCTCGAGGACGGGTCACGGATGACCGAGGCCGTCAGACCAGCAGCGCTGCTGCCTTTCCCTGAGGTGTACACCTGGGTGTGTGGGACGAGGAAGGGGACAGCACATCAGCCACCACAGCACCTGGGAGCCCATGACCGCAGCTGGGGAGCGAGACAGCCCCGCACCATGGCCAGAGCTGCTGGAGGAAGGGCAAAGCCCTGGGGGAAAACCCCTCAGCACATGCCAAAAGCACGCAGAACAAGATTACTGTGCAGTCCCAAGCCTCGGACTAAGCAGTTGTGATGCACTCGAGGGCTTGTAGACACACAAATACAGGTATTAAGCACAGAGCGATTCATTGTTTGGTGGGCTGCTGCATTAGCTTTGTTTTCCCCCCCGAGGAAACAACGCAGTCAGAGGCTGACTTTAATGGAGGCTACAAGAAAACAAAACACAGCTGAAAATATAATTTCATGCCTGGGCTCAGGCTGGAGCTCCGTGCCCGAGAGGCAGGCAGCGTCATTTGTCCTGGCCAGCCAGCCTCTCTGCTGATCAAGGCTCAAAAACAAACAGCAGCATCGGTCACATCTTTGGACGTCTGCAGAGAGCCCGGCTCACATTGTAATGAAAGGCATTACTTGTTTCCCCTTCCCTCCCTCATCTCCTGTCCTGTACCCCACCTTCTGCCAGCACCAGAGGCTGCAGTTCACACCTCCACCAGCTACTCTAGCTGGAGACGCATCGACAGGTATCTGCTGGGATCATGGTCTTCAGTGCTACGTGGGGAGGAGAAGGAAGAAGTGAGGTACACCGTGAGCAGAGACCTCAAATCACCTACCCCAATGGGTGAACACTTCTCTACAAACTTCAGCAGCTGGGATTTGGCCGTACCAGGGTCACCCAGCATCAGCAAGTTGATGTCTCCTCGGCGGGTCAGCCCATCCGGGAGCCTAGAGCAGCAGGGTGCAGGGAAGAGATGGTGGAGACACGGTGAGCCTTTATTTCAGTAAAAACACATTG
Organism: Anser cygnoides; assembly: GCF_040182565.1. Classification (NCBI taxonomy): domain Eukaryota; kingdom Metazoa; phylum Chordata; class Aves; order Anseriformes; family Anatidae; genus Anser; species Anser cygnoides. The sequence continues at coordinate 56,872,271 of NC_089873.1, forward strand.
TGACAAGTTGCGAGATGCTGATAGCACTGCCTGAAGACTGAGCAAGGGCTCTGTGCCCTGAATGACTTTTTTCTCCCCACCTCTTGCGAGAGCCTCCAAACAAGAGGCAAGCAATGGCCTTCTTGATGTCAGCGCTGCCGTAGATGGAGGGCGCGATGCTCTTGGCTATCGTCTCGTAGATGTTGGGCATGGCAGCGAGGCAACGAAGTTCCTCCTCTTCCTGAGGGGTCACCGAGCCAGCAAAACTGTGTCCTATGTGGGGAAGGACAGAATGACAGTGAACAAATGGATCTTGTAAAGAAAGAGACACTGTATCCCTCAAACCCACTGCCACCAAAAGCCCTTTTGCATCATGCCAAATGCCACCAGGTCTGAAGGGTGGAAAGAGCAAGCATTTGCTATCCCAGCAAAACATGCTTTGTGCTTCCAGGCTGGGTGAAGGAAGGAGAAGGAAAGAAGAAAAGCAAGGATCTTGGGCAAAGCAGTTAGGAGGAACAAGAGGGAGAAATTACGTCAGGAGCACGTTTTAAATGCATAGCTCAATTTTAACCATTGACTTCAGCCCAGATTCTCTGGGATGGCTTAGTGAATTCCCACTGAGATCAATAAGATGAAAGTACTTAAATACCCTGGAGGACTCAGGCTGAAGCCTCCTCATTTAATATCTCTGAAACAAAGTCACACAGGACACTTGAGTTTACAGCACCCAGGGGAAGCCAGACCTCCTAGACAGGACTGAACCTTTCACTATATAAGCAAAAGAGAAGAACCCAGGCTGTGATTTCGTACACACCTCGCTGAGGGACTGCCCCGTTCAGGAAGGGGGTTCTCCCAACACCAGGCTATCCCCAAAGACGAGGCAGGTGCCAAAAGCAGCCCTCACCTGAGCCCTCCATGTCCACCTGGATGCCCACCACGCGGATGTAAGCGCTTCGGATGCCCACACCGACGTTGTCCCGACTCTTGTTCTTGCTCTGGGCAGACTTCTTGATGGAGTAAATGCCCATGATAGTGACTCTGTTGCCTGGGACAACTTTGTCACACAGGTACCTAAGAGGAGAAAGGTGAAAGCAAAGGATGGTGGTGAGGAAAAGGATGGTCCCACCAACAACCATTAGCCCCTCTCTTTCCAAACCCAGAAGAATCTGGAGGCCCAGCACTCAGCAGTGTGGGCTGCCAAAAGAGAAGTCAGGGCTAAACTGAGAAATGCCAAGGGAAGGACAAGCCAGTCTACAGCTCTTGACACTTCTTGGTGAGGCTCCCATCTGAGGCTGGGGTCACATCACACGTGATCCAGCCTGGCTGAGAAACACCAGCCACGGGAGGAAGCAAACAAGCAGAGATCAATGCCACCAAAATCACCCTGAGATCACTGTCAGCACGGCCACAGCCCGCCCGCAGACCCTGCTGTTACCTGTCGCAGTACAGCTGCAGGTGCCGGGGCATCTCCCCGTGCGGCACGGCGTCGGGGGACTCCTGCAGCTTCAGGACCTGGAAGTCCACGCACTTGCACTTATCTGGCATGATGAAATAGGGGTCCAGTGGGCACTTCGGGCGGCCGGCCTGTTCTCTGTGTGGAGAGATCAATCGGGAAAGTCAGCTGGGGGCTGGCACTTGTAGAAGGGACAGCAGTCACAGCCGAGAGCAGCCCACCTCTCCCAGGTCAGAAAGACACTGCCACCAGAGCAAAGGCTCACCAAACCCTCTGTTTCACCTCCAGCAGTTGCCAAAAGCAGGTACTGAGGTCAGAGTATCGGAACAAGCCAAAGACACGGCGATGCTTCCCCTGCATACTCTCCCAGCCACCTCCCTCTCCCCTGCTAGCTACAAGCAAGGAGGGAGCTAATTCACTAATTACGCAGAAGATAACAGCATAGACTCAATGACTTGACAGGACATATTTCTTTATAACCTCACACACGAGGCAAATGTTAAGTGGTTCGTGGTGAGAAAGCAATTAGCAGCGTGACAAGGCTGCCATCAACCTCCGAGTCTCTCGAGATGCCGGCTCGGCGTAGCTGCCTTGTGAGGCTACAAGCTCTCGGGGACGAGGAGCACCTCTGCATCCTGCTGGCTCCTCCGTATGCTGCTGTCAGCACCCGACTCCATGCAAGCAGCAGCAGGGCTTTTTGGGGGGATGGCACAAGGGAGAAAAGGCCTGATGAGCGTCAGCCCCGCCGCACCAGAGCTGTGCTGACCCACTTGTGCAGCCAAGGATCGGGAGCCAGGAGTGATGCCTATCCCAAAGACCGCTCAGGCTGCATCAGAGATAAGGCAAAGGAAATAAATACTGGCAGGCACGAGTTCAAAGGCACAATCCATCAGGCTCAGCTAGCGTGAGAGCTGCAGCACAGCAGCAGCCTAATGCTCATGGTTCACGCAGGCATCAAAAGCTGTAAAGCAGGATTTGGAAGTTAGTGGCAAAGCATCCTTACAGAATTTGATGAAAAGCCCACCAGGGAGGGGGGAACGTGGAAGCAAGGAGTTTGAGTAAGACAAAAACTTACTAAGGAAGCCAGGACAGGAGCTTAAAGCAGTATTATGGGGCAACTAGAGGCAGGAACAAACCCTTAGGTACAAAGGGCAATAGGGGAACGCAAAGTTAGGCAGCAGATGGCTTAGGGAGTGATAACAAACAATCCCCATCACAGGAGATTTTAGCACAGCCAGACTCAGTGGAGAGCAAAGACAAAGCCACTATGAAATCTGGAAGGGGGACCTCCCGACAGCCACCAAAACTGCTTCACTAAGCCTGTGATAACCAGAAGCCAGCACAAGAGCCTGACAGGCAGAAGGGGTTTTTGTTCATTTTGTTTGTTAATGGAAGAGATCAAAGTGTGAAAGTGAAAAGGGCGAGGGAGAGGTCAAGAAGGAAAGCAGAAAACAGGCTTCTGTATCTGTAGCAACAGGGATGCTGGAAGCACTGGAAATGCAAGTATATAAAGGAAAGATCTTGTTTTCTGCAAGACAGGAACAAAACCCTGTGCAAAAGGAACTGGAGGAAGAGATGCAGCTTAAAAAGCATGCTGAAGTGAGATTTACATACATGTGAGAGTGCAGAGGCACCTCCACGTTACTGTATGCGGAAGCCCTCACAGGATGCTTTGGAACAACCTACTGAGGGAACCTCTGCTTTTTTTTTTTTTTTTCTTCAGAGAACCACTGGGTAATTTTATTCGAATATGATCTGTTCAGAAGTTGTGCTTGGAACCCAGTTGTGCTGGGACAGCAAGCCTTGAGAAACCAGTCTGGTCTCACAGGTGGCCCTGCTTTGAGCAAGAGGTTGCACTGAATACCTCCTGGGGTCCTTTCCCCCACCACCCTGCCACACGCAGCCCCAGGCCATTCCTTACGTGTTGCACTTCCTAGGGAGAGAATACCCCTCGAGGCCCGGGCGCACGGCGATGTTGTTGATGGTGTTCCGGCAGCTGCGGCACTGGATGGCTATTTTGGTGGCTTTGGCTCGCACGGGGGTTGCCGAAATTACGATCCCGGGGATCTTCACAAGGTGGGACATCTGGTCAGACTGAAAGGGAAAAGGTGAAGGGGAAGTGAGAAAAACACTTGGAAAATGGATAAGGAACTCAAGATGTCATGGAAACATTTTTTTCTTGGATACACTCCCCACATTTACAGGACTATAATACCAGAAAGAAATAGCCTGTGTTTCTTGATAGCGTATCTTGCTGTATAGTAGCATGGCGTGGTTGCATGACTTAAATTATGCTTATTTTAAAGCAAGAGAGGAAAGGACACTCGCTATATGCAGAACATCACTAACAGCAATGATGTCCCCATAACAAGACTAGGAATAACAGTTCTTTGCAGCCAGATTTAAGCTGCAGAAGTATCCTTAGCTTGTAAATTAGCGTACAACCCATACACTGAATTATGGAATTAAGCATCAAAGGCTTCCCCTGCAATCACACTCACACGGGGCGAGCCCTGCCACCTGCTGCCCACTGCTCCAGGCAGCAGCGAACCACCTCACCTTCAGGCTGCGGATGCTGGCTGCGTTGGCGTCTGATCTCAGCATGACCTGGACGTCCTGGAGGGTTTCCTCCCCCGAAGGACGAGGACGGGTGACCTCATCTGCAACCTCTTTTGCTGCTTCTTCCAGCTAGAAACGGAACAGCTCAGCTATTAGGAGGGTGTCATGGCGTGTAACCAGGGCTGCTCTCACGATGTGACAACGTCAGCACACCAAGCCGCCCAGTCCCTCCATCCTTACCAGCTGCAGGTGCTCAGCGGGCTGCTTGTACAGGTAGTCAGCGAGATCTTCATCGAAGCTGGCCAGGTCCTCCATCTCCACCTCCACCCAGTACTGACCCAGGTTGTAGTGCCGCTTGAGCTCATCCCTGCAAGGCAGCAAGCAGGAAAAGTTTGCGGGGCAGGAAGCACCAGGAACCCACAGGGACCCTGGGCTCTGCTGGGGAGGCTTCCGCTTGGAGGGAAGAGGGGGAAAATAGGGAGAGAATTAAGGGATGCCTGCAGGGATTTGGGGAAAGCTTTCACCCTAAAGGCTTTAAAGTGTGACAGTAGAGCAGGGACAGCAGCACTTGCAGCGGCACTGTGAGATACAGCGCTGGTTCATTAAAATAAGCCACATATACATATAAAAAGCACATATATATTAAAATAATAATTATTATAGGGGAGCGCCAGGGGTGCCGGCAGCACCTGTATTTGAAGGTGAAGCCGGTCCGGTCCGTGCCCACGCGGTACTGCCGCAGGAACTCCTTGAAGCGCCGCTGCAGCTGGGATTTCCGCACCTGCCCCTCGTCCGCCGCCGGCTCGCCGCCGAAGCTGTCGCTGTAGAAGATGCCGGGCTCGTCGAAGCCCGACATGGCGCCCACCAGCCCCGGGACCCCGCGCCCCGCGGTACCGCCGCGCCTTGGCTATTTCGCGGCAAAAAAAAAAAAGCGCGCGCCGCGGAGAGCTGGCGGGCACCCGCCCCCGGCCTCCGATTGGCCCGCCCGAGGCGCGCCGCCGCCCATTGGTCCAAAGCGCCCTCCCGCCCCGCCCTCGGCGGGAAGCGATTGGCCGCCGTTGCCGGGCGAGGTTTTGGCGCGAGAGGCTGGGGGAGAGGAGAGGGGGGAAGGCGAAATGGCGGACGGGCGGGACCATTGGCCCGGCGGGGGGGGGGCGGGACGGCGACGGCGGGTGAAACCATCTCGGGCGAGGGGCGCCTAATGGCGGCGGGGGGGCGTGGAGGGTGGTGGTGGGTAGTGGTGGGTAGTGGTGGTGGTGATGGTGATGGTGGGTAGTAAGGAAGTAGGTTTAGTCATAAAGAGGGACAAAGCTTCAGCCTCCAAAGGCTTTCTTAGGCCTGGCAGGACCATGGTGATCTATGTGGGATACCTTGGGGCCACTGGATAGGTGGAACTCTATGAATTTCAATAAATGGCTGTGTTTCAGTAGTTCTTTTGTGTGTGTTCTTGCTTTTCAGTATTTGGCTACCTGTTTTAAGAATTACCCGTTTATTTTCCTACCAGGAGTTAGCAAACGGGTCCAAAGGGAGAAGTAGTAATGGGGATTTTGGAAGGATACGGGGTGGGTGAGGACAGCACCAGCGCCTGTCCCGCTGGTGCTCCGCAGCAGGACCTGCCCTCGGTCATGGTTCTGCGCTGGGTGTCAGAGCAGCTCAGCAGGGCTACCTGTCTTTGGGATTAAAGTCACCGCTGGAGCAGGCAGCGCCATAGGGACAGGTTGATCACAGAGGCTTTCAGGCAGGAAGAGAGGAAAGGGCTGAGCTGAGAGGTTATGGCCATGTTGGCTCTGTAAAACAGCCCCTCCTGCAGAGACTCCTGGATTTGAAGACCCTTGTAAGCAGGCAGGGTGGTGGCTGGCCACCAACCCAAGCCTCCAGACCTCATACAGTAAAAAGGAGGAGAAGAGAGCTGCAAATACAGGCTGCTCCAGCAGTGCCACCTAGCTGGACTGCCTTCAGCACCGCCTCGTGTGCCAAATTCTGAGAGTGATTGGGGTTGGTGCGACTTCACCTAGGCGAGGGCATGCTGTTGCATGCTTGTTCCCCATTTAGCTGTCAGGTACGGTCAAAGCCTGGCATGCATTTGATTTCCGAGTGGTAAAAACATGCTTGCTTTTCTGATTCATGGGGAAGTTCTCACAAACGCAGCCTGGTTAATGAAGCCCTCAGCTGGCCGTGGCAAGGGAGAGCTGTCCTTTTTGGGACCAGCTGAAGGTCTCATCACATTTTTCTCTTAATAGGACAGCAGCCAGCTCTGACATCCAGTGTCTGCCCCTTAAAGATACTTTGTACAACCACAGAATTTCGTTCCATTTCTAGAAATGGAGACCGGCGTGTAGGAGATGAAGAAACCTGCCCCAGCTTGTACGACGGGTTATTGTTAGAACTGAGTGGGAACAAAGGCTGGCTCTGATAACTCCCACTTTCCTCTGTTGCCACGTCTGTGGAGGCAGCAGCTTCAAAAGACATAAAACAGGGAGGAAGGAAAGACACCTCCTTTCTTCCCAGGCAAGGCTTTAACAATACGAAACATCAGGCTCAAAGACTTTACATTGAATTTTATTCTGTATATAAATTATATAATCAGACAAAAGAACAACACTGTCTCTTCAACAAGCATCATCTGCTTAAAAAAAAAAAAAAGGAAAAAAAAGAAAAAAAAGAAAATGATTGGAAAAAGATTTAACAAAGACCTGATAGTGTCATATAAAACAGTCTATAACCCACGGCAGCTGCGCGGCTCCGCAGAAACAGTGATCACAGTATTATCTAGCAGTATGAAATATTGAGCAAACAGAGCTCCGGGGAACTGCTCATTTCTGAGTCAAGACAGGTGTCAAAGCTGCATTTCTGATCCTGATCCTGTAGGATTTTTGCAGATACGCTGCAAAGCAACCACAATTCTTGGCCATCATTTTTAGGCCTTTCCTGCCCTTGGTTCTGGTAATAAAGTTAGTCTCCGAGGAGAGCTCACACCAAGCACAGGAAAGACTTTGCCTGAACCCCCGTGCAGCACTCTCTGCTTTCTGTGGAGAAAGGTCTCCAAATATTAGTGGCAGAGCCAAGATCACAGTACCCAGTCGAGGGGGATTTCTCTCAAAGGACTGGGGAAGATGGATTAGTTTAGGGTGAGGGAAGGCACGAAGGGAAGGTGAAGGTCCAGCATGTTCACATAGCAAACAAGCCCACAGCGACTGTCGTGACTATGAAGCCGAGCGCGAGGATCCACCGCATGAGGGGAGAGGTGGCCACCAGGTCTGTCTGGCTCCTGCTTGTCCTCTCACTTTCTTTCCCAGGCGCTGGACCTAGAGCAAGCAGGGAAAATAACACAGATGAGGATGGGCTGAGGCAAGTCGATGCTGGTGTGCCGGGGCAGACCCTGCTGGAGCCATCGAGGGGAGGAGGAGAGGGCCCAGAGCCCTGTGAGGCAGGGGGAAACAGCGGCAGCAGGTTCTGCTCTCTCAGGGCAGGTGAGCCAGGGAAGCAATCGACTTGACTTGGGCATCACAAGGCTCACAACCCCTCTGCCTGTACTTGGATACTGGCCTCTTTCTTCCCTTGCCTCCTCTCTGACTTGTAAATGCTCTGCCCAGCTCCTCAAGGGACTCATTCAGACCCTTGATATGTGCAGAAGACAGACAAATAAATTAAGACCGAATTTTAAAAGGCATTTTGTCTCCTGTTTCCCATTTGTTAGGCATTTTATGGCCTTAAACAGGTAGTCCTTAGCACACCAGACAAATACTTGTCCCAGTACACCCTCATCCAACACCAAGTGCTTTTGAAAATCTTATCTCTGAGGGCCTATTGGGAAAGGAGCAGCAAAGATTCACAGGGAACTTTTACTGCCCTTCTCAAAGAACTTGCTCTAAGGTTCATTGTCTGGTGATGCGCAAGACCAGGATGCTTTTCATTCTTTGCCATGGGAAAACTGCTTCAATCCAGTATGCACTGAAAAAATCTCCCTTTTGGTTTCAGAATGGGTAGGTCATAAGGGCTTTCTTATGGGAAGCACACATTATCAGGGAAACCAGCCTCTTCTGTAAACATCTGAGCCTGCTCCTACTCAGTCGGCAAATCTGACTGCATAAAAAGGGATTGCCTCAGTTGCTCGGGCTATACCCAGTTCATGATCAGCACTTGCCAGTAGATGGAGCTTTTTTTTTTTTTGCAAAACTGAGCGACAGCCTGTTTTCACCAGGTAGGTCTGAGTTGGTTACTGTTTACCATCCAGAACCATGCTCATTATAAACCCTGCGCGCTTTCAGGAGCTGTCTTGAATAAATACGCCTGAAAGGCAGGAAAATGACCAGAGAAAATTTAGTCCAAAAGGACGGGCCATTGGGCAAGGCTGCGTGTATGGAAGAACCCTCTTTCAGCACCTCAACTGATATGCTGGGCCCCAAACTGCAGTCTTTGCTTCAGTGAACTCAAGGCCAGGTTTCCCTGTGGCTGAAACTCATGTGGTTAATGAGTTGCTAAAACCTTAGAGAAGGAGAGCAGAGTGTCTTCTTGTACAGCTCCCTCATTGACACTATTTCTGGAGAGCCCATGTATGTCATCCATGCTCAGTCATGTCTAGAAGAAGCTTTGCCCATACCGATGCCTGCCGTTGCACTATGTACTGACTGCTGGTGAAGAGGTGGGGCAAGCATCTCACACATATTTCTCAGTGGCTTTTACAAACAGAAGCAGAGGAGAACAAAACTACAAGGGTAATGCTAAGCTACAGCCTTTCAAAATGTCTTACCGTGCTCATATGATTTGTTAATGCTCCTAGCACGAAGCTCTGCCTTTGACTGCACAAGGTGACCGTTTTCCTGGCTTTTAGACACCAGCTCCTGCAGCGCCTCAAACACCTGAGAAGAAGGAACAGTGTCTCATTATGTGGTCTCATTATCTGCTCTTTGGCTTTCACTGGTCCCCTTGCCCCTGCCCCAGGCACTTTAGGAACCAAAGGAACCTACAAGCTTCCAACCCAAGTCTCCAGCACTTTTTGCCCAGAACAAAATCTGACTGTGGGGGTCTGCCTGTTCACTTTACAGGTTTCCCCTGAAGCTTCCAGCTCAGGTGAAGGTTACTGTCCCTGTTCTGATGGGGAGGAAAGCAAGGTATACCTGTGCAGCTAGTCAAAATACACAGACCTGTCAAGCTGCATTACAGAGGAAGGACAGAAAGGTGTTGACCTCTACTCCCGGTATAAGCCCTCATTCATATCTGAATAATAGCACATGGAAGAGCCTGAATTCAAATGCCAGAGGAGGGAGAAGAGCCCCTCAGAGACCAGTTGCTTGCTAGGCTCCCAGTCTGGACAAGCATAGCCATCCAACTCCGACTAGGTTGCCATAACCCACAGCTTCCCTTAGGCTCCACAGCAGAAATACCGGCTTTGCCATTCCCCTGTAGCTGTTATTTGAGAGAAGGTGTGGGCAGACAGGGCTGGCTGGTTGTTACTCACCTGTATATTTAACAGGAATGCTTTCTTGGCCTCCTCCAAGACTCTTTTCTTAGTAGCAAGGTCCATCTCAAGGGCATTCATGCGGGACCGATAGAGCTGTTTGAACTTGGTGGCGTTGGAGACTCCGTCGAAGGTGAAGAAAGCCAGCCCTTCCCCAGTGCTGGGCAGCTGGAGAGCCTTTTGGGCAATTTTCTTCAACACCTGCCCCCCAGACAGGTCTCCCAAATAGCGAGTGTAGGCATGGGCCACCAGGAGCTCTGGATAGTTCCTGCCGACGTAGTGGAGCCTTTCAACGTATTTCTGAGTAGCCTCAGGACATGGGATCTCTTCCCTCCAGTTTCTGCCGTAGAAGTACTTCAAGTCTTCCTCCAGGGCAGCTTTCCGGTGCAGCTCCGCCGGAAAATAAACTGGGGCATAAGCAGGGTTGTCCTTGTTACGTTCAATCTCTTCCTCCAGAGCAGAGTAGATGAAGTACAGGGATGCTGTAACGAGCTGAAACAGAAGGAAGGGGATGAGATACAGGTGTATGTCTGTCTTCTTCAGGGTTTTGGGACAAATCCCACCAAGAAATAAGTTACTCATGTGCACACCCACTATTAATCACACACATCTGTTATGGTGCAGGTTTCCTATGTGGCAAACAGAGTTGCAAGGGACAGTGAGACACCAATCTAGCCCTTCCCATTCTTTAGGCAGCATCAGGTAAGACCGAAGCCATTTCCAGCAGATACTGGTCTTACCTGCCCTTAAAAGCTGCTGCTTTCACCTTCAACTTAAAGTCCTTGCAGCTTGATATAATGGAAACTAGAGCCTTATGAAACCATACAGTGGTCTATCCTCTTCATTCCCCCAGTCAATATGAAGAGTATTCCCAAAGGTACGTTGTTTGGTGCATTGTTAGAGTCTGAATGCTTCAAGATGTGGCTTTCTTTTGTGGGGCCCTGTGAGATGACGACCCACCCTGCTAATTTTGCAACCTATTTATCTGGCTGGCAGCCCACCAGCCTGGGAGTGGAGGCACCCCGGCTCTCCCATTCGGTCTTGGAAGTGGCGTTGCCTCTTGGTTACCCTGAGGACACAAGCTAAAAGGGGGCTGGAGGCACAGCCTGCCACTGAAAAACGCTTTTGTGAAGGATCGCTGTGAGGCTATGTGCTCATCCCTCTGTTTTGAAACCATTGTTATTGTTGTTTTTCCTAGCTTATGCGATATTTTCTTCTGTCTGCCAACTTTTCCACGTGGCATAAGACAATCTAGCTGTGTTCTTCCCTTCCCCGGGGGATTCTGTTTGCAGAAGCTGTATTCATATTTACACCTGCAACACCTCTTGCTTACACTGAAATCCCTTATTGACAGCAAGGGGTAAAACACGCAGGTATCATAGTACAGGTGAGTCAGGTTTGAAGAGGGATTACACTGATGTCAGGAGAGAAAGCAGCTTACTCTCCCACAAAGCTATCGGTTCTGCGGGACAGGAGGTGCCGTTTCAACTTTACGCCACTGTGTCAGCAAACAGGACTTTGATATACACACAGGCAGTGACTTGGTTGTGGAAACACATATTCAGATTCTAGGGAGTCATGCATCGGGGCTGATACATGGGGTTTGCCAAGAGGGTAAACAAAAAAAAAAAAAAAAAAAAGAGGTTTTTAAATGATAACCCATTTTCCAGCTTACTGGAAAAGAAACCAAATACAGGAACATTGCCTAACAAATTAAGAAAATTTAACTTGACCCGTTGTTTTTGGTGGCAGCCAGTGGGTCAGTGGGAAACGTGGCTTTGGAAAATTATCATTACTTTTTAAAGCCCGGTGTCATGTCTCACTTCCCCTGACAGTGTGTAAACAGTTTCTGGGAAACCGAGCTGTGCTCCTGAATCTTAGAGGCCTATTTCTGGCTTTTTTTTTTTTTTTTTGTTAATGCCAGCCTGTCTCAAATTCACTGCCTAACAAAAGCCGCGTTTCTAACAGCAGGAAGTCAGCACCTGTGATTGAATTCATGCTTGACTAGGTATCATGAATACAACCTGTCAGGAATAAGTGGTCTTTTGCCTATTCTTGTGGATTTATTTATCAAGGAGCGATTCAACAACAAAGTAATTAAGCCACAGGTCGGATTACTGGCTGTTATTTGCAAACCCATGCGTCAGTTCCTCTGGCCTGCCGGGAATTTCTAGCCCAGGTGTTTGCCTCGGTTTGGCTCATGGCTTTGTTATGTAGCTCAGATCCCAGGCATCCCCTATAGCCAGGTTAGACACAGACTAGTAGCTGCAAATAACTCTTAATATTTCAAGAAAAGCAACAGGCTCCTACCTGCTAGCAGCAGATACAGCTTGCTCAAGTTCAGTGCCTTTGAGCAATTTGTTCCTGATCTCAGCCTGCTATAACCCAAGTGACAACTAAACCACTGCAAGGTTTGGGGCCCGACTTGATCTCACAGCCTCACTTTATCGCTAGCCCACCATTATTTCTAGCTGTAACTGCTCAGGGTGCTCTAAATTTAGCGCGCTCCATTCTTGACGCTTAAGCCACTCGCATATCTGCACATTGTTACATCTCCATTAACCGCCTTTGCCACTAATTAACATGCAGGCATTTATGAAGACTCATAAAAGCAGTTAGATTAATCCCTTCAGTCTCACTGTCTTTTTTTCCTGCTTCAGCTCGGCTGCCCATCCCGAAAGGCACAGCCCTGCCTTGCATCCTGCAGGAGGGGCTGGTAGGATAGGAGGGTGCTGTGGCTTGTTTTGCACAGGAGATGCTGATGCTGCCCCCCTCCACCCTGCTTTAGTCCCCACGCATCCTGTCCCATCCAACAGCGTGCTTCCTGGTGAGGAAATCCCGTACCCGAGCTATGCTGCTCTGATGTTAATATCATACCTTAAACTCGTGGAGGGACACCTGCCCCTTCTGGAAGTTCTTCATGAAGGGTGTGTTCTCCGCCTGCTCGTGCACCTCCTTGGTGGCTTCCTTCAAGAGCTCCGACAGGTCCTGAGACATGCTGGGGAAAAGCAGCGGGACAGACATCAGAGTTGTGGCTCCCCTCCAGCAAAAACAGATCTCAGCTCTCTAGGAAAAGCGGGGAGCCTGGGGCGGCAGGAAAAGGAGCAGAGAGATCCCGAGAGCCAGGGACTGGGGTGCCAGCATCCCAGTCGCTGTCCGGAGCGGGGAATACTGACAGACTCCATCCAGAGGGGAGAGGAGGAGCAAGCTGCTCCCTGCAGAGCAGAAACAGGAACACCGTGCTTAAAAGCAGAAGGAGCAATGCACTACTCTTTCAGCTAAAACGTACCCTTTCTCCCTTGCCCCGCTCTCACCTTTCAGAGCTCTGTTTCTGGGAAGTTTCCATGTTTCTCCACGTCGTTTCCCTGCTGTTTGTTTTCTCCTGCTCGCGCTCCTCCTTCCCCTCTGCTCCCAGGACGGCGAGGCGTCTGAGCTGGGCAGCCCAGCTCCCGCATCCAGCTTTATACCGACGAGCCACGTGAGCAGCCGAACCGCTGACCTCAGTGTGAGCACAAACTTCTTGCAACACACTGCACTTCCCTTCCCAGCGTGGCTGTCGCCCTGCCTCGCCCCCCAGAAGGAGGCCAGCCTCGGAAGGCAGGAGGAAGTCACCCGATGCTTCGTGACAGCTCAGCGCAAACAAGAGGATGCCCGGCCACTTCTCCTTCCCCGGGGGGGGGCTCCTGGTGTTGGGGCGGCGGGGTTGGGCAAGGAGGGGTGGGTTTATGGGGGCAATGCCCGTGGCAGGGTGGGCAGCCGCCTCTCCCTACACCCATCTGTGTCCCAGCTGCGCCCTGCCTCTGGAGCTCACACTACATCTGTCCTAACCTGCTCTAGCAAGCCTCCGGTGCAAACGTTTCATTTCCCATGGCAGTGAGCATCTTCATAGCCTCTCACGTAACACAGAGCTTGCTGGCCACGGGATGAGGAGCTCTGCACAGTAGGACGCTGGGCTTTGCGCCAGTCCTGGGCACCCAGGGTGATGCAGGTGCTGTGGCACGTGCACCAGCTCGAGTCTGCAAGTGCCACAAGTACAGCTGCACAGCACCAGACCCTGCTGAATTCACCTTGTCTCCATGCACAGAGCCAGCACAGGTGTGCCTGCACCAACGCATGGAGAAATCCTTTCTGCTCTCCGGTATGATGGCAAAAATACCGTGTTTGTGTGGCAAGTGGCCCCTGCTGTTACCTCCTGAAACGCCCTGCACACGGTTGCGGTAACAGCAGGGGCCACTTGCCCACAGCAGCTCCATCTCCTCCACACCCAGATGGCTGGAAATAGCTGCTGTGTGTGGAGGACTGCAAAGATGTGGTGCGAGACTTGGGGTAAACTCTGAGGAAACGTGCAGAGATTTGCAAAGGCAAATAATTTCTGATTTAGCAAAGGAGAGTTGGTCAAGGCGCTGCTGCCAGTAGCTGGCTTCTCTGCTGTTTTGTCTGGTTCGGTGGTCGAGGAGGCAGCCAACAGATGAAGTGGGACCCTTCTTTTCCATCTGCAGCTCTGCTGGAAGCACAGCTAGCCGGGATGGAAGATGCATTGTCCAGCTGTGCTTTGGGAAAACACAAATTTTGTGTTCAAGCCAAAAGAGCGGGGCACTCAAAGCCAGCGCTGCAGCAGCGGGCACTGCCACCCAAGCCGTGCACCTCACGTGCTGCCTTGGCCCTACACTTACACCCCAGCTGCAGGGGGCTAGAAAACTGTCCCAGAGGAAACGTGCCCCACGCCTGGTTTGGGACCGGGGCAGACATCTGGTGAGCGGCGCAGGCTCAGGAAGGATTACTCAGCGCTTCCACCCTGACTCAGCCAGGCTTTTCCTGTAGGGCTCCCCTCGTTAAAGCAACAGAGCGTTCTAGCAAAAACTGGCAGCTCCTCTCCTGCTCCCAGGCCCTCTCACACGACTTGCTGCTGGCCTGCTTATTTTCCTATAAAATAAACGTATCGGGATGTCCGAAGCTTCGAAGCAAGTGTGACAAAGCCCCAGATGTCTGCTGGCAGAGCGGGGAGCACAGGGCAGCATGGCCAGTGCTGCCTGAAGATGTTGATGCTTTTTTTGTCACTGGACTGGCCCCAAAATGAGATTTTTTCCACTGACATCACTCTCTAGAAGCTCATGTGCTGTTTTCAGTGAGTCCTGTTTTGACACAAAACAGCTCCTGAGCTGGAGCGCAGATTGAGCCTGCAGTTCTGGTGGAGGGAAGAAGGAAATATGTGAAAATGAACAATAATATTCATTTTATGAATAAGAAATAATATAGGGAAGAAAAAAAAAGAAAGAAACAAAACAAAACACCTCCAAGCCCTATCCCTCCTTACACCTCTGTCCTGCAGCTCTGGTAGTGTACCCTATTCCTCCCCAAGGGCTTTCCAGTTGCATTTAGTTGCTTTTGTCCCCTGCCCCTGCCTCCTCTCCAAAAGTTGTGTGCTTAGAAGCACTTAAAGGATGCATCCAAGAGGTCATCCTCCTTCCCTGTCTTCCAGAGTTGATGTAGATGTGGATGTGAGACACTGGGGGGAAGAGAGAGGGTACCCAGCCATGTCACTGCCATTCCAGGCAGGGTACTTCTTCCCAGGAAGAAGTCCTGGTTCACAGTCACGCTGTCCCAGGACATGGGGCCTCAGCTTTTTGCTCTGGGTTGCCCCAAGTGTATCTCCCGAATCTGGGGGCTTCACCTTCTCCTGGGCTGGTCACAGGAGACAAGGTCCCTCCTGCAGCTCACCTCTGCTGCGAGCTTTTCCAGAGGTGCAGGGTAGCAAGCTGCGCCCCAGAATCAGGGGTTATTTGGGATCAGGGTTATTCGGGATGAAGGGGCTGTGAAACTGGGCCCCGCTCTCCGGAAAGGCCCAGAGGCCCTGGAGCAGGATGGAAGGAGAACTGAAAGTGGGCTGTCATCAATTTGCAGCCACTCGCCTCGGGCTTTTCTGGCCCCATCCAGTGCTCTGCAGCACAGACTTGTGTTGCTTCCCCTCTGCTGTTGCTGTGCAGCGTAGGGAAGCTTAAGGGCACTGTGTGTGCCCGTGTGCTGGCAGAGGTTTGCTCTTCCTAGAAGAAAACCTCAGAAATGGACACTTAAGAATGATGGATGAGGACGAAGATGTGTGCTTTTTGTGGAAAAGATCAAACCAGCCCCTGGAGCAGCTCACCTGGGGTACAGTGAGCCACTGGAAAGCAGAAGCCAGTCCTCATCCAGGGCACTAGTGCATTTTTCTTGTACATAGTGGCAGTGCCTGACCTGTGGTGTCCCCCACGGCTGCCAGAAGTCCCATCCATCATCTCCTACCCTGCCACCGAGCAGCGGTTGGGTGGTGCCAGGGCTGCCCGCCGTGGAGGTGATGTGCCTGGGCACCGCTGAGATTGCCCTGGAGGTTTGTGGCAGAGATGAATCGAGTAGCCCAAGGCAGGTATTTGTAATAGCTCCTGCTGGGCTTTAAAGCCTCCGTCTGCCTGTCCCAGCCTCTGAGAAAATATTTAAGTCAGCAGATCAGTTAGATGAATAGTTAACAAGTCGTTGAGGAATCAGTGTTTTCTTCAGGGGTGGGGAAGTGGGGGAGATTTTCCTTGTGGATTTTACAGTCAGAAACTTCACTTGCACCGTCAGTCACAGAGAGCAGAGCTCTCCCAGCCCCGCGTGGGAAGCCCTGAGCCGTGCTTGGCTCTGGCCCCTGGTCCCCAGGGGGACGAGGAGGCACCGGCTGGTGACAGCCAGGCTCGGCTAGCGAAGGGGGGGCCATGGGCACCCCGAGACCGTGACACAGCAAAAGGCTGCAGCAATGCCTGGCTAGGAAGGGGAGGCTGACTCAGCAACCACAACTTGCTGTGCAATGGGGAAAGGGACAACAAAAAAAAAAAACAACACGTCAAGTCGCAATATCCACTTAAAGTGGCTTCCTGAAGGGGGGAGTCGCTGCTGGAGGGTATGGGACGTGCTGTGGGTTAGTTTGTGTTTACTAAAGGGAGGCTGCCCAGCCCTGGCAGAACTGATTGTGCTCGCTGCCGTCAGCACAGAACAATCCAAGCCGAGATCAAAGATACAGGTGGAAACACGGAGGCTGTGAGCCCAAGGCACTGAAAATCCCCAGGGGCTCCCGCGGGCTGTGGTGGCGGGGGTGCCTTGGGGAGGGTCCTGCAGACGGACAGTGCGGTTCTGCACCGACCCCGCACGCGAACCCCAGAGACAGACGTGGAGGGAGACGGATGTGCACGTGCGTTTCTCAGGCGTAAATGAACCAGCTTGGTGGAAACAGGAAGCACAGGTTACAATACATATTTTTTCTAGATGCACAGATACATGCATGCCACAGCACACGGATACAGAGCCGCCTCCATCGTGTCCGTGCTACAGCCCTGCATAAAGCAAAGCACGCCCTGACTGGGACGGGACAAACTGTGGGGAGCTGGGTTTGAAAAACCGCACGTAGGCACCAGGCAGGACTTTGCACCGCAGCTCACACGCCTTTCTCAGGGGAAGGGAGGAGGTGAACCAGAACCCAAGTCCTGCAAAGACAGTGGGAACCCCCCTTGCCCCCTGGGCTTCCATCCCCCTGCCCCGGGATACGGGAGCTGCACGTCCTCCGCCGCGGCCAGCCGGGGGTTTCTTTCTGGAGATTTCTCCAGGCGTCCCGAGGAACGGGCGCGGGGCCAAGAACAGCAGCTGCAACCTCAGCACGTCGGCCTGAAGCCGCCCTCCCGACATCCGGCCTCACGTGGCCGCCGCCGCGCCGTGACTCAGCAAAAAGAGCCCCTCCGCTTCAGCCTGAAAGCATTACTCAGCGATAGAGTGGCCTGGTGTGACCCTGACTCAGCAGAACGCCCGTACGGGGGAAAGGGCGAGTCGGCATTTGTGGGGGCCCCCACCCTGGCTGCCCCGGGGTTTGGAGGCTGACCCAGGGCACAGGGGATGCTGCAGCCCCTGGGACCGGGACAGATCCTGCTCCTTACGGGGGAAATCGAGGCACGGGTGGGATGCGGGATGAGCGCCCTGCTTCACCTTTGCTGGTGGTTTTTTTTTTTCAGAAAATACCGGGGGTGGGAAGGAGCTTATTGTAGAGGCTGGCCAAGGCACAGCCTGCGTCCTCGCTTCCTCCTCCCTTTTTCTTCATTCTGTACAAAAAAATCACCCCAGGGCAGGCAGGCAAGGCTGTTTACCAGCCCGAGCCGCTGTTTGCGAGAGCTTTGGTTTATGAGCAGGAGGCTAGATGCTAACGGGGAGGAATGAGCCCCAGATGGGTTGCCCAGGCGAGAAGGCAGCTGGTGCATATGCCTGTAATTATGGAGCAGGGGAGGCACTGAGCACACATTTGAGTCCCAGTTTCCTTCAAAGCCCTTTATTTAGCGGCAGGGTGTGTTCAGCTTCAGAGAGCCCCGTGCACTGCGGTGCTTAGGGAGCATGAGTACAAAGGAGCAAGAACATCCCTGTTTTGGGGAAAAGGGGGAATTTCCCATGGCCTTCCCAGTCACCAGGGGCAGAGAGCATCCTTGCCCTTGTGCACACAGTGTTTGGCGTGGCGAGCCCTCAGGACTATGGCCATGGCTCTTGAGCTAAATAATAATTAACAGCAAGACAACGTGAGTGTGCTGCGGGATTCAAATTAAAGACTGAGCTGCCAGATGTGGTCTGGCAGAGGTGAGAGGGACCAGAGGTGCTCAGCCTGGGGTGGGCTCCCCTGGTGCAGCTGGTGGTTGATGGGGAGAGCGATTGCACAGAAAGTGTCCTTGTGGGAGCCACAGGAAATCCATATCCTCGCCTCACCCCTCCATCAAATCCACCTTGTGCCTCAGCAATGATTTTCTGCAGACTACAGTCCAAAATCAAGCACCTGGAGACTGGCACGTGAGGCTTTTTGTTGGTTCAGGGAGTTACTCGTCCCCCCCCAAGAAACTTCTGCTCCTGGGGCTGGATCCCTGCAGCAGGCAGCTGGAGTAGGGAGGGATGGTGAAGCACTGCTGGAACTCACACTGCCGAAAACTTCCCTTACCCATAGGGCAAGATCCTGCCCCTCTCCCTGTTCCCAGCTCCGTGACCTCTCCCAGCCCCGCCGGGAGAGGGAAGCGAGCCTACTGCTGCCACAGGCTGAGTCAGCTGCGGTTCTGCACACACAAGGTTTTGCAAGGGTGATGGCAGAGAGAAAAAGGAAGCTGTTTGCCTGCAAATGCATGCTCCTAAATCCCTTTTCCCTCACTCAGGTTTCGCTGCCACTGCCACACACCTCTTCTTCGTGACCACTGCCTTGCTCCTGAGTGTTGGGGCACCTCTTTTTCCTCCTCTGTTTTTGCACATTTTCCCGTCCTTCTTCCCTTTTTGCGTCTTTCCTCACTTCTTGCGCTCCCACTTGCTCGTACCCCTCTCCAGGTAAAAAGGAGCTCCCTACAGAGATGTTTTCCTTCCTCATAACCCCCTCTTTGCTGCCCACGGGGTCCCCACCACACACCGTCCCAGCATCTCCACCTGCCCTGAGCAGCAAGGGTGGATGAAATACAACCCGTGAAGCAGCACCACGCTCGTCCTGGGGGCTGGCCCAGCCCAGCAGCATGCCCGGCACCCCTTCGGCTCAGCTGGGGGGTTTGCTCCAGCTGAAAGCAGGGAGCATGCAGAGTCTGAGGTAGGATTTTCCCCTGTTGGGATGATCTAAAGATGCCCCATGCCTGTCAGTGTTCGAGAGGCATTTGGGTAATGCCCTCGATAATATGCTTGAACTTTTGGTTAACTGAAGAGGTCAGGCTGTTGGACTTGATGGTCTTTGTATGTCCCTTCCAACTGAACTATCTGTCTTCTATCTTGTTCTGAAGAGAAATGGAAGTGGCCTTATTCTCATTTTGAAGGGAAAGGGGAATCTTTTTATCCCAAATAAGCTTTGAGGAAGTTTTGGCATGGCAGAGCAACATGAAAGTCCTGTGGGATGGCGAACAGCTTTCCCAGCGTACCAGCACGGAGAACTTCTGCTCCGTTGTGCGATGATGTTGTGGGAAATCAGGAGACTTATTTGTTAGCTGTTCTTTAAAAATAAATTTGATATGCTATTTGGAGGTCCGTACTAGATGAAAGAGAAGCCTGTGGTTTTTTGCTGCTAGGAATGTGATGCTGGTATGCCAAGAACTGCACGGCCCTAACATCACGGACATTCTCATGAACTTTTAATACGTGCTTAACTTTCAGTGAT